>NW_006921834.1:1165284-1184393 GCF_000298275.1 Orycteropus afer afer
TCCTGGCTTTTTATCCCCTTTCTCCTGCTCTTCCGGCCTGCTACTCTGGGCAGGCCTGAGTTGCCTCTCCTCACCACAAGGTAAACATAAAACATAAATTAGAAACATAAAATATTATACTGGAAAGACCATGTATTTCTTTCCTGTCATTTTATAATTAAAGAATCCAAAATCAACAGTGGAGGCATAACAGAATCTAGAGACAAAGATTTTTAACACTTTATCCTTTTACTGGATGAGTTTGGAGCAGCCTGAGTGGGGCTGGGAAGGAAGCAAGGCAACACTGTGGGTTTGGAGTGGCTGAAGGAGATTGGGAAGTGAGCAGAGTGCTTTGAAACAGCTAAGGTACCCTAACTTGTCTGTCAGTTTGTCATATTGTGGTGGTTGCTAAGACAGACTCTGAAGAGGGAAGAGGCCATTCACTTCTCAAAGAATTGGCCAGTGAAAACCTTATGAATAGTAGTGAAACACTGTCTGATGTATTTCTGGAAAACTTTATGAATAGTCCTGAAACATTGTCCGATACAGTGCTAGAAAATGAGCCTTCAGGTCAGAAGGCACTCGAAATATGACTGGGGAAAAGCTGCCTCCTCAGAGTAAAGCCGACCTTAATGATGTGGATAGAGTAAAGCATTCAGGACCTCCATTTGCTGATGTGGCACATCTCAAGATGAGAAGAAACAGCTGTGAACATCCATTAATAATCAGAACATGGAACATACGAAGTATGAACCTAGGAAAATTGGAAATTGTCAAAAATGAAATGGAACACATAAAGATCAATATCCTAGGTCTTAGTGAGCTGAAATGGACTAGTTTCGGCCATTTTGAATGAGACAATCTTATGATCTACTATGCTGGGAATGACAAATTGAAGAGGAATGGCATGGCATTCATCATCACAAAGAATGTATCAAGATCTATCCTGAAGTATAATGCTGTCAGTGATAGGATAATATCCAAACACCTACAAGGAAGACCAGTTAATACTACTATTATTCAACTTTACACACCAATAACCAAAGCCAAAGATGAGAAAATTGAACATTTTTTAAAATATCTGCAGTCTGAAATTGACCGAACATGCAATCAAGATGTGTTAATTATCACTGGTGATTGGAATGCAAAAGTTGGAAACAAAGAACAATCACCAGTGGTTGGAAAATTTGGCCTTGGTGACAGAAATAATGCTGGAGATCGCGTGAGAGAATTTTGCAAGATCAACAACTTACTCATTGCAAATACCTTCTGTCAACAACACAAATGGCAGCTATACATGTGGATTTTGCCAGATGGAATAAACAGAAATCAGACTGACTATATCTGTGACTAGAGGCAATGGAGAAGTTCAATATCTTCAGCCAAAACAAGGCCAGGAGCTGACTGTGGAACAGAACATCAACTGCTGATATGCAAGTTCAAGGTGAAGCTAAAGACAATTAAATCAAGACCACTTGAATCAAAATATGACCTTGACTATGTCCCTTCTGAATTTAGAGACCATCTAAAGAATAGATTTGATGCATTGAATACCAGTGACCGAAAACCAGAGGAATTGTGGGATGACATCAAGAACATCATAAATGAAGAAAGCAAAAGGTCATTAAAAAGACAGGAAAGGAAGAAAAGACCAAAATGGGTGTCAGAAGAGACTCTGAAACTTTCCCTTGAATGGAGAGTAGCTAAAGCAAATGGAAGAAATGACAAGATAAAAGAGCTGAACAGGACATTTCAAAGAGCAGCTTGAGAACATAAAGTCAATAATTATAATGAAATGTGCAAAAACCTGAAGTTTGGATACCAAAAGGGAAGAACACACTCAGCTTTTCTCAAGCTGAAAGAATTGAAGAGGAAATTCAAACCTCGAGTTGCAATATTGAAAAATTCTTTAGGCAATATATTGAATGATGCAAGAAACATCAAAAGAAGATGGAAAGAATACACAGAGTCACTGTACCAAATAGAATTGGTCGATGTTCATCCATTTCAGGAGGTGACATATCATCAAGAACCAATGGTACTGAAGGAAGAAGTTGAAGCTGCACTGAGGAATTCACAAAAAATAAGGCTCCAGGAATTGACAGAATACCCATTGAGATGTTTCAACACAGATGCCATGCTGGAGGTGCTCACTCAGCTATGCCAAGAGATTTGGAAGACAGCTACTTGGCCAACTGACTTTAAGAGATCTATATTTGTATCCATTCCAAAGAAAGGTGACCCCACAGATTGGGGAAATTATCAAACAATATCATTAATATCACATGCAAGTAAAATCTTACTGAAGATAATTCAAAAATGGTTGCAGCAGTATATTGACAGAGAACTTCCAGAAATGCAAGCTGGATTCAGAAGAGGACGTGGAAAGAGGAATATCATTGGTAATGTCAGATGGATCTTAGCTGAAAGCAAAGAATACCAGAAAGATGTTTAATTAAGTTTTATTGACTATGCAAAAGCATTTGATTGTGTGGATCTTAAAAAATTATGGATAACATTGAGAAGAATGAGAATTTCAGAGCACTTAATTGTACTCATGAGGAACCTATACATAGACCAGGAGGCTGTCGTTCAAACAGAACAAGGGGATACTTCATGGTTTAAGATCAGGAAGGGAGTATGTCAGGGTTGTATCTTTTCACCATATTTATTCTATCTGTATACTGAGAAAATAATCTGAAAAGCTGGACTATATGAAGAATGACATGGCATCAGGATTGGGGAAAGACTCATTAAGAACCTGTGACATGCAGATGACATAACTTTGCTTGCTGAAAGTGAGGATGACTTGAAGTACTTACTAATGGCGTTTGAAGACTACAGTCTGCCGTATGGATTACAGCTCAATATAAAGAAAACAAAAATCCTCACAACTGGACCATAAACAGAATAATGATAAATGAGAAAAGATTGAAATTGTAAAAGACTTCATATTACTTGGTTCTACAATCAATACCAATGGAAGCAGCAGTCAAGACATCAGATGACATACTGCATTGGACAAATCTTCTGCAAAAGATCTCTTTCCAGCGATGAAGAGTGAAGATGTCTCCTTGAAGACTAAGGTGTGCCAACCCAAGCCATGGTATTTTCAATCACCTCATAAGCATGTGAGAGCTGGATAATGAACAAGGAAGACCAAAGAAGAGTTGATGCTTTAGAGTTGTGGTGTTGGCAAAGAATATTGAAAGTACCATGGTCTACTAAAAGAACTAATAAATCTGTCCTGGAATAAGTGCAGCCTGAATGTTCCTTGGAAGTGAGAATGGCCAGACTTCGTCCCACCTTCTTTGGTCATGTTGTCAAAAGTAACCATTCTCTGGAGAAGAATGTCATGCTTGGTAAAGTGGAGGATCAACAACAAAGGGGAAGGCCCTCAACAAGATGCATTGACACAATGGCTGCAACAATGGGCTCGCGTATAACAAGGATCATGAGGCTGGCACAGGATCTGGCAGTGTTTCATTCTTCTGTATGCAGGGTCACTATGAGTCGGAGACAACTTGATGGCATGAACAACAATAACAATCCCTTTATTATGTTGTTAGAAGATACAAGTTCAAATATTATACTGTGTACCTGTAGAACATTTTAAGTAGTTTAAATCTCATTTATAACCCCCTTCTCAAAGTAGGGGGAGCTCTGGTGGTGTAGTGCCTAAGGCATTTGATTGCTAACCAGAAGGCTAGTGGTTCAAACCCATCAGGCACCCCTTGGAAGGAAGACTGGCCAATCTACTTCCTTAGTGATACTCCCTTGGAAACCCAAAGAGGGGTTGCTATGAGTCAGAAATGACTGGACGGCAATGAGTTTGGTTTTTTTTTTTTTTTTTTTTGGTTCTCAAAGTAGGGCGCTCTGGTGGTGTACTACCTAAGTTATTTGCCTGCTAACCAGAAGTCTGGAGATTCAAACCCACCAACCACTCCTTGGAAGGAAAACTGGGGCAATCTACTTCAATAGAGATACTGCCTGGGAAACCCAGGAGGGGTCACTATGGGTGGAATCTGACTCCACGGCAGTGAGTTTGGTTTTTTGGTTTTCTCAAAGTAGGGAAGAGCAGAAAGGGAACTCTGGAAGAGGGAAATTCTCCCTGGGTGAAGGAAGAGGAAAGTGGTTATAGCAGAAAAAAGAGATATTTCCTTAGATGGTATGGACAAGAGAAGTTTGCCTTTTGTAGTTTGGAGTGGTTAGGCCTCAGTTTCACTTTCTTTTAAATATTAATCACTTCCCTCTAGATTCTTTCTCTGCTTTTCTTAGATTCAGTCTCTAATCTTTCTCCTCTTTCTACACCTCTTCCACTGTCTCTTTTTCTAAACTAACACAGAGAACTCTTCTTGGAGCTGAGACTCCTGGGCAGACCAGACACTGGGCTGACACGTATACCATCATCCCCTTCCTGTATCTCTTCCTCTGATCAGAGAATGACGGTTATCCCACTTCCTCTGATTAACTGGCACAGCATTGATAACAGATTTTAATGCCTTTCCAGAATTCCTGGTCTATTGCTCTCTCAGGACATAACTGGGCTCTTCCCAAAGCCTTCTGTTGCCCCTGTGCCCACTCTGCCCACTAGGGTCTCCAGTCCACTGTGGCTTTGTAAATGTTGTCTAACTTTGGTGGACAAACCTCGGAGCTTCAGGGCTTATCTTTTGTAGAGATGAGAGAAAGATCCATGCTTAGAAAAACCATCCCTTCCTCCAATCTATTATGCCTAGCCCCTTTCTCACTCTAACCAAAGTTCCCACATTCAGCCTTGAAACACTAACCTCACACTCACCCTACCTTTTTTTTCCTTATAGCAAATCTACAGTGAGTTCCAAATTCTACCTGCTCTTGGGCCTTTCAATGCCCATAGCTTTTAAGATCATAGAGTATTTGGCCTAAGGACCTCAGTTTTAAATGTTTCTAAGTCAGTGAAGACCCGAGCTCCATGACTTTTGCTCCATAGGTTCTCCAGGGTTCAACCCATCTGAAATGCTCTTTCACCCCAAATTTGGTATTACTTTTCTCTCCTTTTTTTATTTCCCACCACCAATTATATTATCTTATGAGTGTTTCCTTCTTCCCCTCCTCTTTTTTTGTATCAGGTATTTGGCATAGAGTGGAACCCTCCTAGCAGCCCTCCTTTGTTTTAGGTAAGGAGACCAAGTTGAAAGCTATTCCACAATTTTTGTTTGTCAAGTCCATGGAGTTGTCCTTAGATACTTCTAGTTGCAGAAGTCTCCTGACTCCCATTCCATAAATTCCCACCTCCCACTTCCTCCACTGCACTTACACCCACATCCTGTGAGCCTGAGGCTCTGTTCTCTTCAACAGGCTTATACAAAACTGAGTACTCACTATATGAATCACATGGGAGGCCTCGCTGAGGCACTGTGCTTGAATGTTCCATAGGCTTACAGAAGGGAGTGGAACATAGGTTTATAGGTAGTCAAGCAATCCCATGTTCATAGCCATCCAAGAACATTGAAAGTTATGAACGTGATTCTTTATTCTAAAGAAGACAGAACTTAAGGGAAAATAGTAGAAGATCGATTTCCCAAAAGTAATTTCCTTGAGATGCACCAAAAAAAAAAAAAAAGACAAAAACCTAAAATAGTCAGTAGACTGATACTTTTGGGAAATACAATACTTCTTCCTTCTAGGAGAGTCACAATTCATATCAGTTTATTTAAAATTCCAAGAATTGTACCTTACATAAGCCAGTTTGTCTTTCTATAACTCAGTATTTACCAAAATTTGATAGTACTAGAGAGTAAGCCCTCTGAGAGATAGTATTTTGTCCTGTTCATCTGTACATTGCCCCAGGGTCTAGCTTATTTTCTGATACCCAATAAAACACAAATGGAACAGAATTATAATCTCAGCTCTCTAAAGGAATACCCTTCACAGAGGCCTGTGACAGACTAACTGCTCTCCAATTCAGCTGGTCATTCAAGTAGGAAAAATTAGATTTAAGGTATGACAAGATAATGTAAAGAACTTCCCTAAAATTGGATGGAGTGATTCAAGAGAATAAATGTATTAGAGAAGTTAAAGAATCTCACTTCTTGGAATCCTTTACATTCAGAATATAGAAACCAAACGAAGGACACTGTGACCTTGGTGGACCCTTCTAGGCCTTGTGAAAGGTCAGAAAAGCCTTGATTTCTTTAAGCTTTCTCCCCTTCATTTCCATCCATTCCCTCTCCCCACATGTCAGCCTTTGGTATAGAAAGGAGAGTACTCACTACAACTCCAGGGGAACAAAACAGTGAAAAATGGGCATTTGCAAACCCTAGGATCTGATAAAGGAGAAGACAGAGAGCTGAAATGGAAGGAATAACTTGCATTTGGACCTGGGTGGAGGGGCCCAGCTGCACGACCCAGACAGGGGCTATGAGCAGCAGCTTCTCCACCATGGGGCAGCCTCTAGGGGCAGCTGTCCTGGCACTGCCCCAGGTCTGGGCAGCTTGCCAGCTGAGCACTCAGTTCCTCAGCTTCAGAAGTTGTGTCCAACTCTAGCCCATCTGTTTGATGAACACAAAACTGTTTTTATTTATCAGTGCTACCAGGTTACATGTCTGGAGGATAACATCATTTAATATCAAATTTTACTTGGGTTTTCAACAGACAAAAGATTTTTTTTATACCTTTTATACCTTTGTAATGAAATGTCACCAAAGATTGGCCACTTAATATTTTCATTTTCCAAAATAAACCATACATAGTTAGAAGGGTAGAGAAAAATAGATTGTATAGATATTTTGGATTTCTAGAGCCAAAGACAATCTTAGAAAATAGCTCTCTGTCAGAAGAGGAAACTTATATCCAGATAAATTAAAAGACTATCATACAACTAGTGTTAAAGTCTGATGGCTGTTTTACTCCCAGTTCAGTGTCTTTACTAAATGCCACAAGGTAGGGTACCCTGAAATGTCAAACTGACCATGTGATGAGGCACCAAACTAATGAATGTCATAGGCAGTAAAGAGCTAATTCATTATTCCAATCAAAATAAAGGTTTTTGTCTTTGTTTTTTAAAATCAAGGGGAAAAATGAACTAGATAAAAACCTTCTGGAAACTTGAACTGCATCTAGTACAAAAAGGACACGTGGCTATGTTCTCAGGAAATGTATGGAATATATGATCAAAGAAATTCACATTGTCAAATATGCTATTCGGTGCTGTGGAGTAGATTCTGACTCAAAGTAACCCCATTTGGAAGAGTAGAACAGCCCAATAAGGTTTTCTAGGGTTTGTGGGGGAGCTCTGGTAGCACAGTGCTGAGGGAATTCATCTGCTAACCAAAAGATTGGTAGTTCAAACCTACCAGCCATTCCACAGGAGAAAGATGAGGTGGTTTGCTTCCATAAAGATTTACAACCTTGGAAACCCTATGGGGCAGTTCTACTCTATAGTTCTACCCTATAGTCCTATAGGACCACTATGAGTCAGAATCAATTCTGTGGCATTGGGTTTGGTTTTGATTCATCTTTACGGTAGCAGATAGCCAGGTCTTTCTCTTGAGGAACCACTGGGTGGGTTCAAACTGCCAACTTTTTGGTTACCAGCTGAGCACTTAACTGCTGCACTACCAGGGCTCCTTGTCAAAGATACAAAGGCATGTAACACTTTCAGAGGATGGAGCAGGGCTAGTCTTGGGGGAGGGAAAAAGAGAAAGAGAGAGAGACTTTATAACTAGGGAGGAAGACAAACAGAAAACTCTGTATCTCCTTCTTCTCCTAAGAATCATAATGTTCACCCTTTTCCTGCAGCAACTGCTTGAAAATAAAATCTTTCTTAAAAAAATTACAAATAATAATATTTTTAATTAATAATCTTCAGAAATTTGATTGTGAAATGGCTTCATTAGTGAATGAGGTAATTTTGACAGATACAGATATTAGCAAAGTACAGATACACAGCATGCTGGATAAATTAAAAATTATTGTACCCAAGAGTCTTTAAAAAATAGCTATAATTTGTTGAGCATTTACCATGATGCCAGCCTAGACCTAACTACTCTACATTTCTTTATTCCTATAGCTTTGCAAGGGAGCTCTGGTAGCATAGAGCCCAAGGCATTTGACTGCTAACCAGAAGGCTGCAGGTTCAAACTCACCAGCCACTCCTCAGAAGGAAGATTGGGCAATGTACTTCCATAGTGATACCACTTTGGAAACCCAAGGAGGGATCACTCGGAGTCCTACTCGATGGCAGTGCGTTTGGTTTTGTGGTTTTATAGCTTTGCAACCATTCAAATTTAATTATCCTCATATTGCAGATAAGGAAGCTGAGGCCTGGGGATGTTGATTCATGTGTCCAGAATTACAGAGCCACTCAGTGCCAGAGTCTGATTCCAAAGGCTGCTCCCCTAACCATGAAACTACCAGTGTTTATCAGTGAGGGTACTGTTGACCTTTGGCCAGGACAGTTTTGTTTCCTCTACTGAACACTCCTATGCTTTAAAAGATTTTCAGGACCTTTAACCCTCAGGAAGTAAATATCAGGAGCCACATGCCATCACTCTGAAAATCAAAATGCCCTAACATATTTCCAAACTGCCTGTAAATGTGGCACCATGCTATCCTCAACACATTGAAAACAGCTATTAAGAAAAATATCGAATTCTGGAAACTTAAGTTAAAAACAATTTTAAAGTCCGATTAGTTTAGCAGTTAATTTGTACTGAAAAAAAAAAAATACTAGGGGTAAAGAGAAGCTGGGATTCTGGATTTAGTTTTTCAATTAATGACTTTGAGGTAATTCTCAAAAAAAAAAAAAAAAAACACATATATTTAGCACCTGCCATGTACTGGAAAATATTAGACCTTTTCGTTCCTTTTGTTATTGTTAGGCACTATCCAGTCATTTCTGACTCATAACGACCCTTTGTATAACAAAATGAAATGTTGCCCATCCCCGCAACAATTGTTGTTTGAGCCCATTTTTGAAGCCACTCTGTCAATTCAACTGGTTAAGGCTTTTCATCTTTTTCAATGTTCCTCAACTGTACCATGTATGATGTCCTTCTCCAGAGACTGGTTCCTCCTGATAACATGTTCAAAAAGTATGTGAGACAAAGTCTCATCATCCTCACTTCTAAGGAGCGTTCTGGCTGCCCTCCTTCAAAAATAGATTTGTTTTTTCCTCTGACAGTCCATATACAGTCAGTATATCAATATATAGAATATATTCAATATTCTTTGACAGTATCATACTTCAAATGCATCAATTATTCTTCAGTCTTCCTTACTCATTGTTCAGCTTTCACATGTATATGAGGTAATTGAAAATATCATAGCTTGGGTCAAGCACACTTTAGCCCTCAAAGTAATATCTTTTCTTTTTAACCCTTTATAGAGGACTTTTGCAGCAGATTTGTCCAATTTGATTTGTCCAATTTGATTTCTTGACTTCTTTTTCCATGGTTGTTGATTGTGAATCCAAGGAAAATTAAACCCTTGATGACTTCAATTCTTTCTCCATTTATCACAATGTTGTACAGTTGGAAGGATTTTTGTTTTCCTTGTGTTGAGATATAATCTATATTGTAAACTGTAGTCATTGCTCTTCATTAGTAATGCCTGCAAGTCCTTCATTTCCAGCAACAAAGTTGTGTCATCTACATACTGTAGATTGTTAATGAGTCTTCCTCCAATCCTAATGTTGTGTTCTTCATATAATCCAGATTCTCAGATTATTTACTCAGCATATAGATTTAATAAGTGCAATGGAATTGTACAACCCCAACACACACCTTTTCTGATTTTAAACCACATAGTACCCTCTTGTTCTATTTGAATGACTATCTCTTGGTCTATGTACATGTTCCACATGAGCATAGTTAAGTATTTCCATTCTTCTCAGTATCGTTCTTAATTTGTTATGATACTCACACTTGAATGTCTCTGTATAGTCAATAAAACACAGTTAAACATCTTTCTAGTATTATCTGCTTTCAGCCAAGATCAATCTGATGTCAGCAATGATATCCCTCATTTCATATCCTTTTCTGAATTCAGCTTGAATATCTGGCAGTTTCATCAATGTACTAGCGCAACCATGTTTTACTTACCTTCACCAAAATTTTACTTGCATGTTATATTAGTGACATTATTCAATAATTTCCACACTCTGTTGGCACATTTCTTTCAAATGGGCACAAATATGGATATCTTCCAGTCAGTTGGCCAGGTAGCTGTCTTCCCAATTTCTTGGCATATACAAGTGAGCACTTCCAGTATTATATCCAATTACAGCAGGCAATCTCAATGTCAATTCCTGGAGTCTTGTTTTTTACCAGTGCCTTCAATGCCCCTAGGACTTCTTCCTTCAGTACCATTGGTTCTTGATTATATGCTCTCTCCTTAAATGATTGAATGTCGACCAATTCGTTTTGGTACAGTGACTCTGTACATTGCTTCCATCTTCCCTTGATACCTCCTGTGTCATTCGATATCTTGCCTGTAGGATTCTCCCATATTGCAACTTGAAGCTTGAATTTGTTCTTTACTTTAGTTTGAGAAATGACAGATGTGTTCTTCTGTTTTAGTTTTCTAACTCCATGTCCTTACACATTTCATTATATTTTACTTTGTCTTCTCAAACCACCCTTTAAAATCTTCTGTTCAGCTCTTTTACTTGAACATGTCTTCCAGTTACATTAGCTCCTCTACATTCAAGAGCAAAGTTCAAGAGGAATGGTGTCACATTTATTGTCAAAAAGAACATTTAAAGATCTATCCTGAAGTACAACACTATCAGTAATAGGATAATATCAATATACCTGAGACCAGTTAATATGACTATTACTCAAATTTATGCACCAACCACTAATGCCAAAGATGAAGAAATTGATGATTATTTTACCAACTTCAGTAATTTGAAATTGATCAAACATACAATCAAGATGCAAAGATAATTACTGGTGATAGGAATATGAAAATTAGAAACAAAGAAGAAAGATCAGTGGTTGGAAAATAATCTTTTCTTAGTGACAGAAATGGTACCAGAGACCACATGATAGAATACTGCAAGAACCAACTACTTGTCATTTGAAATACCTTTTTAAAACAACACAAATGGTGACTATAGATGTGGACCTCAACTGATGGAATACACCAAAGTAAAATCAACCATATATGTGGAAAGAGACATTGGAGAAGCTCAATATCATCAGTCAGAACAAGGCCAGGGACCAACTGTGAAACAGACCATCAATTGCTCATACTCAAGTTCAAGTTGAATCTGAAAAATTTTTAAGCAAATCTACAAGAGTCAAAGCACAACCTTGAGTATATCCCACTTGAATTTAGAGACTAACTCAAGAATAGGTTGACACAGTGAACACTAATTACCGAAGACCAGATGAATCATGGAATGACATCAAAACACTGTACATGAAGAAAGCAAAAGGTCATTAAAAAGACAAGAAAAAAGAAAAGATCAAAACAATGTCATCAGACACTAATTGGTTCTTGAACATAAAGTACTTTCCATTCCTACATGAAATACATGTCTTCCCTGTGTATTTCTGAGAGAGAAACAATTATTATTGTCCTCATATTACACTTGAATAAAATAACATTTCGAGAACTGAAAAACCAACTGAGCCTTTATGCTTCTTTCCACCATATTATAGCTGTGGATATACAATAGCTGTCCTACTGGCGTGGTTGGGGGGGTTATGGGATTTGGGAACAAGTAGAGAGAGGTCCAACTATAGTTGTTGCTGTTGTTGGTAGGTGCTATCAAGTTAATTCTGACTCATAGCAATGTGTACAACAGAAAAAAACACTGCCCCGTCCTGTGCCATATCCACAGTCCTTACTATACTTGAGCCCATCGTTGCAGCCACTGTGTCAATCCATCTCTTTGAGTGTCCTCCCCTTTTACTCTGACCCTCCACTTTGTTATTGTTGTTAGGTGCCACTGAAAACAATTTTTAAAAGTCTACAAGAGCCAAAATATGACCTTGATTATATCCCTCTTGAATTTCGAGATCATCTAAAGAATAGATTTGATGCATTGAACACCAATAACTGAAAACCAGCAGAATTTTGAGATGACATCAAGAATATCATCCATGAAGAAAGCAAGAGGTCATTAAAAAGACAGGAAAGGAAGAAAAGACCAAATGGATGTCAGAAGAGACTCTGAAATTTGCCCTTGAACAGTGAGTAGCTAAAGCAAATGAAGAAATGACAAGATAAAAGAGCTGAACAGAGATTTCAAAGAACAGCTCAAGAAGACAAAGCCAATTATTATAATGAAATGTGCAAAGACCTGAAGTCAGAAAACCAAAAGGGAAGAACACTCTCAGCATTTCTCAAGCTGAAAGAACTGAAGAAAAAGTCAAGTCTCGAGTTGCAATATTGAAAGATTCTATGGGCAAAATATTGAATGATGCAGGAAATACCAAAAGAAGATGGAAGGAATACAGAGTCACTGTACCAAAAAGAATTTGTTGAAGTTCATCCATTTCACTTTACTAAGAATGATATCCTTCTTCAGAGACTGGTCTCTTCTGAACACATGACCAAAGTATGAGAGACAAAGTCTGACCATTTTGCTTTCAAGACTTTTCCCAAAGTTTTCCACTAAATAGACTGTGCTTCACTGCTATTCATAAGGTTTTCAGTGGACAATTCTTTCAGAAGTGGATGGCCCCATCCTTCTTCCTAGTCTGTCATAGTCTGGAAGCTCTGTTAAAACCCATTCACCATGGGTGACCCTACTGGTATTTAAAATACCAGTGGCATATCCTCCAGCCTCACAGCAACATGCAAGCCACCACAGTATGACAAACTGACAGATGAGTGGTGGTCAACTATAGTTATAGCCATAAAATTATTATGAAGTAAATGAATATGCAAATATCAGTCACATGTAGAACATTAGATGAATGTCTTTTACAATAAACATTGTGATAAATATTTGTAAATAAATCATGCAGGGAAAGAAACAATAGGATCAGGAAAGAGAGATAGGAAAATAACTGGAATCACGCAACATCAACCAAACTATAAGAGGAAAAAGTATTAGGAGACATTGTAGAAATGAAGAGAGGGATAGTTAACAACATAGAATGCTACTAAGGCATTCAAGTGTTTGAAGATTGTTGTTGTTGTTGTTGTTGTTATGTGCCGTCGAGTCGGACCCGACTCATAGCGACCCCTCCTTGGGTTTCTGAGGCAGTATCACTACGGAAGTAGATTGCCCCATCTTCCTTCCGAGGAGTGGCTGGTGGGTTTGAACCGCCAGCCTTCTGGTTAGCAGTCAAGTGCCTTAGCCACTATGCTACCAGAGCTCCCGTTTGAAGATTAGGAAAGTATTTTAGAATTTAATGAGAGCTGTTGGAGCTGAAAGTCAATAAATTGAAATACTGTCAAAATGTAACAGATTTGTTAAAGTGCAGGAATTGAAAATTCCTTGGGAAAACAATATTTTATTAAAAAAAAGAAAAACTTGGAAGTGGATTCAACGTAAAAATAATGTGTTAAGAAGTCACCACAGAGAAACTTGTTTACAATGATATAAAGTGTATAAAAACAAGCTTCTAGGGAAATTACCAGAGTATGGAAGACTTATGGAAAAAAAGATCTTTATCTCAGAACTCTCTCAAGTGTGTGATAGAGCTATACACATCTTTACTGAGAAAAAATGTGAGAAAGCTTTTAGGGGAGAGCTTTCCCATTTTTAGACAGCCTGTGAGGACAGAAAGCTGTATTTACAGCAGCAGGGAGTTGAGGAATATGTTAGGAAGACTTTCTTATACACACATCCTTTAATGGGCTATATCTTTTCTTTAATAAGAAGAGATCTCCTGTTTTGGAAAGATCAATGCAGCTATCTGATAGGAAGGGCTTCTAATTTTGAGCTCAGTAACTTCAGATATTTTGTTCTTCCAGTCAGCCTTTTGAGCTACAGCAAAGGATGTGGCTTGGGTAAGAGGCGGGGACTGTGCGTGTGTGTGTGTGTGTGTGTGTGTGTGTGTGTGTGTGTTTTCTTATTTCCGCTTCCCCTTTTCAAGCTGGCAACAGCAGTTGAATGAGAACAAAGAGAAAGGCACAGTATAGAACATGATACTTTCTTACAGCCTTCATCTTTATCCCTATAGCTGGGAAGGGGCTTGGCCCCGCTTTGAGAACCTCCTCTCCTCAAACTTGGCTCCCTCCCAGTGCACAGGTAAGTGCAGCTTCCACCTGTTTTAAGGTAGTCCTGGTTTAGAAGGATGCTATGAGATAGGATAAAATAGATCAGAGAAAGAATTAGTCTGTAAAGAAAATGGAAACCGGGAAAAATACTCACATTCTTGACCTCAACGTTAAAAGAAAAAATCCTAATTGTGCTTCTCAGAACAAGCAGGTCCCTTTATTCTGTTCCCCTACTGCTTAACAGGGAGGTAATTCTAAAGTTACAAAACATGAGTTCCCTTTATGGCCTGGATTATGTTGAGGAATTTTTCTCACCTGGGAAGTTCTTCTCTGGATTTTGTATGTACTTTTATTGTTAACCTGATGCTAACTTTGAAAGCTTCATAAGGACAAAAGTCTCCCAGTTTCATTGCAGATCCTGTTCTAGTACTTATCACTCTGACAACTGAAAATACATAACCTTAAGCCATTTTGCTTTCTGTGGGTCTGAACTCGTTCTTCAAAAGCTACAGAAGAAAGTTGTTGATATTAACTGCAGCAAGATATATTGAGGCTACATATAAGAGACAATTTGCACGGTTAGGTAATGCCAGGCCAAAATTACTGGGAGACTAAAGACATGCAACCACTTGTCAGGATTGGTTTTCAAGCTGTCTAACTCAGAGATGGATAGATGAATATGTTAACCTCTCACTGACCTGCTTAGTGCTGGAGATCTGTGTTTTTAAAGGAGTCCCTGCATACATTTTCAGTCATAGTGCAAATGGTGAACACACTCAACTGCTAACCAAAAGGTTGGAGGTTTGAGTCCACTCACAGGTGCCTTACAAGAAAGGCCTGGGGATCTACTTCTGAAAAATCAGCCACTGGAAACCCTATGGAGCAGTTTGACTCTGACACACATGGGGTTACCATGAGTCAGAATCAACTCAACAGCAACTGGTTTTTGCTTTTGCTCATGAAATGCCATTTTTCTTAATGGTAGCCAGGCTGAGCATGTCACCGCCTACACGAGTTTTGGGGAGATTAGAAGGGTGGAAAAATCCTCCACACTGGGGTTTTCCCATGCCCCTGCTATGCTACTGCACTCACCAGGTGTGGAGGGGAAGAGGTGAGTCCCCAGGGCAGATCAAGGACAAGAGAGCCCCATGAAAGTGGTTTGATAAGCCCCTAAGGGTGTGGAAGAGATACCCAGAAAAGCTCTAATGACTCTTTTTATCGCAAATGGTCCTTCGGTGGAGAGGCAAAGGGACTTTCTAAACCATACAGGTCAGTGCCTAGGATAGGAGGTGGGAGACTTTCATCTTACGTGTCCAAGCTTCAGGCTCATCAGTTGTTAGACTGGAGTGGTTAGAGCTAAAGACCTGGTGTGATTCTCCTTTAACGAAATATTACTAGGAAGAAGGGAAAAATCTATTTCCATCAAGTCAATTCCAACCATGGTGACCCTATAGGACAGAGTAGAACTACCCCACAGGGTTTCTAAAACTGTAAATCTTTACAGAAGCAGACTGCCACATCTTTCTCCCACAGAAAGACTGGTAGGTTAGAACTGCCAATCTTTTGGTTAGCAGCCAAGCACTTAACCACTATGCCATCAGAACTCCTTCCAAAGAGGGAAAAGCTAGGTTTATTATCTATCTCTGCTGAAAATACTACCAGAGGTCACAAGCTAAAGCTATAGTAGGAAAGACTAAAGATCTAACAAATGATCTCTTATTCATCCAAGGGAGCTTAGAAATTCTTTACAACCATAATAACTCTTCCTCATATCTCATTTGGTCCTCTGAAAGTTAAGATGCAATCTTGTGATTAAGAATTCTGTAAGGCCATGGAAACCCAATGCAGGCATTTTCAGTTCAAGGTTTATAATTTGGATTCTAGCAGAGAATTAAGAGGGTTTGGCCCTGGTACAAATCACGAGTCACAAGGTCCACTCTGGACTACAGTGAGGGAAAAAGATCAGACATTTGTTTCCACTTGCTGATTGACAACTGTTCTATTTTCCACTTAAGGTTCAAGACCAAAGTGGGTTTTCCAGTAACTCTGTGCTCTGCCCAACCTAGGTCTAACACAGAATGGATTAAACCCAGATTTTGCATTGAGTTTAGAGTTCAATCAAATGAGCTGAGAGGTGAAGATGTGAAGAGGTGGTGCACATACGGAGAAAGAAAAAGAGGAAAGAATAAAGATGAGCATATATGGGAAGAGCTTCATTACCAAAGAATTAGGACTAAAGAGTTAAAGCCATGAATTCACAGCACTAACTTGATGGTCAAAAAATCTGCTCATTCTCTCTCCTGCCTCAAGACTGAACCATCTGTAAACCACCAAAGATGAACTGCTCTTTTTATACTTATTATCTTTTTTAGCCCACAAAGATGAAAATTTAGTGTCTCCCAAGACTAGGAGCTTAATATTACTCTTTTCCAAATACATAACTTTACCATTTCTTTCAAAAGTTTATGAGCCTTTCATTACACTCATTCAACATGGTGGAGGTGGAAGCAAAGAGGAAAGGAAAGGAGAGAAAAAGAGGTCTTAAATGGTTTTATTTAGGTATGTGTTCAGCCAGACTTATTTGTGGGAGAGAAGGGGTAAGCAGAGAGGGAAAAAAGAATAACACTAATCCATCAGAATTTTTCTTGGTATTATTTATCAAATAACATCTTTCTTCCATGAATCAATGGAGCACATTGAATCCCTCGTTCATCATGCTCCACTGAACACCTATGAAACACAGTTATACTTGACACACATGGCATCACCATGAGTTGGAATTAAATCAAGGGTAACTGGTTTAGTTTTGGTTTTCTTTCCTGAAATAAGTTGAATTGCTCCCTTCGACCACAGAGATCTCAGGAAAAACACTTCACAGCTGCTCAAATGGTAATTTGTGTTCTCATGATCTTCCAAACAGCAGTAACCTGAAGAAGAGTCAGAAATAAGGAAGCTATTTCTAATAGATGAAGGAGTGTGAGAGCTTGTTGTAGGTTGGGGATATGTGAACCTGGCCTAAGGTTGAGTTTGTCCTGTCTACCAACAGAAATGTTGGTTGTCTGGGGATTGGTCTGTGCAACACCATATTCATTACTGTCAAGTCAATTCCAACTCAGAACAATTCTATAGAACAGAGCAGAACTGCCCCATGGGGTTTCCAAGGCTGTAATCCTTATGGAAGCAAATTGCCCAATCTTTCTCCCATGAAGCAGTTGGTAGGTTTGAACCACCAATCTTCTGGTAAGAAGTTGAGCATTTTAACCATTGTACTACAAGGGCTCTTGTACTGCACCAAAATCGTTGTGAAATAGTGTGAATACCACAACAGTCTGAAAAAGGTGTGTAAATTCAGGGAACCTTTCTCCTGTCAACTAAACTCTAATGGGCCCTTTGCCATTACAACCATTCTGCAAGGTGAAGAAAGACAAAATCACTTCATAATCACCTACTTGGACTGGAGAAGGAAAACTGTGCTTATAAGACAAACAAAAAAGACACTTTCTTACTAAGATTACCACAAAATCAAGTACAAATTACATTGCGAATACGCTACCTCATCTATACTAAACTATACGATAGAGAGTTTACTTGATATGTAAAATGGAGAGCTTGCAAAAACAACTTCTCCTTTCCTCTATCCCCAACTAAATTTGCCACTGTCACTTAAATGATGTTATTAGGTTATTTTCTTATTGTTATCAGTGAAAAGACTATACCACGTGGTATCAGACCAACCTGAGTTTAAATATCAGTGCTACAGGGTCCTAAATATGTGACCTTGGACAAGTTGCATAGCTCTCTGAGCTTCAAGGAACTATGAATGTGGTTAACAGGACTAAGTGAGGTAGTTTATAGCTAAGTTTTATTGATAAACTTTATGTCAGACATTCCAATTACTTACTGTCGTGACTTTATCTGTTTATTCTCTGTTGTTTTGACATGCCCATGTCAATGTGTAGTGTTATCTCAGACTGCATCCCTAAAAAACAGAGACTGGAAGTATGTGGTGTTCTCAGAGTCGCATTAATAACATACCTCGCATTAATGACATACCTCTAAAAGTTTTCTGCTGCCACTACAATTATTGCTGCTGAGGATAATTTTTGTTGAAAGATGCTCACAACTCCCTAGTCTTGTTGTTGTTGTTGTTATTTGCCATTGAGTCGGCCCCAACTCATAGCGACCCCTCCTTGGGTTTCCGAGGCAATATCACTACGGAAGTAGGATTGCCCAACCTTCCTTCCGAGGAGTGGCTGGTGGGTTTGAACCGCCAGCCTTCTGGTTATCAGTCAAGTGCCTTAGGCACTATGCTACCAGAGCTCCCTAGTCTTAAGCCACTAGAGATAATTTCTCTTGTATAACATCAATCCTGTCTGCTGTAATTTCTGATTTTCACTATAGTATACTATACTATAGTATACTCAGAACAAAGAGAATTCCTTCCTTCTCTACTTGGTTATAGTTAGATTTCAGAACTCTTGGTAGATTGTATAGAAGGATTTGGGAGTTGAAACTCTAAAGAAATATGGGGAAGAGGAAGGGTAACAGAGAGGAGAAAATAAGATTTTGGGATTCAGGCAAGAAGCAAGAGAACTGGTGTAGGGTAGGAAAGTGGGAAGAGATGATAGCAGACTTCAGACTTCATAGAAAATAGATTAAATATACTATTATAATATAAACCAGCAGCAAGAAAGATGGTAGTCCTATTCCAGAAGGAATTTTTGATTAAGGAAGAAAAACTTGAATGGAAAACTCAGGGAAAAATATTTATGTGTATACATATTTGTTTGTTTATTAGATAGGAGAATTTGATGATTTAAGCCTTATAAATTCAGTGAGACTTTGGTCCCCCCTATGTTATACCAATAAAAGATCATCAAAAATATGCCCCAGGCCTTTTCCTCTTCACTTCAACATATACTAAACATATGCATTAGGATCTGAGACCATGAAAAAAGTCAAATGCA
>NW_006921834.1:1184973-1198633 GCF_000298275.1 Orycteropus afer afer
CTCCAAATGATTTTGAGTTTTGTTCCACATTGTTCTCCCTCTCTATCAAGCATCTCCTACATAAATCCCCTTCCAAGTAGATGATAGTAGTAGCTGGGCACAATCTAGTTCTTCTGGTCTCATAGTCGTATAGGCTGCAGATCAGATGGTGTATCAGTCGCTAAGACTAATTGTTTCCATGAATTTTGCTTTTCTTCATTCTTGCCAGTGTGATTCTTGATTCTCTGCAGGTATAGCATTTACTCAACCCCTTCTGTTGCAAAGTACTATGCTTTGTATGCCCTGAGATGGGTTGAAGGGAGAAGTTACAAGAATTGGTACATAATGACGAGAAAGGTTGTTGTTGTTGCTAGAGGTGGGTAAAAGAGAGTGGATGACTTGATTGGCATAAATCTATAAGCATTGGTAGAATTCCAGAAGAAATAAGCCCACTGCCATCAAGTCAATTTAACTCATAAAGACCCTATAAGACAAAGTAGAACTGTCCCATAGGATTTCCATCTTTACCGAGACAGACTGCTTCATCTTTCTCTCCCACTGGACAGCTGAGGGGTTTGAACTGTCAACCTTTTGGGTAGCAACCAAATGTTTTAAACACTGTACCACCAGAACTCCTAAACATTGGTACTGAAGATAAAAGTATGCAACTTTGGATCACCAATTTTTTTTTCTTTTAGTGTTTTATGTGAAAGTTTACGTGGCAAATTGTTGTTAGGTGCCATCAAGTCATCTCTGACTCATAGCAACCCCATGTACAACAGAACAAAACACCACCTGGCCCTTTGCCAGCTCCACGATCCCTGCTATACCTGAGCCCATCATTGTAGCCACTGCGTGGTTTTCATTTATCCACTTACCAAGCATGACATCCTTCTCCAGGAATTGGTCTCTTCTAACAACATGACCAAACTACATGGCAAATTAGGTTCCCATTTGTTCTGGTTACCTAGTGCCATGCTGACGAGAAATATACCACAAATGGGATGGCCTTAACAAATAGGAGTTTATTCTTACAATTTGGAGGCTTTAAGTCCAAGTTCAAAGTGCCAGGCTCTAGGGGCTGGGTGAAAGTCCCTCAACCTTGGAGTCCAGCTTTGCCTCCTGCTCCCGGCCCACTGGAGCTAGAGGCATTTCTTCACTCAGACAGCTGCTGGCTGCTGAGGCTGAGAAGCCCAAGGTTGACAAGTAAAAAGGCACAATCCTGATGTTACCAAACCACATGGCAGGCCATTAACTTAAGTCCATTGTAAGTCCCAAGTTCAGCAGAGCAAAGCAGGCTGTTCAACAAAGACATGGCTACATGCAGGGTCCAAGCGTGCCATAGGCTAGAGACCATTTCCAAGGTGTCTCCTTAAATACAGGAAGCAGACCACATTCCCAAAGGCAGCTACTCAGCTGTTTGTGGTAGATCCCACCATGGAGCTGATTGCCAGTCTCATCATGGGGAATAACTACCACCAGCTGCCCAGCCACTCAACCAGGCCCAGCCAAGTTGACACACAAACATAACTACCACACCATTTAACAATTTTTATACAATTTGTTCCATGGACATTGATTACCATTTCACAATATATCAACATTTTCATTTCTGTCCTTTTTATTCTGTTTTCATTAATCTAGTTTCAATCTAGCTTGCCCCTCCTTAGCTTCTCATCTTTGTTTTAGGATAAATGTTGACCATTTGGTCTCATACAGTTCATTATTTAAGGGAGTACAGTATTCGTGGGTGATATTATTTCTTTTGTAAACCAATCTGTTATTTGGATGAAGATCACCGGGAGTGGCTTCAGTTCCAAGTTCAAAGAGTATCTTAGGGCAATAGTCTCTGGCATCCCTCTAGTCTCTATCAGTCCAGTAATCTGACGTCTTTTAGGAATTTGAGTTTTGCCCCAGTTTTCTCCCCTTCTATCTGGGGTCTTCTATTGTGTCGCTGGTCAGAATGGTCAGTGCTGGTAGCCAACACCAATTAGTTTTCTAAAGATATTCAAATAGAAAAGCTAATTGATTTGCTAGAAGTCAATTAATTGGAAGGTAAGGTTGGAAGAATGTCCAAGTACCCTGATTCCTCATCAGTGCTCTTTTCCCTGCACCAAACTCCATTGTACTTATGTATGTGCTCTTGTGTGGCTTTTGGAGATGTTTCTCCATGCCCTACTCTATTATCAGGGACCCAAAAGCCTTCAAAGGTACTCTCTTGACAGCTGTGTGCACCCATCCTTGACTTCTTTCCGATACTCTCACTGCTGATGTGCTTGTCTGGTAATCATTTGTCACTTCCTCCAAATTTCCACCGACAATACTCAGTTTCTTATCACCCGGCAGCATAGCTTCCTTCTGTAACACGACTAACCAGACATTTCTATTTCTCCCTGTCATCTAATATTGCTGTACTTAGAGTGTGGTAAAGATAGAGGAAATTAATTTATTCAGTTCCCAGTCCCATGTCCAGTGCATCAAAATTGTAAAGATAAGCTTAGACATGCCTTGTATTTCCATCTTAAGACCACTGTTGCTTTTTCAAGTGAAGAAATTGTTGCATTCTACCTGAGTTAGCCCAAAAATGGCTGTTACTCTCAGTGAGGTGCAGAGAGATCTCTTAATCTGTCCAGCCTCTTTGTTCCTATAACAAAAACCAAAAAAGCCAAAACCCCTGCCATCAAGTCCACGGTGACTCATAGTAACCCTCCTATAGGATGGAGGAGAACTGCCCCAAAGGTTTCCAAGGCTGTAAATCCTCATGGAAGCAGATTGGCACATCCTTCTCCCACAGAGTAGCTGGTGGGTTTGAACCATAATCCTTTTGTTTAGCAGCTGAATGCTTTAACCACTGCACCATCACAACTCCTATGCTATAATACCTATTTATTTGAAAATCATTCTTTGGAATTCTTAAGCATTGAGGATTCTAGTTTCATAATTATTTTCCTTTATGTATTTATTTTAAGTAAAACTTTCGTGCATCAGAAATAGAGACAGACAGTAAATAGGAATAGTCTAGAAAGTACGCCTTTAAAAAAAAATTAATTATAGGAACTCCTAGGGTAGAAACAAGCCACAGAATAACCTTCAAAGTCATCTCTTCTCTCCAACTTTCAGCCTAAAACATTTTACATGCTCAGTAAGTACATAGTTCTAAGTTTATTACTATATTTTTGCAGCAGATTTCTTTCCCTACATGTGTCTATGATGACTGTGTAAGGTACTAGGCTCTTGTGGGGAAGGGTCACCTATGAGGCATTATTCACTTAGAAAATAAATATTGATTAAATAACTACAAGGAGCTCTGGTAGCGTAGTGCCTAAAGCACTTGACTGCTAACCAGAAGGCTGGTGGTTCAAACCCACCAGCCACTCCTCAGAAAGAAGGTTGGGCAATCTACTTCCACAGTGATACCACCTCGGAAATCCAAGGAGGGGTCACTATGAGTCGGGTCCAACTCCATGGCACATAACAACAACAACAAATAACTACAGTGTGTTGGGGACTGTTTTGGTGATTAGAGACACAGTCGTGAAAAATCCAGACAAAAACTTCTGTCATTATGGAGCTTATAGTCTTACCAGAAGAGTAACAATAAATGAGATAAGTAAGTAAAATATAAAGTATGCTAGTGTTATGAAATATGAAGAAAAAAATCAAGTAGGGAAGGAACTCAGCCAAAATTAAAGTGGCTTCTTGGAGGAAGGTAGTTAAGAACTAGCCTTTACAGGCTGAGTGGCAGTGAAGACTAAACCGGAAAATATGAGAAAAGGCTCTAGTTAATAAGGACTTAGCATTCTCAGAGGATGGAATTTGCTATAGGAATGTGATATATTTTGGAAGATATGAGAGGAATGTAAAATAGATTCATATCACAGAGGATGTTGAAAATCTAACAGAGGCTTTCATCTACCATCTCAGTTAGTGAGATTTTGACATTCTCTTAAGCATTATGGTGGTTCAGCTATAAAATGCCAGATCCAGACAATATGGGAAGTATCAAATTTCATTGCTTTAATGTCCTTGTTGAAATCCCTGGGTAATGCAAAAAGTTAACATGCTTGGCTGCTAACCAACAAGTTGGAGGTTCAAGTCCATCCAGAGATACCTTGGAATAAAGACCTGGCAATCTGCTTCCAAAAACCCTTTGAAGCACAATTTGATTCTGCAACATGTGAGATGACCATAAGTTGGACATGACTAGAGGGTAACTGTTTCTGTTGTTGTTGTTGTTGTTTTAATATCTTTGTTGAAAAACTGAAACTAGATACAGGAATTGAATTTTCAAAGCACTCTGGTGGTGTAGTGCCTAAGGCACTTGACTGCTAACCAGAAGGCTGGTGGTTCAAACCCAGCAGCCTCTCCTGGGAAGAAAGACTGGGCAATCTACGTCTGTAGAGATACCACCTAGGAAACCCAAGGAGGGTTTGCTGTGAGTTGGTTTCCACTCCACAGCAGTGAGTTATCATTAGTGAATAGATACGTAAAATGTGAGAGTCAGACAGATTCTTCCTTCTCTCCCTTCCCCCTTACCCTCCCCTCCTCTTTCTCTCCTTCCCTCCCTCTTTTCCTTCTTTGCTTCCTTCCCTGCTTTTCTCCCTCCCTTCCTCCTTCCTACCCACCAAAAAGTCTTTTGTGAGGACAGCTCCTTGTGAGCTGAAATTTCCTTGTGATGTAGATGAGGTCAATTTCCTTTGGACATTGAAAACAATAGACAAGTCTTCTTTGACATTTTCTTCTTTGCCTGACTTGAGCCAACCCATTAAATATTTTGGAAGGACAGGATTCAGTAAATAAACTCTGATCAGGGCTTTTCCATCTCTTTTTCTAAGTTATTTCTAGTGACAGTGTGATCCTCTTTATCACCACAAAACAGCTCAGACCAAAGGACAGTTAGTCATTTCTGCTGTTCCTGTCCCATTTTCTGGCTTCCCTATGACATAGCTTAATTCAACCATGTAATTTCCCCCAGCAGCAATAATGGGAAGACATAGGCAGTGGACAACAGGCCATGTGCCCAGGGTTAATAAGCAAAGTCTCCTAGTGCCAACTGCTGTATCTCCTGGGAGAAAAATATGACTTGGACTGGACCTGAAGCAAAAGAATTTAGATCACATTGTAATTATATATTAATTTTCTCCCAATATCTTTTGTCTGTAGCAAACAGAAACATCCAAAACAATTTTACTGCCCTAGAAATGCATTTCATGTTCAGGATGTTCTTTCCAAAAACAGCCATTTTAATGCCCAAAGTGTTGAGCACTTCACTGATGATTTTGTTTTTAAGTGTTTACAGAAGTCTTTAGAATCTGACTCTCCTATTTATTTATTTTTATTTTTATTCTTCCTTACCCTAGCAGAGTAAAATTATAGCTGTGAAGATGAAATCATTTATAGAAAGTCAAGGCAAGAGAGAGAAAAAAAGTGGAGAGTAACTACCTGACTTCTCCTTATTCCCTGTAGTGCAGGGTCAGTGTGGGAAGTGGGAAGGAGAGCCACAGAGTTAGAAGTGATGGAATATACACTAGCTTCAAGCCTTTTTAACCTCAATTTGGATAATTTAATGAATTTTCCACTCTTTCTCCCTTCTTGAATAAGGGCCTAGTGCCATCATTATGTATCATTTGAAGGAATCTTCATTTGAATGAGTAAATGAAACAAAAAGAAATGCAGAGGTGTTGATGAAAAACCAAAATCCAAACCCATTGCTGTCAAATTTATTCTGACTCATAGCAACCCTACAGGACAGAGCAGAATTGACCTATATGTTTTCCAAGTCTACAAATCAAGCAGACAGCCTCATCTTTCTCCCACAGAGCAGCTGGTGGGTTTGAACCATTGACCTTTTGGATAGGAGCGCAGTGCCTTAACCACAGTGCCACTAACTCCTTTAGATGTTGACTAGGCAATGTTAAATGAAACATAAATTTATAGGGTCAGAAACTGCATTGATAAATTGGAAGATTAATAAATCTATTAATTAGGAAATTCTCCGTAGAGAAAAACATCTTTCTCTATGGCTTAAAGATAAAATAGTTGTAGCAGTGTATGCTCTTGACAATAGATTCTCCAATGTTCAAATTATGCCACCTTGAGCAAGTTCTCTTAAAAATGTGTTATTACACAGACTTATTCTTAGGATTATATGAGATAGTGTAAGCATAATGCAGAGTACTCAGGGGACAATAGATACTCATTAAAGGTGAATTATAGTAATTCATTCAAAATATTTGTTGGCTTTATGCATTAAACTAGGCTTGGATGACCAATAAAATAAAAAGTCTATTCTCACTGACATTATATATTAGTGAGGAAGAAAGAAATCAAATTTAAAATTATACAAACTATTTACAGTTACAAATTGTTATGGGTGTTTGAAGGAAAATGTCGAATGCTATGAGAGGTTATGACAGGGGACCCAATTTAGACTAGGATTCAAGAAAGCTCTCATAAAGAAATGGCTTTTAGGGTGAGACCTGGAGGATGAGGAGCTGTTAGCCAACTGCACTGTTTGTGTGTACAGCAACATTAAGGTAGTAAATTGTATGCTATATAAAAGGAAATAAAAGATGACCTGTTTGTTCGTGGTTCAATCTGTATATTATTCCCCAAACACACTGAGAATAAGGGGAAGGGACCTAGATTTGGTTGGCTATGGGAGGTGAAAGACCTGAGGAGAAGTCCCCATAAGAAAAAAGTTAGTTTCACCTCTTTTCCTTGATGTTTGAGTTTCAGTTCTCATGCTGCTGATAAAAGAAAACCAGATCTTCCTTTTGGGAACTTGTTGACAAGCCATGGATACCTGTGACCTATCACTAATAGCATTTTCCATTCCTCCAACCGTAAGACAGAAACCAGAGACATAGTCAGTTATTATATAAATCAAGGTGGTGTGGTAGGCAGAAGGGAGTATTTTGAGCAAGCAGAAGGAGCCTGTTCATGCCTTCCAGATCTCTCTGCTGCTACAATAACTCAGGAGAGAGGGAAATAAGAAGGTCCCAAAGGAAGTTGGAGCAGGGGACCTGCCCTAGATAATAGCTTTGTGTGTGTATGGGGTGACTTATAGGACAGGGCAATAGTCCCAAAGAGGGAAGAGAATGGGTTGAACTCAGACAGTGAGAAGGCTTGGTCAAGATCAAAATACTGTCCAGACCTGTGCCATCCCCATGATTGGTTGCTGATTGAACTGCTGTGATCCATAGAATTTTCACTGGCTAATTTTTGGAAGTAGATCACCAGGCTTTTCTTTCTAGGCCATCTTGGTTTGGAAGCTCTGCTTAAACCCGTGCAACATCATAGCAACATGCTAGCCACCACCCGTGATGGGCAGTGTCTGTGCATGGTGTGCATTGGCTGGGAATCAAACCCTGGTCTTCTGAATGGAATACAAGAATTATGAAATAGAAATCTTTGAGGTCTGAAATTGCATTGATGAACTTGGGAATTAACTCATAGTCATGTACAAACCCAAGCTGATAAGTTAGAAAGTAAACGTCTTGTGGGTCCCAGCTGTTAATTGCTTAAGGAAGTATCTCCTTGTTGTTTTAGTAGTGTTTTTTATTTGTTTGTTTGTTTTCTGAAAGAAATTCTATACAAATTGCTAATATATATAGCAGGAGACAGAACAAAACAAATCAGAAATAATTCAATCAAATGAAATCCAGAACTACTATGGTTAGAGTGATAGACTGGTGTGGGATCTTAGACAAGCTGCTTACCCTTTAAGACCCTCATTCATCTTTGAGGATAAAATAAAATGAATTTTATAACTTGCAAATTTAAAGATATTTCATTTTAATGGAGGATTCTAAGATGCCAAATCCTTAAGAATTAAAAAAAAAAAAAATGCTTTCTAATACAGCGTTTCAACTATCATGGGAAGTAGATATTCTTTAAGTCAGAAGAGCTTTCTCAATGACCCTTAAATCATGTTTGAAGTTTCCAGACTCACTGATTTGAAAGACTTGCCTTGATATTTAGATATTCCAGAGGGTTTTTTTTTTTTTTTTTAAGAAAGAAGATGGGCTAAGCATCTCTTCCCTGAATGGGCAGAGAGGTCAGGATCTTTTGTGCAGAGACAAGAAAATTTGGGGGCAACCCTGACACTGGTGGTTTCTAAACAGAGGATAAGGGAAATTTCACTATGTTTCAACTCTCAGGACATCATCCCTCTGGTGGAAGGCCCTGAAGTCTGAGCCATGGCCATGGAAGGCTCTGTGCTGAGCCCCACATCCTGGGAGAAACGGCGGGCCTGGCTCCGTCAGAGCCATCACTGGCAGACTCAAGTCCTGGAAGAGGAGGCTGCAGCTGCCCTCCAAGATGTCCCTGACGCCGAGCCTTCCAGACTGGATGATGTTTTTCAGGAAGGTAAGAGGCTCTTAGACATCAGTTGGTCTGCCATGTTGTCTTGTGGTGAAGGAAATGTGGTAGCTAATACAGACCTGCAGAAAGATGGGCAGCAGGTCCTTTGTTGAGAGTAGGCCCACAACAAGGCTCATTTTGATTGATTTAAATGAGTTTAAGGAAAGAGATATGAATAATAGAAGGCATGCATCATGTGGAAAAGAAACATATGATTAGAAAAAAGAAAAGACCAAGTTTTTGCATCATCCTAAGAAAATGTGTCTAAGAACTGAGTTTGGAGGTGTTCTAAGAATGGTTTAAGGGTGTTTCTATTTTGTCTGTGCAACAAGTTTACACTCAATCTGGATGCCTGGATTCTGATCACAACTCTGTCACTAATAAGCTATGTGATCTTTGGCAAATCACTTGATTCTCTGAGCCATAATAGTCTAACTGAACTAATAGTACCTGTTACTATTCCTCTTACTAATACTATACAACCTCTCAGAGCATCTTTAAGGTTCAAATAAGATCACAGATATAAGAGCAAATAGATACACACTGGTGATGTAGTGCCTAAGGTATTTGACTTCTAACCAGGTTGGCGGTTCAAACCCCATTCCATGGAAGGAAGACTGGGCAATCTACTTCCATAAAGATTTACCGGCTCAGAAACCCAAAGGGAGTTGCTATGAGTTGGAATCCACTGGATGGCAGTGGGTTTGGGTTTGGGTTTTTTGATCCCCACACATATCCACAAGGGCTGTGCTCTTTTGTTTGTCTTAAAAGCAAAAGAATCTACCCCTGCCTTCAAACCTTGAAGAAAGGAGAGCAGTGGGCCTAACATCCTGGGCATTTTCCAGATTCCTAGGAGGAAGAGGGTGGGGAAGCAGAGAGAGAAAAAATGTGCACTATTTTTATACATAGGTACATTACTTTCAGACCTTAAAGAAAACTTTGTGGAAAGTTTCATGGTAACTTTTAAAAAAGATTCATTGTGTGCATTGTATAATAATAAATTGGGAGTGGGAAAGAGTTGGAGAGTGGGGTGAGTAGTAGGGAAGAAGTCTTGGCTTCCTTCAGCCCTCAAAGTGATCCAATGTCTGGCTTTTTAGGGAATCCCATCAATAAGATCGAAGACTGGCTGCAGGATTGTGGGTAAGTACTGGAGACACAAGGGGATTAGATATAGTTGATGGCTGGATGTGTTAATAGGCACTGACTGTTAGGAATTCAGGGACAGGGCAATAGGTTTGAACTAGGCCTGAAAATTATAATTGAGGCTAAGACTGAGGTGTTGTATGAGTTTGGGGTGAGTTTGAGGACTCAAAAGCTGTAAATCAAATATACCTCTGGATTGAGACTGAATTGTGTGGATGACTGGGAATATAGGCTGGATCTGGTCTAAAGCTAAGAATGGATGGAAATCTACATTTATGGGTGATGGCTGGGCTGAGTTCTATATCCCTACCCCATTGCTTTCCACTGCAGACTGGAGTCTTACACTTTGTAATGGAAAGAAGCCGAGTTAATAATTTGATAATTCTTATTGAGGAGTAATTCATCTGTTTATTTTTGCTGCAGAACACAGCGTAAGGGCCTAAGAGTCTACCATAGTTATTCAAAGCAGTGAAGAACTGTAGCAGATACTTCAAGGCAAAGCGTAGTACTTCTTTTCTCAGAAATACTTTAGAATATGAGATCCCATACCCCACCAGCCTGTACCATTTTAGATTCAATCTACCTAGACACAGAGGGAAAGCTTCTATGACCTATTTAAGCCTGATCATTTGTGTGATAATGAATTCTCAGAATGTCTAACTCTTTCCTGTCCTTTGTATCCTCTCCAGAAATGTCTAAAGCTTTAGATAGCCTTTAATCTAAACTTCTTTTTAAAGAGATATAAATAAACTCATCCTTGCTTATTTGGGAGGAAACAAATAGCACTGAATAATCAAAAGTTGTTTATTTCAACTTTGTTCCAGAAGGCAATGCCAGGAAGTATTTGTTGGTTTATTTTTTGTTTACAAAAGCATTGTCCTTATTGTTCTAATATTGTTCATAATTTATTGACTTTAAAGTCAGTTGTTGTCTTTAATTGCCGTCCAGTCAATCCCAAGTCTTTCAGAAGCAGATCTCCAGACCTGTCTTCCAAGGCATCTCTGGTTGGTTCCAATCTGCCAATCTTTTGTCTGGTAGTAGAGTTGCTAAATATTTGCCCCACATAGGGACTTCTTAAAGTCAGTTAAAACCAAAAAACCAAACTCACTGCCATCGAGTCAATTCTGACTCATAGCGACCGCCTTTGGGTTTCCGGGGCAGTAACTCTTTATGGAAATAGATTGCCCAGTCTTCCTTCCATGGAGTGGCTGGCGGGTTTGAACTGCCAACCTCCTGGTTAGCAGTCAAATGCCTTGGGCACTAAACCACCAGGGCTCCTTTTAAAGTCAATTAGAGGTCGTCAATTGGGATGGTGGTAATAGGAATGTCTGTACCTTTTAGTGTGTGAGGACTGTGCCAGGATATACAGTACTTCACAAGATAAGTACCAGAGAAACAATTGGCTCAGTAATACCTGTATTTCATTAACTACTCTTTAATCTTTCAATTGGAGTTAACAGTTATTAATGGCACATTTGCCTGGATGGTCAAGAGGGTGGCAAATAGTTCAACAGATGCTCCTTGACTTCAAGTACACTACATTCTAGTCAGAAAGAATAAGCTTACAGAAATAAAAGATTGTAAGCTCCAGAAAGCATCTTTCTTTACCCATGCTCTACAAAGATAACCGCTGAACTAAAACTTAGGATAAAAAGGGGAGAAGAAGGAAAGGAAAATTGCTAGATAGGTGAAAGACAGGTATTGATTTGAGTGAAGAGAAAGGCAATGTACCAAAATCAAGTGACCAACACAATAATGTTAAGGAAAAAGAAGCAAAGAGGTGCACAGAAGGTACAGACTACAAGATAAACACTTTTCCATACATGCAATACTACATTATCAGTAATAACAAACATTAATCTATGGGTGGCTACATAGGTACACAGGTTAAATGATCAAGTGTCTCTATGCAAAAGGGAATATACTTTTGACCATACATAAGTTTGGCAGATAGTATTTCTACATGCATAATTGTATGTGCTATAAGAATGTACATAAATACAACAGAGCTAAGAGGGAGCAAATTATGATAACTTCTTAGCCTCGGCACTACCCTGAAGAAGCAAGTCATTGGGCCCATGGACTTGGGACCATGGTTACAGGGTGCATCAAGCTCAATTAACATAACCTACTACACAAAAACATTGTTGTACATCCTACTTTGATAAGTAGCAACTGGGGTCTTAAAAGCTTGCAAGCAACCATCTAGATGCAAGAATGGGTCTCTCCTCATCCAGAGCAAAGAATGAAGAAAATAAAAGATGCATGGAAACAATTAGTCCAAGGGACTATGTACCATGTGAACTTCAGCCTACATGAGCCTGAGACTAGAAGAACTAGATGGTGCCTGACTACTACTGTCAACCACTCAGAAAGGAATTAGTGTAGGATATCTTGGGTAGAGTGGGAGAAAAATGTGGAATGAAAGCCAAAATCATAAATAAATAAAGACTAACCTTACTGGTCTGACAGAGACTGGGGAAACCCTCAAGACTGTGGCCCCTAGTTACCCTTCAAGCCTAGAATTGAACTCACTCCCATGGCTTCCAGCCAAACAATAGACAGGCATATAAGGTGAACATTTACACCTTATAGGTAGGTACACTCCTTGGAATAATCAATCTTTGGAGATCAGAAGGACAGTATTTGCACAGGGAAATAGCTCAGAGGACAGGAATTTATGGGAAAGAAGGACACAGGAAAAAGGTAACCACAGGGAGGAAGTAGGAAGAGAGCTATTATATTTTGTTGTGGTTGTTGTTATGTGCCGTGTGGTTGTTGTTATGTGCCGTCGAGTCAGCCCCGACTCATAGTAACCCCTCCTTGGGTTGCCAAGGCAGTATCACTACAGAAATAGATTGCCCAACCTTCCTTCTGAGGAGTGGCTGGTGGGTTTGAACCGCCAGCCTTCTGGTTAACAGTCAAGTGCCTTAGGCATATGCTACCAGAGCTCCTATTATATTATAGGGATTGCAATTAATGTCATGAAACAAAATGTGTACGAACTATAGTATTGAAAATAAATTTGTTCTGTAAACTTTCACACAATTATAAAAGAGATTATAATTATAATTATAAAAGAAAAATTGTTTTTAAAAAAAGGCAGTCTCGTGAGTGTAAAGTCTCCAAAGTTTGAGTTTAATTCTTATGTTAACTATATATGTAACTTAAGCAATAATTGAAAATCTTTCTATCTCAGCTACTTCCCTATGAAGTGGGGGGCTAGAATAATAAACTTTTAATAGTTTCTTGTGAGGCTCAAATGAGATGGTATATGTGCAAGTGCTTTATGCTCAGTAGTAATGGGTGAGAAGTAAGTTTACAAAGGAAAGCTCTTTATGTCTACTTTAAAAATTCACAAAATAGACTTCTGGTATGATAGAGGAATAGGCAGACAAGTGACACAGATTCTCTTCAACAAAGAAAAGAAAAACCAATTGACAGAGATACAGAAGATAATCCTGGAACCCTGAGCTTTGAAAGGAACTATACAGAAGTGGATTAGGCACCAACCAGTGGAAAAACCTGAGCAAAAACAGTGAGTACAGAGACGGTTGGAGCTATGGACTGTCAGCTACTCTGACGAGACCAACAGCCTTAATATTTCCAACTGGTGTTGGGACCCGAGAATTGACCTAAAAATTAATCCAGGTCACCAAAGGCTGCAGGAACAACTGCTCCAGTGGCATATGACTAGGAAGGGAAACAGCAAGGAGAGAGACAACCTGAGCTGTGGACTTTCTGCTGTCTGGAGGGCACAGCCATTTTGATTGTTTACACGTGGCAGCCATTTTGGATATTTAGAGTGACCGAGGGTGCAGCCATTTTGAATGTTTATAAGGGGCAACCATTTTGGATTTTAAAATGATAGCATTCTCATTTGGATTCCAGGGACCTAAGAACAGGATCTGTTTGCCAGGGTTGGCAAGGACGTACGAGAGGCTGACAAGAGGAGAGGAGACAGATGGTGAGTGTATAAGTGCTGTCAACTAGTGAATAGAGGAGTACAGGACAGTACCCTGCCTGTATAGATAACATACAAACAAAACAAAGAAAATGAAAATTGTGGGCAAGTCACTCCAACATATAATCACCAATTAAATATAAACACAAAAACGTCAAAATGCCTTGGAGACAAAAGAGCATCACAGTCCACACAAAGAAGCAAGATAAA
>NW_006921834.1:1200164-1201057 GCF_000298275.1 Orycteropus afer afer
TTCACATCAAAATAAAAAAGAGGACCAACATAAATATTCAGCAAATACTAAAACAATAGCAATGAAGGAAGTGATAACATGATTCATAAACAAAAAGAGCTCAGCATAGAAAATTACATGGAAAAAAGAAATTGACACAATGAAAAAGCACATGACAAAAATGACAGCAACAGATTCATATTTGCTGATAATTACACACCTAGCAAGGGACTTATCCCTAAGATTGATGGAAAATTCCAACGCCTCAACACCAAAGGAATTAACTATACATTTGAAAAATGGGCAGAAGACATGAATAGATACTTCACCAAGGAGAATATTCAGGTGGTCAACTAATACATGAAAAGATACTCACAATCATTGGCCATCAGAGAGATGTAAATCAAAACAACAAGATATACTGTCTCACTTCAGCACTGATGGCAAGGTTCAGTGAGACAGAAAATAACAAATGTTGGTGGGGATGTGGAGAGATTGGGACTCTCATACACTGCTTGTGTGACTGTGAAGTGACACAACCACTATGGAAGGCAATATGGCAATTCCTTAGAAAGTTGGAATTGGAGATACCATTTGACCCAGCCATCCCATTACTAGGTATATATCCTAGAGAGGTGACACCCGGGATAGGAACAGATACATGCATGCTCATGTTCATCACAGCACTATTTATAATAGCAAAAAGATGGAAACAACCTATGTGCCCATCAGTGAAAGAGTGGATGACCTACTATGGTACATACACATACTGGAATGCTATGCAGCACTAAAGAATTGCGTAGAGTCTGCATAACACCACATAATATGGATGAACTTGGAGGACATTATGCTGAGTGAAATAAGTCAATCACAGAAGGACAAATATAGTATTAGTTCATTGTTATGGAGGGTCA
>NW_006921834.1:1205212-1250334 GCF_000298275.1 Orycteropus afer afer
AAAAAAAAAAAAACCTGAAAATAGAAATACCATTGGAACCAGCAATTCCATTACTAGGAATGTAATCTAAAGAGGTGAGAAACAGGACACGAACAGACATATGCACACCCATGTTCATTGCAGCACAATTCATTGTAGCAAAGAGATGGAAACAATCTAAATGCCCATCAACAGATGAATGGTTAACCAAACTATGGTACATCCACACAATGGAATACTATGCTATATTAAAGAAAAATAAGAATACACGAATCATCTCACAATGTGGATGAATTTGGAGGACATTATGCTGAGTGAAATAAGTCAGATACAGAAGGACAAATATTGAATGAGCCCATTACTGTAAAAAGTCAAGGAAGGTTTAGTTAGGGAAAGAAATTCACTTTATTGGTTACTGGAGATAGAAGGGAAAATTTCGGACTAGTTGGGGGTCACATGTTGATTTGAGTGGGGGGGATGGTATGGAAAGAGTCTGTGACAAGCATGATGACATGGGGGAAAGGAAGGACACTGAAAAGCTCACATAAGATACAGACAACAGAGACAAATACTAGCACATGCACAATACTTCATTACCACTAACACCAAGCACCAGGCTACAAATAAATGCATAGACAGGTGAGAAGATCAGGTGGAGGTAGCTAAAAAAAAAAAAAAAATTCACAAAATAATCTTATCCATCCATCTATCCATCCATCTATCCACCTACCCACCCAACTATCTATCTATCTGAAAAAGTATGCCCAGGAAAATTATTCCTATCCTATCTCTATGAAGGAATAGGAGTAAAATTTGACTTCAGTTATGTATTTAATATTTTATTATTTTTTTTATTGACAGAGACCTTAAGTAAGTAGAGCAAAATGCTCACATATCTGAAAATATGGTAGATGGTGGTAGATACATGAGTGGTAGAAATATGGTGGTAGATACATGAGTGTCTGCCATAGTTTCTATAAATGTTCTCTGTGTTAAAACATTTTCAATATTTAAAGTTCTTAAAGGCCACAAGGAATACTATCTACATCTTGTTTGGAGCTCTGGTGATGTAGTGCCTAAGGCATTTGGCTAAGGTTCAGAAAATATTCCCATTTTTCTCTATTATCTAATTTTTTCTAATAAGTATGTAATACTTTTTAATTATATGGGAAAAGAAGAAAAATTAGAAGATAATGATGATGGCTGGTAATAATGAGAGAACACTTGACTTTTGATGATAGGTAATAAAGAACATAGGAGATGGAGCAGTCTAAGTGTGATGTCCTGACTTAACACAACCTTTGATTCTTAGGCCTCCAAGACCACAGAGGAAGGAGCCCACATTTACTGGTTATCTGTCCACATTCTTGCCAGGTGTCCCAGGAGGCACTTTGCAAATTTTATTTCAAGAACATATAGCTTCCATTTTCTTTCCAAGCCCAAACCCTCTAGTAGCAAGAAGGTTTTCTTCTCTGACAAGTTATCCAAAAATAAAGTTCACCAACTTTAGTTTCAGTGACTCTCAGTGCAATAAGAGCTAGTAACAGACCATTCTGCTGTTAGTTTAGATCGTTGACTTCTTTTTAAACTATGCCTCTCCTTTTTCTTCCTCCTTTAAACTCTCAGGGGATTTTCTAGGACCTAAACATATTGCTTGTGAATCAATAGAGGCAGAGTTGGAGCCTAAAATTCATCTGTGTGAGATTTTGCTTAAACTCATTTAGAGAGACATCTGTGGAAACTGCCTGAGGAAGCAAAAAATAACCACATGCTTCTTTTCACAATCCAACTCTCCTCCCTATAAATTACAAGTTGAATGTACAGAAGGAGAAATACCTTGGCTCTTCTATGTTACCCTTGAAATGTTGTTATGAGACCTTTTAACACAAAAGTGGAGGGAAGGAAGCTACTATGGATTTAGCCTTAGTCACTGATTTTATGGTGTAGGCAATAACCCATGAAAGGCCTGGACTTTGATGATGGCTATGATGTTTTAAATCATCATGCCAAGCAAGGAGGCACCAATAGATCCAGGCTCCTCTCCACACTGCTGTGGAGATGGGGTAGATCTAACTCACACATAGAAAAGCCTACTGGTCCAAGCTGGTCCCTATATAGACCATACCAAACCAAGCCAAATCTATTGCTGTCGACGTGATTCTGACTCAAGGCTACCTTACATGTTACAGCATAGAACTGCTCCGTAGGGCTTCCCTAGCTGTGATCTTTATGGAAGCAGATCATGAGGTCTTTCTTCCACAGCTCCACTGGGTGAGTTTGAATGGCCTGTTTTTCAGTTAGGGATTTGAGTACAACCTGTCTGTGCCACACAGGAACCTAATCCTTATAAAGAGTATAGAAATACCTTCTAGGGTCCACACGACTAGAGATGAGAAAGATAGGATGAACAAACACCCAACAAAAAACTTGTATTATAATGAACAATAGTGAGTTTTGCTTTGGACAAACTAGGGATTTTATCAGTGGTATTTTTTAATATAAATTTTATTAAAGTATAACATGCTTATCAGAAAGTTATCAGTAGCAATTTTTATTTTTAAGATAAGTTGTATTGACATATGCTATACTTTCTGAAAAATGAACAAGTATTAAATAAATAGCTAGATGAGTTTTCATGGAGGGAATACACCCATGACACCAGGAACAGTATATTACTAGAACTCCAGAAATGGTTTTCCTAATTCCTTCCATTCATGACCCTGCCTCCAAGCAAGGTTAACCAATGCCTTGACTTCTCACGTAAAGTTTGGAATTTTTGAACTTTATATAAATGGAATCATACAATATGTAGCTTTTTTATGTGTTTCTTCTGCTCAGTGTTGTTTGTGAAGTTCATCCTGTTTTTGAACACAGTGTTTCATTCTTGTGTTGTATCTGATTGTATGCATACCATAGACTTCATCCATTTTTAAATAAATGGGAATATGGAGTGTTTCCAATTCTGGTTTATTATGGAAATTGTTTCTTTCAGTGAGCACTTGTATAGGCATTTTCTTTGGGATCATACCTAGGAGTGGAATAGCTACGTGTTTTAATTGTAGTTACAATAATAGTAGACCTTAGTAGTTTCATTACTCTGTTGCTACAACATAAGAATTAAATGCAATAGTAAACCACAATATTCTAGCAGTTGATGATATATATATTGTATATGTATGTATATATATATGTATGTATGTATGTGTATATATATATATATATATATATATATATACATACATACATACATATATATATAACTCTGATGGCATAGTGCCTAAGGCATTGGACTGCTAACAAGAAGGCTAGTGTTTCAAACCCACCAGCCACTCCTTAGAAGGAAAACTGGGCAATCTACTTCTGTAGAGATACTGCTTCAGAAATCCAAGGAAGGGTTGCTATGAGTCAAAATGGACTTGAAGGCAGTGAGTTTGGTTTTGCTTAGATATATGTGTTATTGTTGTTATGTGCCATCGAGTCAGACCCGACTCACAGTGACCCCTCCTTGGGTTTCCGAGGCAGTATCACTACGGGAGTAGATTGCCCCATCTTCCTTCTGAGGAGTGGGTGGCTGGTGGGTTTGAACTGCCAGCCTTCTGGTTAGCAGTCAAGTGCCTTAGGCGCTACGCTACCAGAGCTCCTTAGAGAGAGAGAGAGAGAGAGAGAGAGAGAATGTGTTTTTAGTAGTAATAAATCAAACCAAACCAAACCAAACTCACTGCCGTCAAGTCGTATTCGACTCATAGCAACCCTTCCTTGGGTTTCTGAGGTGGTATCACTACGGAAGTAGATTGCCCAACCTTCCTTCCAAGGAGTGGCTGGTGGGCTTGAACTGCCAACCTTCTGGTTATCATTCAAATGTCTTAGGCAGTACACCACCAGAGCTCCCTTAGTAGTAATAGTGAATATTAACTTATCTGAGTATTGTACTATTATACATATTAACATTATATATTGTGGTATGTTTTTATAGTATTATGCTAAAATAAGGAGACTTGGTGGCATAAGAGTTAAGTGCTCAGCTGCTAACTGAAAGGTTGGCAGTTCAAACCCATCCAGCAGATCCAGGGAAGAAAGACCTGGTGATCTGCTACCATAAAGATTACAGCCTCAAAAACTCAAAAACTGGGCCAGTTCTACTCTGTTACATGAGGTCAGTATGAGTCAAAATCGACTCAACGACACTTAACAGTAATGTTATAATGATATATCCTTTAATGTAATTATATATCAGGAAGAGTAATATATATGTATAGTTCCAGTGGTGTTATTAGAATTACCAATTATTACTTAGCTTATGTATCATTTCACATTTTATAAAGCACCATGGTGTATATTTTCTCATAAGGATATAAAAAAATTCAGATTTTAGGAAACATGGTTAATTTCTTTTACTTTTCAAATGAAGGTATCAGCAAAAATGCCTGTGTGTATATACACACACACACACACACACACACTAATTTATTTTGCAAAATGTAAGCACTAAATCTGTTGTTGTTGTTGTATGCCATGAAGTCAATTCCAATTCATAGTAACTCTTCAGGACAGAGCAGAACTGCCCAGTATGCATAAATATTTACATATACTCAAATACATATGCTCAAATATTTACAGGAGCAGATCACCAGGTCTTTTCTCCTGCAGAGAGACTGAGGGTTCAAACTGCAGATCTTTTGGTTATCAGCTAAGTGCTTAACCATTGTGCCACACATATGTCACTAGTAAAACCATTCCAATTAGTAAAAATTTCGTGAAGTGATACTATAGTAGTTTAAGAGTTATCTGGAAAGCAGGAATCTGATAAAGGAGAAGGTTCTTTTAAGACATAACAGCAGCAAAGACCCAAGACTGGAATCCAGGTGCTCCAGACTGACTTAAAGCTTTTTCACAGACTATTTCATTCACCTATTCTGAGCAAAGAAGTTTCAAACTTAGTTGCTTCTCCCTGCCATTTATGCTGATTTCTTTTTGTTCTTTTAGAGGAGACAGTAAATGTTTGATAACTATCTTAAAAATCTAAATATACAATCTCTAACCAGGATGTAGTTTCTGCTGCTTCCTGAAAGATATGCCATTCAGCAAAAGTATGGCTCTGAGAGAAGGAGTAGGGTGTGGGCAGATGAGATGATCTCCTAAACATTTGGGGAAACCCTTGATATTTGTAATATGAAAATTATGGCATCTGAATGTCAGCTTCTATGAGTGTAGTTCCCCAGTTTTGCAACTATATTTTTTTTCTACTCTATTTTACCTGGAAGAAGTTCTGGTGGTATAATGCATAAGGCATTTGACTGCTAACCAGAAAGTTGGTAGTACAAATCCACTGGCCATTCCATGTAAGGAAGATGGGACAATCTACTTCTGTAAAGATTTACTGCTTTGGAAACCCAATAGAAGTTGCTGTGAGTCAGAATTGACTCGATGGCAGTGAGTTTGGTTTGAGGGATTTTTTTATTTTTTTTATTTTTTTTTTACCTGGAGACTCCTCTTACAACCTCTATGAATTTGTGCCAGCCAACTAACCACTCTGTCTTAGTTGTCCAGTATAAAACCAAATGAAATACTCTTAAAAGCCATTTGGAGTAATGTGTGGTATATTGGAAGAAAAGTCAATTGGGAAGTGGTATCATTTCAATCTAAGATTACTTTTGGGCCTTAGGTACTCTGAAGAAGGGTTTTCTGAGGAAGCAGGACACCTGATCTATAATGGTGAGTATAGTCCCTATTCTTTCTCCAAGACTTCTACCTGGATAGTGATATGGTTGTGTGTGTGTGTGTGTGCACATGAATGCACATACAAGTATAACAATGCCTAAGTGCCTTTAAACTGTCTACAAAACACCCATTAGGGGTACAAGGAAGCCCAGGAGGTACAGAAGAAAACATAAGTGCCTGCTCAGAGCCTACAGAATCACTAATACTTAAAGGTCATCTGTTAGTTGTTGTTCAGCTAATAACCATTTCTATATGAAATTGTCGTTGTTGTTGCTATGTGCCATCGAGTCGGACCTGACTCATAGCAACCCCTCCTTGGGTTTCCGAGGCAGTATCACTACGAAAGTAGATTGCCCAACCTTCCTTCCAAGGAGTGGCTGAGGGGTTTGAACCGCCAGGCTTCTGGTTACCAGTCAAGTGTCTTAAGGCACTAAGCTACCAGAGCTCCTATATGAAGAACTTCATAAGATGTGTGCATTTATATGTGGTGGTTTGTGGTTGCAAGTGCATACCCATGTGCTTACTCTTTTGACAAGGGATTGTGTTCATGACTATGCAATATTTAGGGCAGGTTAGTTATAGGTGAATGTATTATATCCTTCCCGAATCTATACATGAATGTGATTTCTGAGGTAATATTTATAGTCAAGGAGCCCTGGTGGCACAATTGTTAAGCATTCAGCTGCTACCTATAGATTGGCAGCCACTGGTGGCTCTGTGGAGAAAAGAACTGGCAATCTGATTACAGCCTAAAAAACCCAATGGGGTAGTTTACTTTGTCCTACAGGGTCACTATGAGTTGGACTGAATCAACAGTACACAACAAACAATATATTTATAGTCAGCAGTTTTCAAACATGTGGAAATCTGGTGTGATTATGTGGTTATACAATGCTAAGGACATGTGTAAATGTTCACATACACAGCTGTGTGTATGTGAGTACGTATATGAGTATATATACCCTAGCCTGCTTTTCTATGACCTTTGCCCAATTACTTGATAGGGTGCCCCAGCCATGGGACCAGCTTTGAAGATGACTTGACCCTTGGAGCAGAGGGTAAGAAACACCACTCTCTGAGGTTGTGATCAGGGAAGAGCATATAATTTGGATGAATTAAAGATGGAAGGGAAGAACTTCAGAAAGAAATAGCTCATTCCTGAGGCTGTATATATAGGGGAAGAGAAACCTCATTACGATATAATATAAAACACAGAAAAGGTCCTGTGCCCAGAAACATTCTCACCAGCCTATCATGACACCTGCTGGTCCATGGTTGGAGCTCTCTTTTGCCCCTTAAAAGGGAACTTAAAATCATCATTAGATTTGCTGCCCATACATATTTGAAACTATTTCTGTGTAGGGCACCCCAAGCACATAAAGCACTGGATGTAAGAGATGACACTTACAGAAGAATAAAGGCTTGAGTAAAGAAAGGATTCACAGAAACCTGTCCATGTCTTTTGGAACTTGTAGAGACTCGAATGGTGGAACAAGAAGGAGCACTAGTTTGGTGGGTTTCATACTCTTTCCCATTCAACACTGAGGGACTCTTACCCAGAACACCAGCCATGGATCAGAAGTATAGAGGCTCAGAACCAACTATTCTTTACTATACTCAACTCTTTCCATGGCCGTGCTTGGTGATCTTAAGATACCTCAAAAAGAGTAAATTTTATGGAGTCCAGCTAGCCTTTAGTAGTGACAAAAGCCATTTTTCCTTCTAACTTGCTCATTACCTTTCTGTTCCTTGTCCAGCCACACTGTTGGCCACCAATGGCAAACCCTTCTCCAGGTAAGTGTTAGGTTCAATCAGTGCCGATGACTTCTCCTTCAGGAACCAATGAAATGGGGTAGGTATCAGGGCAAAAGGCATAAATATTCTAAGTAGGGAGCTAGATTTTCCAACCAGAACTGAGGGCAGCAACTGAGATTCCTTAGCAGAGAGGGTGAAGGTATTTATCAGGGGTGAATATGCCCAGCAGAGGATTTTCTGAGGCCAAGGTGCTGACCAGCTACAAAATTTGAGTGACATCAGCTCTGATCCCTGCAGGAATTTCCTGGAGACAGCCCGGCCCTGCCAGCTACTGGATCTTGGCTGCAGTTTGGCCTCCAGCAGCATGACTAGTGGAACCAATAAGACTAGTTCAAGGTAGGTAATAAGATTAGCAGGGTGAGGAGGGTGAGGAAGGTGAACTGCAGAGGAGAACCTGGAACCATTGACTACTTTTTCTGGGATACCTTATTGGAACCTTTTATGCACTCACACATATGAGAAGTATGACCATATTTGCTTCAAAAATAGTGGGGATGCAAAGAAATCCACTGCTCACCTTGAGACCTGGCTCTGAAACTAACTAGTCATATGGCTGTGCTTAGTGATTCATCCTCACTGAGGCTTAGCCCATGATCAACTAAATCATATCTCTAGAGTGGGAGTCAGGTATCCATATTTTTTAAAGCCTACTCTTTCTACACTGGGGTGATTCTAATGTGCAGCCATTGTTGAAAAACACTGATCTAGTCCAATATCCCCCACAATTCACAAATACGGTAAAGTAGACCATGAAGACAAAGTCAGCACTTTGGTGGCAAGCGCAAAAGTAGAGCCAGGAATTCTAACTATCCAGCTATTAATTAAACAGAATGGTCCCTACTTGGATCAAAAAGCCCAGCATCTTTTCTGAGGAGAGAAACGGTGATTATTCAAAGGCTCAGATAAGCCACAGCTCCTCCTGCCCCCATTATTTGTGATGCATGGTTATTGAGTCCTAGCATCTTGCAGCTTGGTGTTCAGATTAGGATGTAGAGACAGGTTATTTTCATAGCAAGAGCGAAAGCTTGATCCTCTGCAAGACAGGATTCTGTCCTGGAAAGTGTGCTACAAAGGGACCTACCTCTTCTCAAACTCAGGATTTAAACATACTTATATCAATTAATTATTACCTCAAGGTGAAAATGAGTTTTATGTTGCTTATGAGCTCATTGACTAGTTGTTCCACACACCCACTGGGGCAAGTCCATTGACAAGTTGCACAGCACTTAGCAAAAGTCAGATATACCATAGGGTGTGCAAGGGAGAACTGACTGGTTAATAAATAACAAACCAACCAACAACTCACAGCCGTGGAGTTGGACCTGACTCATAGCGACCCCTCCTTGGGTTTCCGAGGCAGTATCACTACGGAAGTAGATTGCTCAACCTTCCTTTCGAGGAGTGGCTGGTGAGTTTGAACCACCAGCCTTCTGGTTAGCAGTCAAGTGCCTTATCCACCTAATACCTAAGGCATTTGACTACTAGCCAGAAGGCTGGCGGTTCAAACCCACCAGCCACTCCTCAGAAGGAAGGTTGGGCAATCTACTTCCATAGTAATACCACTCAGAAACCCAAGGAGGGGCAGTATGAGTCAGGTCCGACTCCACGGCACACAACAACAACAACATGCTGGCTTCTGGCCTAGACTCACAGCTTTAACTTCCTAATAAATAACAGCAACCATAAAATTTCTTTGCAATTACACTACTTTTTATTTTTTAAACCCCCTCTCTTTCATCTGTAATAAACTGTTTAGAGTAATATGCTAGAATCTCATTCTGTTTCTATAACAAAGGATGAATGTAATCCTCATATTTTAGAGAGAGAATTTAGGTTCCTGAGAAGGTAGGAGCTCTGGTAGCATAGTGCCTAAGGCACTTGACTGCTAACCAGAAGGCTAGCGGTTCAAACCCACCAGCCACTCCTCGGAAGGAAGGTTGGAAGGTTGGGCAATCTACTTCCGTAGTGATATTGCCTCGGAAACCCAAGGAGGGGTCACTATGAGTCAGGTCTGACTCGATGGCACATAACAACAACAAGAAGGCAAAGCTTTTCTCAAAGAATAGAGAAATGACCAGAAAGGAATCTGTCTCCTTACATTTTTATTACGTATTCTCGATTACTCTGTGTCTCATAGTTGTCCCCTATTTATCAAACTCCCGTTTTCAGTATCTCAGAGATTCTGGACAAGGTACAAGAAGATGCAGAAGATGTCCTCTTCAGTCTGGGCTTTGGCCAAGAGGACCACAAAGATACTTCTCGGATCCCTGCTCGATTTTTCACAACCCCCTCGAAGGCCAAGGGCATTGATTTCCAACTCTTCCTGAAGTCCCAAGTGAGGAGGATTGAGATGGAGGATCCCTGCCTAATGCTGGCTAGTGAGTCTTATCCTGCCTCCACTTTTCCCCTAGTCTCCAGGCGTTTCCCAGAACCACTTGGTTTTGAGCCAGTGGTGACTCTATGTGTGTCAGAGTCAAACTGTGCTCCCAACGGCTGATTTCAATGGCAGATTTTTTTAGAAGTAGATCACCATGCCTTCCTTCCAAGGCATCTCAGTTTGGACTTGAACTTCCAAACTTTCAGTTAGCAACTGAGTGTGTTAACCATTTTCACTGCCCAGGGACTCAAGCAGATGTTTCCAAATCTTATTTTCTTTTGTTTGCTACACTCAACTCTTTGTCTCTTGGGTCTATTTCCTTGTATTTTGTCTTTAGTGAAGATGGATAACTTTGGGTTCTGCTACCTTCTAGAACTAATCTTCAAAAGGCCTCCAATCATTACTGCTTCCCTTAGGCCTTCTCTCCTTTACCTCAATCAAAAATAAGTACAAGTTCTTTAAATGTTATTCCTGTTTGTTTGTTTTTAATTTCTCAGTTTGAATGATAGAATTCTCCTCATTGATAGTCACTACAGTAAAATCACTCCCACTTAGAGTAGTGATTCTCAAGGTTAAATATGTTAAGTCATGCAAGGAGTTTATAAAGAATTTATATTCATAGGCTTTACTTTCAAAGAAAAAGGGACTCAGAAATATTTATTTTAAACAAGCACTCAGATGATTCTTATGTATAATCCTTAGATTGCACTAGGGAAACAATTATTTAAGTTTTCCTAATTCCATACTGGTAGCGTAATGCCCAAGGCATTTGACTGCTAACCAGAAGGCTGGCAGTTCAACCCACCGGCCACTCCTCGGAAGGAAGGTTGGGCAATGTACTTCCACAGTGATACTGCCTCGGAAACCCAAGGAGGGGTTGCTATGACTCAGAGCCAACTAGACAATAGTGGGTTGTTTTGTTTTTGGTTTAATTCCATACTGAGGAAAGATATGGGAGGAACATTACATTCTATGGAAAAGAATATTCTATTTGATTCTATGTATTAGAGTACATTTTAAATTATATTCTTCTCTACCCCAACATGATGGTATTTCTGACAATGTTGTTTCAGATTCTTAGCATTAGATTTACATTAAAGATGGTAAAATCAGACTCCTGAGCTCACTATACTGAATCAAGTACTGGGTTGGGGTGTTTTTACATGCATTTTAGACAATTTTTAGGTACACTAAAATTTGATGATAATTATTGAACTTATTTTATGTGCCTGGTGCATAATTAGCTGCTAGATTCTGGAGGAACAACAGGTAGACCAGAGAAACATGGTTCTTGCCTGTAGGAAGCTTACAACTTAAGGACCTGTGGTTTATTACAAGGACCCCCGGTGGCATAGTGGTTTAAGTGGTTGGCTGCTAACTGAAAGATCGGTGGTTGGAACCTACAAGCAGGTCCATGGAAGAATGCTTCTGTAAAGATTTACAGCCTTGGAAACTCTATGGGGTAGTTCTACTCTGTCCTATAGGTCACTATGAGTTGGTATCAACTTGATGGCAATGGGTTTGGGTTTTTTTGGCTATGGTTTATTACAATGTTTTTTAAGCATATGTGTACATATGAATCACAAAGGGATATTATTAGAATGATTGAGATGCTGTCTGTGATTCTGCACTTATAACAAGTTCCCGGGTGATACCAGTGCTACTGGACTATGGATTACACTTTGAGAAGCAGTAGTCTCATAGAATTGATATTACTTATTGTCTTACCAGTTGCCATCAACTTGATTCCACCTCATGAAAATTCCATGTACGTCAGAGTAGAAATGTGCTTCACAGGGTTTTCAGTCAGTAGCCAATTTTTTGGAAGCAAATCACCAGGACTTTCTTCTGAGGTACCTCTGGGTGAACTTGAACTACCAATCTTCTTGTTAGCAGCCAAGCATATTAACCATTTATACTACCCAGGGACTCTAGAATTGATATAATCCATCTAAATTTCTCTACCCTAGTCCATTGCCCAGTAACTGCTATCTGTAAGATGTGCTGCCTTCATGAAGCCTTTTATAACTGTAAACCCTTGTCACTGTCCAGGAAAATGATATTGGTTTTGCCCTTTATATATTTTTCATGTAAAACGAACATTGTTTAGGATATACTGACAGCAGAAAGGATATGCTAAATCAAGAAGTACAAAGAAAAAATTCTTATCACATATAGAATTAAATTTGGAACCAGAAGAAAATACCTACTTGGGATTCAGATCCAGAAGTCAATAATGGGGACCCTGGGTGTCAGATATCTAGACCAGAGACATTAGTGAGGAAATTTATAGCTTCTTTATGAATTCTGAGCTTAGAAGGGCCTTTAAAGGGAGAAATTTAAGAGATAATTTGTTCATAGTTCCCAGACTGACCACTTTCAATCCTTGTATCCAGGCAGGTTTAAGCAGGTGCAGACACTGGCCGTCACTGCCGATGCCTTCTTCTGTCTCTACTCTTATGTATCCAAGACACCTGTCCAAAAGTTCACACCATCCAATATGTTCTGGAATTGCAACCCAACTGATGTGCCACTTATTAGGATTATGTCCCCAGACCCTGAACCCCACTCACCCAGAGAGCGTCTCCGAAAAGCCATCTCCAAGATGTGCTTGTACACATGTCCCCGAGATCAGCTATCACCACCTCATAATTCCCCCAAAAGGAACAGTTTGGACCAAGTGGTGTGGGAAGTGATGGACAGAGTGAAAGGAGAGAAGCTAGTACTCCAGCAAGACTCTGAGTTTGGGCAAGGCCCACAGGAAGAGCCTATTCCCTCTATCAGGGATACAAAGCTGCACACAGTGATCACAGGATCACAAAGTCTGGATTCTAACCTGGAGGCATCCTGTTACATACCTTCTCTACCCAGAGACTATCTACAGTGGAGCAAAGACTCTGCACAGATAAGGAGAGAATTATGGGGTCTACAGACCAGCAATGAAGAAGCCTATTCAGCCAAGGATGAGAGTTTCTGGAAAAGAAAGAGCAGAGCAAGAAAGAGTTTGTTTCAAAAGGATCATGTGGCCAGAGATGTCAGGAAGAGCAAATCATTGGACCTGTCCATCATTCAGCAGAGGTGGAGGCAGAGCTCAGAAGCACCAGATCTTCACCAGTCTTCAAACCAGCAACTGAAGGACTCTTTTGATCTGGAGGAGGTGAGTGGATGGGAGATGAAGAATAACCTGGGAGAGAAAGGACCTGGATTCCTTCCTAGAAGATGAAAGGTTAGGACCCTGGGGCAAAGGGGATCTAGGCTCCATGTCTTTACCAAACATGCTCCTTCTTCGATTAAATTCAGAAATCTTTGGGAGTGGATTAATCTATAGAGAGTAAAAGACAGAGACACGAACTTGATTCTTAAGATGGCCCAAACTTCCAAAACTACTTTTCTAATTAGTCTTCCAATCTTATTTTCGTTGAATGTTCAAATCAAGCATGCCTGCCCCTGTCATTTGTGGGTTCCATGCAAAAGTACACATAGAGGTCAGTTTCACACAAAACTAACATTATTAAATAAAATGTGTTCTCTTCAACTGTGGCACATATGTTCACATAAAGACCTGGAAGTCCTGGTTCAAATCTAGAATTCTCAGATTCTTACAACCTCTGTGCTAAAATATGCAATGTAGGCAGAGCTACTTCCCAGCCCTGGTGTGCCCCCTTCCTACACCCAGATCTGTCCTGCACTATCAGGGGCCTTGCACACACATGTGTGGAAACAAAACCTGCATATCCAAATGTCACAGCTCCCTTACCCCATCAACAGCCACTCTTTGGCTCTCACTAAGGCCTAACAGTGTGTGCAGAGATGTCCGTAAGAGAAGAGACACCAGGTAAAACCAGTGCAAAAAAAAAAAAAAATTAAGAACTCACTGTCATGAGTCAACTCTGATTCATAGTGACCCGCTTTGGGTTTCCAAGGTGGTAAGTCTTTATGGAAGCAGATTGCCCAATCTTCCTTCTGCAGAGTGGCTGGTGGGTTTGAACCATTAACCTTCTGGTTATCAGTCAAGTGTTTTAGGCACTATGCCACCAGCAGGCTTGAGGTCATCTGGGCAGCATACTTTGGTATTCTGTGTAACCAGAACGTGTTCTAGCAGGGGGAATATAGGATCCAGGTGGGCACATGCCCTAGCTCCATCAACTCTTCACCCTTTGGACCCTCTAAACTCAGGACTTCTCTTGTCTGGGTTCATGGATGGTAGGGACTACCATAAAGCATTAAGTCTCTTGTAAAAACTCTCAATTTCTTGCCACAGAGAGAAATTGTGATATTTGCAATATAATTTGCATGTGTTCACTTCTCAGTGAACATAGGGCTTCACCTCAGCTCCTGCCTTCCTTACTACTTAGATCTCTGCCATAGCAGAAAAGGCCAAGTCTTTCGATTACCCTCATCCTTCTTTCCTGCCATTCCTGTATCTGTCCTTGCTTCTCTCATAATGCCTCTGATTTGGTCCACTGGTATCTTGGTTACAGGTGCAAAACAACAATGAAGAGGAGAGCCACTGGCCCAGCAGACCCAGATATCCCCACCTCTACCAAATTGCTACCGGAAAAGACTCAAGAAGTAAGTGGGATTTTTTCTAGAGTAACTAGTAAACCAGATGCCTTCAAGTCAATCCCAACTCATGGAAACTCCACACGTGTTAGAGTAGAACTGTACTCCATAGGATTTTCAATGGTTGATTTTGGGGAAGTAGAGTGTCAGGCCTTTCTCCAAGGTGCCTCTGGGTGGACTCTGTGCCATCCGAAGACTCCCTCTCTAGGGTGGTTGTCCTCCAAACTGGCTGCACAATTAATCACCTGATGAGACTTTTTTAAATACCCATGATGAAGGATCACATAACCAGAGATTCTGATTTCATTGTCTTAGCTGAAAACCAGTAGTTGGTATTTTTTTTCAAAGCTCTCCAAATGACTGGACAAAGATTTCTCTAAATCAGTTTTTCTTCGAAATGTGTCAGAATCGCCTGAAGGGCTTGTTAAAATGAAGATAGTTGTACCCCAACCATTAAGCAGGTCTGGTCAGGGCCTGATAATTTACATTTTTGTAGGTTCCCAGATGATGCTAATGCTGCTGATCTGAGAATGACAGCCTGAGAACTGTCGCTCTAGGGGAAATTCTGCAGAACCTTGATATTCAAAGTGTAGCATTAGCATTGCCTGGATTTTCTTAGAAAAGTACAACTTTAGTCCTTACCCCAAACTTACTGAGTCAGAATATTACCAAGATCCTTAGGTGATTCATATGCACATTGACGTTTGAGAAGCATTGTTGTAAAAGTCTTATAGCATTTGAGAGTTCGTAAGAATGGCAATCTATATCTTGTTGTTGTTTTTAATGTGCCATTGAGTCAGACCTGACTTATAGAGACCCCTCCTTGAGTTTCCGAGGTGGTATCACTACGGAAGTAGATTGCCCAACCTTCTTCTGAGGACTGGCTGATGGGTTTGAACCTCCAACCTTTTGGTTAGCAGTCAAGTGCCTTAGGCACTACACTACCAGAGCTCCTAATCTATATCCTAGCATTTGCTTTTAACTTGGTTCTAGTCAGCCCATAGCACAGGACTAAAGGCAGACTCTTCAATGTATCTCATGCTACATTTATTTAGGCCCTGAGTACATTCCTGTACCTTGACACTGAGGTATATATCTATGCCTTCTCTCCTCAAAACAGGACAACAAATCTCAAATAGACAGTCATCTCAGCTAAAATTTCTTTCTTCCAGATGGGAGTTTTGAGCACTAAATATGAGTTTCAAATATTACTTCTTCCAGAGGTATCCCTCATATCTTGGAACAGTTGAGTCAGAAATTTATTCTTTAAGCAGAAATTAGTCTCCTGTGGTGAGACTTTGTCTTGCTTACTTTGAACACATCATAAGGAAAGACCAAAAGTGTCATGAATTGTGTTATGTCCCAGAAAACATGTGTCAACTTGGTTAGGCCACAATTCCCAGTATTGTGTAGTTGTCTTCCATTTTGTGATCTGCTATAATTATCCTCTATTTTGTTATGTGTCATAACCTCTACATGTTAATGAGGCAGGATTAGTGTAGGGTGTGTCTTGGGTCACAACCTTATAATGACATGTGACCCAAGTCACACTCTTATTTGTCACAGCATTAATTAAGTCAGAACTTTAATCAACCCACACACTTGCTTGAGTCACACCTTTTATTTTACAAAATATAAAAGGAGAGAGAAGCAAGCAAGCAATGAGAGGGACCTCACCGCTACCAAGGAAGAAGAGCCAGGAGTGAAGCACAATCTTTCGACCTGGGGTCCCTGCACTGAGAACCTCCTAGACCCAGAGGAAGACTGATGCCAAGACACATGGAGATCTTTAGGAACCAGGAAGCAAAAACTGAATAGACAAGAACCTACCTCCAGAAATAGAAAGTGTTCTCCTCGAGCCAGTATTATCCTAAAGCCAGCACTCTGAATTTAGACTTCTAGCCTCCTAAACTGCTTTGCTAAGGCCATCCATCTGCTTATGATATTTCTGTTACAACCCTAGACAACTAAGACAAACACCTAGAAAAAGACATCATGTTTGGTACAGTAGAGGGTCAGCAAAAATTAAGAAAATTCTCCATGAGATGGATTGACATGGTGACTGCTCAAATATACCAAAAATTATGAGGATGGTGCAATGTTTCATTCTCTTCTATATACAGTCACTTTGAGTTAGAGCCAACTCAACAGCAATTAACCATAACAACAGATTTTTACCACTTATTCCCTAGGGTCACAGAGAAGATGTCATCAGGGATAATGTTTTCTGCCAAATAGTAGGGATTGAAATCTTTCTTGAATTAATTAATTAGGTCTTGCTTAGAGAGCTTTCTGTTTTGAATACTTTGGTTATTTACCATACTTTGTACCCCAATAGCTTTCTGGGTTAATATCCCAAAATTTCAGTATTACTTATTGTGGTAGTTCAGTTTGTATGTCAACTTGGCTGGGGCTTGTTGAGTGGCTGGGCAGCTGGATATAGTATTCCCCATGATGGGCCCGGTAATCAACTCCATGGTGGAATCTACTATGAGCAGCTGAGTAGCTGCCTCAGGGATACGGACTGTTTCCTGTATATAAGCAAAAGCCTTGGGGAATGGTCTCTAGCTTATGGTACACTTGGGCCCTTCATGTAGCCGTGTTGTTGTTTAGCATCCTGCCATGCTATGCCAACATTGGGACTTACAATGGACTTAAAATAATGGCCTGCCGTGTGGTTTGGTAACATCAGGACTGTGCCTTTTTACTTGTCAATTTTGGGCTTCTCAGCCTCAGCAGCCAGCAACTGTCTGAGTGAAGAAATGCCTCTAGCTCCAGTGCGCTGGGAGCAGGAGGCCAAGCTGGACCCCAAGATTGAAGGGCTTTCATTCAGTCCCTAGAGCCTGGCATTTTGAAGTTGGACTTAAAGCCTCCAAACTGTAAGAGAATAAACTCCTGCTAAGGCCATCCCATTTGTGATATATTTCTGGCAGAGTGGCACTAGGTAACCAGAGCACTTGTCTAGACCCAAAAAGATCTTATTTTCCCTAAGAATTGTTTTTGTAATGCTCTGTGCTTTTAGGGTCCTAATTACTGTTCTATGTCTCTTACCCATTACTCTCATGTTCAGGTACATAGATTTTATTTATACAGTTCCAAACCAAAAAACCAAACTCATTGCCATCAAGTCAATTCTGACTCATAGTGACATACCCTCCCATTGGGTTTCCAAAGTGGTAAATCTTTACAGAAGTTAATCGCCCCATCTGCCTTCCATGGGGCAGCTGGTGGGTTTGAACCACTGAACTTCTGATTAATAACCATATGCCTTAACCACTGCACCACCAGAGCTACTTACATAAGCAAGCTCAAAATGTAGCACTTAGAAAAACAATAATTGATTATTCTCATGGTTCTGTGGGTTGAGATGGGGGTTCTTTTGTTGGCTTCGTCTGTGCCCAATTACACAGCTACATTTGGACAGTGGTTGGGCTGAACTGGAAGGTGAAAAATATGATCAGCCACATGTCTGGGACCTTGATGATGGCTCTTTTCATTAGATGTGTCATCATTCACTAGTCTAACCTATCTTTCTTACATGAAAGTTCGGCAAAAGCTGAAGCTGCAAAGTCTTGCTTTAGGGATCCATTGGCAATTGCACAATATCACTTCTGCCACAAATCATTGATCAAAGCAACACAGGCCAATCTAGAGTCAAAGAGAAGGATCTAGATTCAAAGAGAAGGAAAACACACTTCACCTCTTAATGAGAATGACAAAGCCACATTATCAAAAGGCTGGTGTAACGGAAGAGTTACTGTGGCCATCAGTCTATCAAAAACAGTGATTGTGATGCACCATAAGGGTTGAAAATAATTGGTTTCATTAAAGTCAAATATTAAAGACTCAGTGAAGGTGAGCTCTCATTATAAAACTAATTTCTAACTCAGGTTAGCACACAAACTTAACTACTAACCAATCCACTGCTGTAGAGTCATATCTGACTCATAGTGACCCCTCCTTGGGTTTCCGAGGCAGTATCACTGCAGAAGTAGATTGCCCAACTTTCCTTCCAAGAAATTTCAGTAGAAAGTATGGAGTATATGTGCCACAGCTGGGTTTCTTGACAAGACTTGAATTTACTCTAAAATACAAAGATTTGCTCAAGTACTATTTGTCCAGTAGATGTCAGGCTTACACTAGAAAATGCCAAGATGTCAAGTGTGTTAGCCTACATGCAGAATCTACATGATACACTGTTCTGGGTAACCCATGCAATAATGCCCAGGAGACCAGTTGTCAGAAACCTGACCCAACTTGGCTAAGTGTCAATATCCAGAAATATTAGAATCAAATTGCCAGGACAAAAGTATTAGGAGGAGTTACACATTTCAAGTAAGTAGATTCTATTTTCTGCCAGGATGATGAGATTTCATTACAGTAGGGAGATACTGTGGTTAGAAATGCTGCATTTCATTAATTCTAAGACACACGTATTTTCACATTCCAACGCCTCTGAAATCAGGGTATGTCTTACTATTGGCGGTGTGAACCAATTTAATGATCTTGTTTTGTCTTTGTAACGGAATAAAAACATAATTATTAATCTTACAAAAATGGCCTATCAGCATCAATAACATTCAGTAACTTTAGAAAGTAAATTTATTTAGTTTATCACATAAATGAGGAAATGCATTCTTTCTATGATTACCCAGAAGAATGAGATGTGCTTTATTCTTTGGCTGAGGCAGGGAGTCAGTCACATGGTTCCCAAATTCTTCTAATGTTCTACACAGTTGTTTGAACATTCCTCTACAAGGCTAAGAACAAACTCTCTCTCAATCTACTTTTCTATCATTCTTTAAGGAATCAAAAGAAAGGGGGACAGCTATGAAAACAACTCAGTACTGCCAAGATTAAAGGCTGTGTGGTGAATATGGAAGAGGGAGGTTCACTCACCACAATCAAAGGCAGAACTAAGTGACTAAGTGAAGAAGTTTCTCTACTCAGTTCTACTGAGAAGCAAGCCTACCTCTGCTTCCTCCAGAGTTTGTAATATCTTCTAGAGATTAATGATTTCCTGGAATAGCATTGAACCAAGTCACAGGTGTTCATGTACTACTCGTTACCAAGGCTGAAGGAGTGTGAATATGGGTAGAAGTGGTAGCAGCACTGAGAAGGCCTGTGCATTGTTGCAGAGTCTATGACTTGCACAAAAGCTGAGGAGGTGAATAGGAGTTGGACTCCAGCCCTATGTAGCTTGATATCCAAAACTCATGGGCCTTCATCTTCCAAGAGAGAGCTTTTTTTTTTTTTTTTTAATTATCTGCTAAGGGAATGCCTTTCTATAATTAGCACAAAGACACCTTTTTTGTTAAAAGAGGACATGGCCCCAAGCCATCAGCATTTTTCACTCCCACTCTCTTGTTCAGACTCTGCCAGGGAAGAGATCTTAATCTTCCTCCAACTTTTTTGGGGGCGGGGAATGACTCCTCATGTTACTCATATTTCCCATCATGCCCAGGAATTTCTAATTCACTATTCCTTCTACTGGCACTCTGCTTCTGAAATTTAAACGATTTGGCCTCTACCACATTTATAACGAGTTTATTAGAAGCTCTGTTATCATAGTGCCTAAGGCACTTGACTGCTAGGGCAGAGCAGGGAGTAAAGAAAGAAACTAGTCAAATGGTAGGTAACTCAAAGTGCTGTTTTTGATTTGTTGGAACCTGTGTAAGCCTGGTAGCTATAATTCAGCTCTTGGATGTAATATATTTCCCATGTGATAATATTAACAATAATAAACACATATATAGTGCTTACTACATACCAAGCACTGTCCTAAGCACTAATTCATTTGATTAAATGAGGTAAATTCTCTTTTTATTCCCCATTTTATAAATGATGGTACTGGGCACAATTATGTTTTCATACCATATGATCAGTGGACATATGAATCTGGGGATACAGTCTCTTCTTACAGTAAAAACTTACTTCTAATAAGTGAAGGTATGAGAAAAGGTAATTCACTCAGAAGCATGACAAGAAACCAAGATATGGGAACATTAATATTTAAGAATAGAACAAGGAAAAATATCCATAAAGAGTAGCCATACTGATTGGAAAAATTAAGTGGTAAATAGAAGTCAAGTGACGATTGTTTCAAAAACACTGTAATCTTTGGAACATATGCCATAGATTATCCAGTAGGAAAGCAAATGCAAAGAGGCCACTGGATTTGCGACTACGTAATCATCAAAAAGGAGCTCTGGTGGTGAAGTGGATAAGGCTGATAACCAAAGTCAGAGGATCAAACCCACCAGCCGCTCTGTGGAAGGAAGATGGGGCGATCTACTTCCTTAAAGATTTACAGCCTCAGAAACCCAATGAGGGTCACTATGAGTCAGAATCGACTTGATGGCAGTGAGTTTGGTTTTTTGACATGATACAGTGTTTCACTCATAAAGTTTGCAGTGGCCAATTGTTTCAGAAGTAGATGACCCTGTCCTTCTTCCCAGTCTGTCTTAGTCTGCAACCTGTCCACCACGGGTGACCCCGTTGGTATTTGAAATATCAGTAGCATAGCCTCCAGCCTCACAGCAACACACAAGCCACCACAGTACGACAAAGTGATAGATGAATCAGCAGGAAAGCTCCTTGGAGCTCCTTGGAGACTTCATGTCACTTACTTTGGTCATCTTGTCAGAAGGGAATGCTCCCTGGAGAAGGATATCATGCTTGATAAAATAGAGGGTCAACGAAAAAGGGGAAGACCCTCAATGAAATGGATTGACACAGTGGCTGCAATGATGGGCTCAAGCACAGCAAGGATTGTGAGGATGGTGCAGGACTGGGCAGTGTTTTGTTCTGTTGTGCATGGGGTTGCTGTGAGTTGGAGCCAACTCTGTGGCACCTAACAACAACAAATCATCAATAGCCTTGATAACAGCATTTTTATTTGTGTAACAGGACTTTAAAATAATGCTGTGAAAAGAGATTAGGATATGATGAGAAGAAAGCAGGTAAATGCATCACAAGACTCTAGGGAATGTGCTTTCTAAGATGGGGAAGGCTTAAGCATACTTATTTGCTGAAGGAAAAGAATCAATAGTGAGGGAATGGTGATGATTCAGAAGGTAAGGGATAATGATGGTGTGAGAATTGAGATGAGTTGAGATCCAAAACACTTTTGGAGCGGTTATCCATGAACCAGAAATACATATCTTCGTCTGAGATGAGAGGAAAGGAGGAAGGGTGAATGAATATATGGATATAGCTGTATCTGTCACCAGGAGAAAAAGAAAGTCAAAGAAATGTCTGCAGATTGGTTTCTCACTTTGTGTTGTAGGGCGATTTGTAAAAAGTGTGCTCCAGAGAATTTGAGAATAGTAAAGATTTGAGGAGCTCTGGTAGTGTAGTGCCTAAGGCATTTGACTGCTTACCAGAAGTCTGGAGGTTCAAACCCACCAGCCACTCCTCGGAAGGAAGGTCAGGCAATCTACTTCCATAGTAATACTGCCTCGGAAACCCAAGGAGGGGTTGCTATGATTCGAGTCCGACTCCACGGCACATAACAACAACAACAGTAAAGATTTGAGATTGTCATGGAAAAAGTGAATAAGAAATATTTATCAACAGGAATATGTATTAGTAGAATTGCAAGTGATTAGTATTAGGGCTTTGCTCAAGGTACAGAACATGAATTGGCACTGGTGGTGTTTTCTCTAGCAGTCTCAACAATCCAGGTATAAAAGCACAACAGGTAAACTCCCCCTTTCCCTGGAAAGGAGTTTCACCTCTTGATGAGAAGAGTAGAAATCCAATCACATGACTCTGTGATGTTGCTGTCACTGATAATAATATTAAAAATTATTTATAGAAGTGAGAAACATTTCCACAGGTGAGGTATGAAAGTTTCTATCAACCCCAATATCCGAGATTATCTCAAAAATTCATCATATGTTTCTTTTTAATTCCCACTGCAGGCTTTTTCCATCATCACAACAGCACTTACTCTGACAGCAGTGGCTTCACAGAAGAGGATGCATTGCTCCCAACATCTGGCTCCTGTTCCCTGGCCCTCCAAACTCCTGGATTCATTAGGAGAAAGTGGTACAGTGGAAAAAAGACTGAATGGACAGACTTGTAACCTATGTCCTGAGGCTCTCACAAACTGCATGCCTTAGCCATAGCACTTCAGTTTCTCTACTGTGTGGGTATTAGAATACACGAGACGGACCATGGTCAATTGAGCAAAAACTTAATTTTCTCCAGAGATTGACATTGCTCAGGACAATCAAAGGATTAAAGGACAATCAAGTGCAGGGATCAAGTGTTGCTGCTGGAATACCCTCAGAGGGCTCAAGCTAAGTGAGGAAGGTGAAAGCCCACCTTGAAACTCTGACACCTTAGTGCAACCCACAGAGGGATTCCCTCTGAGCCTCAGCTCATCTCTATTTAACCAATTGTCATTGAGAATATTCTAACTCTTGGTAACTCCATTTGTGTTAGATAGGATTTTCAATGGTTGATTTCTCAGAAGTAAATCTCCAGCCAGGGCTTACTTCCAAAACATTTCTGGGTAAACTCGAACCTCTAACCTTTGGGTTAGCAGCCAAATACATTAATCCTTTGCACCATCCAGGAACTCCCATCCCTACTTGCCCCAATTAAATTTCAGTAAATTCTCTCCAACACCAGTCCTATTTTCATCTTCTTGAAGTTTCATCTGAGGAGATCCATGCAGAGCTTTTCCCTTAGATCTAGCTACTCCCTCTATCTCAAACTTTGGGTCTTCATAGGAAAAGAAAGGGAATGGCATTCAAGGGCCCTTCTCTTGGTCATTGCACAAAATTCACAGGATTTTCTGCTGGCAGAAAACAATACAAATAAAAATATATTTTTCAAATCTTGGCATGTTTTTTTTTAAAAGGGAATTAAGTCATATTTTGTTTTAGGGGCTGTCAGGGAGCGGGGGAAGACCCCAGATTCCACAGCAGTGAGTGAGGTAAGGAACCAGAGGGAATCACCCATAGATCTGAGTCCACAAAGCAAGTGTGAGTTATAGGGTTTGAAAATTCATATTCATTGAAATTCTAGGAGATCTAATGCATAAGGATTTTTAGGGTGGTGCAAGTGCTTACACAGTGGTCAGATACCACATGTTTTAAAAATGGCTGCTTTAGCATGAACAGTGGCAGAGTTTTCACAGGGGATAAGTCACTAGGTCATACTGGGACAAGGCTGGAGTCTTCTGTGCATGTTCCCCAGGCCAAATCTGGTAGGAATTGGTGTATTCTTGATGCCTGCTTGCAACCTCTAGCTTCAAGGAAGAAAGTTACTAATTGCCAGCGCTGTGGAGGCATGGGTCAGATTACAAATCTCCCCTTGAGTTTGACAGTTCCCAATCTTGGGGCCAGGGGCAATGACCACTCTGGCTTCTTCCTGCTGAACAGGATCAATGTGAAAGATTAGCATGGAACTGTCAGGCAACTTGTTGCAGATTGTGATTGTCATGGGGATCTGCAAGAGGGACGGTTTGGTATCCTTGGATCTTGGGGAAACTGAGGATAAATAGCCTGAAGGATTGCAATCTGCAGGTAACATACTTAGTAAACAAGTTAAGGAGACATGGAAGGAAAATGCACAAGGTAATTCCTGCCAAAATAATAATCCTGAAAAGGGATTCCCTCTCCTCAACATTCTGGCACTGTGGTTCTGGACCCTTGGGCAGTTGACAAGGAATATAATCATGGTATCATTAAGGGAGGTATGGTTAGGGTGGCACACCAAGGGGGTTATAAACAAACTCTGCCTCCCCCACGAAGGAGTTTACCATGCATGCCCACAAAGGACAGGTGTTCATGACACTGGTGCTGTCACTCCAGCAAGGTAGATTTGGCTGGGGAATAGCCTCACACAGGTCATGTTCCAGTCAAGTTGATCCACAGTATAATTGGGTACTGAGGCAAAATTTAGGACTAGGTTGCCAGTTAACTCAACTTGAGATGGAGTTGCCAACTGGAGAGTGCGTAAAAGACCCACTTCTTCTTGAGCTTGCCTCCAGTCATAACTGCTTGGGAAAGTTGGACCAAATTATTTTGGTCCAACCAATGGAAAACAACAATGGCCCAAAATGTTTAGGCCAGGCAAATGTTGGCTGTAATTGGTGAGTCTTAGAATTTCCAACAAGTGAAATGATTAAAGGCTAATGTAACACACAAAGGGTCGTTAGAACATAAAAGACTGTAACAGCAAACAAGGAAACTAAAATCTGTAATCATTATAAAACACTTATCTTGTTTCTTCTTAAATAGAAACTTCAGGTCTTTCAAGGTTCTCACTACCTGGTGTCCTCAGGCTGGGGAGTTGCGCCCTGTTCTTTTCTTGGTGGTATCCAATGCTGGTTTTACTCTGGTGTAATGGACCCATGTTCTCACTCCTGCTAACTTGGTATGAGTGAATAGTCAGTAAAACTTCATACAGACCATTCCATCTAGGTTGTAGCTGTGCTTTTGGCATGGCTCTTCCCAGCACTTCAGAAGGACTCAATCACCTGGGACAAACTGGTGCAAAGGGATATCTGCAGGAAAAAGCATACAGCTGGAAGCATACTGGTTAATAGTAGACAAAAGGGATGACACTGTTTTAAAATATTTAAGAATAGTGAATTATTGGTTTAAGTGGGGCCCTTTAGGAATGCCAACCCCTTGAGCCGCTTTAAAGAAGGGTCTCCCACATAGAATTCACAAGGGCGCGATTTGAGCCTGCTTCTAGAGGCCACTCTAGTTTTTAATAAAGCAATAGGTAAAAGGTGAATTCAGGGTAAATTGTTTTCCTGATGTAACTTGGCTAAAGTCTTCTTCAGAGTATAGTTTGTCTTTTCAGTCTTTCCTGTGAACTGAGGACTCCACCAAGCTATTGGATTCTATTGGATTCCCAGGACATTGGATACTTCCTGGGTTATTTTAGAAATACATGCTATTCTGTTACCACTTTGAATGGACAAAGGTAATCCATACTGGGGAATTCTCTCTTGTAAAAGATCTTTGTTTACTTACCTCTGCAGTGTTCTTAGTTTGTCTGGGAAAAGCTTCTACCCATCCTGGAATCCATGTCACTCTCTGGCCTTTACCTAATTGCAGAGCTCTGTGCGGGTGATGATCTCCATCTTTTGCACTGATGTTCCCAAGGGAAGTGCTCATGCTCCCTAATCTCAAGCAGGGTCACCACTGCACACCTGGACTTTCAAAGTCTATGAGCCATGAAATGGCTGCCATCTGTGAATAGCTCTAAATCCAGGTTACTCAGGGGCTGGTCAAGTAGGTCAAGCCAGCTGGAATCCACTTCCTCAATAACCTGAATGGGGACTGTAGTCTTGGCCCTCCTGGGAGGCCCCATAGCCCAAACCTCAGGGTTTACTTGTTGGAGCAGTTCTTGGAAGTGCATGGCAGCCTTCAACACTGGAAGTTGCATCAAAGCCACCTGCAGGATCCAAGCCTTTTAGGGGTCCACAGTCACCTGCAATTCATCAGTTACAAAGATTACTTGTGCATTTAAATTAGTCAACAGATCTCAGCCACGAGTGGAATGGGGCACTCAGGCACATACCAAAAACTGTGGAACAATTGGGTACCCCCATCTGACAGTCCATGAGCTGTAAGAATAGTCGGTCCTGATATTCTGGTTATTGTCATTTTCTCCTTTGAGAGGGGGCTTTTCAAAGTGTTTAAATGGAAAAGGTGGCTCCAATGTACATCAAAATTTCAACTGGCTATCCCGCAACTTATATTGCAAACCAGGGCTCTTCATGTGAGATCAAAATTGGCTGATGGATTCCAATGGAGCCCCTGGGCCCACCATTTTTTATTCCCTTCAAGCACCTGGGTCATCTGATGCAGGGCTTTAGGTACTGTTTCACAGCCCAGTGCTATGCAGTCTGAACCCAGTGGGTCATGCAGGGCAGTTCCTTTTCCAGTGCCCCTCTTGTTGGTAGTTTGCACAATGCCCAGGTCTCAGCTTTTGATTTGGACTCACCACCATCCCAGAAAGGCCCATCATCCCTCTTACTAGTGTCCTTGGCTGGGGATTGCCTTCAAGGGTGGCAGCCAGAAGAGCTGCCTGCTGCTTCATCTTTTGTTTTTCCTTCCTTTTTTGTACTGGGTCTCTGTTGTTGAAGGCATTGAAGGCAATCTCAACAAGCCGGGAGGTATTCATACCTAAGCCACCCTTAAGTTTCTGGAGCTTTCACCTGATGTCAGGAGCATTCTGGCCAGAGAAAGTCATGCTCACTAACTAAGCATTCTCAGATTTTTCAGAGTCATTATCAGTAAACAGGCACTAGGCCTCTACTATCCATTCCAAGAAACTAGAAGGATTTTCTTTAGCTTCTGTTGTACTTCTTGGATATTTTTTAGACTTTTCTTTGGGGATCACTGCAGCAGTTCTACTATTAAATAAGTACAATAATGTTCTAGCATTCCTGCTCCCAGGAGATCATTAGCATCCCACAATGGGTCTGTTGCAGAAATGGCCTGAGCAGCTGGGACTCTAAGCCATGGAGTCGGATCCAATTCATAGCAACCTCTCCTTTGGTTTCTGACGTGATATTACTATGGAAGTAGACTGCTCAACCTTCCTTCTAAGAAGTGGCTGGTGGATTTGAACCATCAGCCTTCTGGTTAGCAGTCAAGTGCCTTGGCAACTATGCCACCAGATCTCCCAAATTATTCTGGAGGTTCTGGTTATGCGGTCTATTGGCCTCCTGGCAGGCCTTCTCTAAAACTATTTTTCTCTTCTCTGGAGTGAAAGAATACGAGTAGCACCTGACAATCTTCCAATTAGGGTGATGGATTGCAAAAAATGGACACAAACAGGGATTCTATCTTCTTTTGGTCATCTCAGTAGGCTGGGTTATGATTCTTCTAATTATATGAATCAGATGTAGAAAATGAGGTGTGGAGCCACAGGAAGCCTCCAAGATGTCCATTATGGTCCAACAGACATGGCATCTGTCTCAAAGGATATTGCCCTGTTGGAGTCAGAGCAAACCCTTGACCAAATTGGGCACCACTATGAGTGTGGGCTGGCAAGACCATTCCTGAGGTAGGTCCCAAAGAATCAAGGTCGAAAACTGGGAGAGAAAGTGGAGGATGTAAGGTTGCTGCCGCGTCGCAAGGAATGCCTTGTGCTGCTACCAGGACAGCCACCTGTGCTGGAAACACTGGTGGATAAGGAGGTGGTGCTCTCAGTGTATGGAAGAAATATGATCTTCTGAGTCCTCAAGGACCAGAGGATTTTGTTCTTTAGGGGGCTTTCCCTCCTATAGTCTGTACCATTAATTTATGTTGCTTTTGAAGATTAAGATTTTTATTCTGTCACTGTGGTAATTAAGGTTGTATGTCAACTTGACTGGGCCTGTTTGAGTGGATGGGCAGCTGGATGTAGTTATTCCCCATGATGAGATTGGTAATTAACTCCATGGTGGAATCTACTGGAGCAGCTGAGTAGCTGCTTTAGGGATGTGGGCTGCTTCCAGTGTATAGAAGCCACTTTGAGGAAGGTCGCCAGCTTTTTGGCACACCTGAACTCTGCATGTAGCCAAGTCGTTGTTCAACAACCTGACATGCCCTGCTGATCTTAGGACTTCTTCTGGATTTCAATTAGTGTCCTACCATGTTGTTTGGTAACATTGGGACTGTGCTTTTTTATTTGTCGATCTTAGGTTTGTCAGCCTCAGCAGCCAGCAGCTGCCTGAGAGAATAAAAGCCTCGAGCTTCAGTGGGTCGGGAGCAGGAGGCAGAGCTTCAGCCCAAGGTTGAGGGGCTTTCACCCATCCCTGAGAGCCTGGCACTTTGAACTTGGACTTCTAGCCTCCCAAATTGTAAGAGAATAAACTCTTGTTTGTTCAAGCCATTCGACCTGAGGAATGTCTGTTAGAACGGCACAAGAGGTAACCAAACAATCACAAAGTCATAAAATATTGTACATAGTGTTACTTACCCTATTTCTTTTCCCTCCTACAAAATAAATCTAATTATAAAATGGTGTTGAAATTTAAAGACACATTTTCAGGCCATTTCTTGCCTGACCCAAATTGCTAGTGGGGCCAGGTGGTATTACATAAGAAAAACATTTTCTTTTTTTAATTTTTATTGTGATTTGAGTGAAAGTTTACAGAACAAATTCATTTTCCACACAGCAATTCATACACATTTTGTCTCATGACATTGACTGCAATTTCCCACAATGTAACAGCTCTCTTCCCACTTCCTAAACATAGTTACCTCTTCCTTGTGTCCTTCCCTCCCAAGCACTCCCACCCCCCAAACTGTCTCCCCGTGCAAATACTGCCCTTCTGTTCTCCCATAATTGATCACTGCAAGTAATGTATCTACCTGATGTAACTCTTCACTCCATATGCCTGTCTATCGTTTGGCTGGAAGCCACAGAAGTGAGTTCAATTCCAGACCTGAAGGGTAACGAGGGCCATAGTCTCAGGGGTCTAACTGGGCTCTATCAGACCAGCAAACCTGGTCTTTTTTTTTTTTTTTTTTATGATTTTGAGTTTTGCTCCACATTGTTCTCCCACTTTGTCCAGGATCTCCTGCCCCGATCCCCCTCTGAGTGGTTGACAGTGGTAGCTGAGCACCATCTAGTTTTTCTGGTCTCATGGTCACACAGGCTGAGGATCACATGGTCTACCAGTCTCTTGGACTAATTGCTTTCATGCATCTTTGGTTTTCTTAATTCTTCTTTGCTCTAGATGAGGCAAGATCTATCATTGCATCTAGATGGCTGCTTGCAAACTTTTAAGATCCCAGTTGCTACTCACCAAAGTAGTATATAGAGCACTGTTATGTCAGTTGAGCTTGATGTCCCCTGGAACCATGGTCCCAAGCCCACAGGTCCAATTACTTGCTCCTTCCAGGTAGCTGGCTGTGGCCAAGAAGCCACCACAACCTTATCCCTTGTCAGCTCTACTATACACCTGGGCATTCTTAAAACACATACAAATACGCATGTAGAAACATTGTCTTCTAACCCTATACATAGTCATGGGCATGCTATCCCCTGCCTAGACAGAAAAACATTTTCTTTCTTTTCATAGGTTCATAACTAAATTGTGGCCGATTCTTAAGTATACAGCCTGAAGAACGGCATTCCAGAATGCTTGCTTGATTTCCCATTTTTTTGCCAGCATGCACTCACACTCACACACAAATACTCATCACAAAAACACTTAAATCAAGGCCAGATATCTATGTACACCTCAGCCTTCCAGAAAAGACATACCAAAACAAACAAATAAATAAAATAAAATAAAATAGGTATATACTCAAAGAGATATCTCTCAACCTCCCAGAAAGTACATACTAAAACCAGAAAACCAGGAAAGCTTTCATAGACTAGGTCTTCTCCTCTGCTACAGGCTGTGAGGAAGAAAAACCAAAGAACCAGTTTGTCTGTTATGGCCCTCAATCCTCCAGACTGAGGATATTTTAGTCTGTTTACACTCCTGCAAAACAAAGTGCCACAACTGTCCACAGCAGTTACTCTTTTTTTTTTTTTTTTTAGGATTTGGGTGAAGATTTACGGAGTAAATTCACTTTTCATACAGCAGTTCACATATACTTTGTCTCATGTCATTGACCAAAATTTACAATGCAGCAGCTCCCTTCCCACTTCCTCCCCATAGTTACCTCCTCCCAGTGTCCGTCCCTTCATACTCTTCCACAGCAGTTACTCTTAATAAGAGGAAACAAGTGAAGAACTCACCTTAGAGATGTCCCAGGTCAGGAGAGTTTCTTAAAGGGAATTAACCAGATGAAATTAACTGGGTATAATCAACCATGCACCTCAGGCTGGCAGGTGCCTCAGCTGCCACCAACCACTCACCTGATTCTCCCAAACAAAAAGCTTGGTGTACGCTGAGATGTGGTCAGTGGCTGGTCTACAGTTCCAAAGGACTCCAGCTCTAGACACTCATGTCTTGATGGGGGGGACCCTCAGTCCCATCTGTGTTGCAAGGAAATTGCAATAGGGGATGACCCCAAGGAGGGTCAACATCTGGCTCACACAGAATCCAATCTCTGGAGACATGCCTTTGAAAAAGAGAAATTAGCTTTATTTGCATAGCTCTAGGTAAGGAGCCAGGGGGATTCTCCCTCAGATCTGACTCCCCAGTGTAAGTGTGAGTTATATGTAGCTTTATGTTGTTGCTATTGTTGTTAGGTGCCATCAAGTCATCTCCACTCATAGCGACCCTATACAACAGAATAAAACACTGCCCGGTCCCGTGCCAGTCTCACAATCCCTGCTATACCTAAGCCCATTATTGAAGCCACTGTGTCAATCCACCTTGTTGAGGGCCTTCCCCTTTTTCGTTGACCCCTCCCCCCCCACTTTACCAAGTATGATATCCTTCTCCAGGGAATGGTCCCTTCTCACAATATGACCAAAGTAGGTCAGATGAAGTTTCACCATTCTCACTTCCATGGAGCATTCTGGCTGCACTTCTTCCAGGACAGATTTGTTAGTTATTTTGGCAGTCCATGGTACTTTCAGTATTCTTCACCAACACCACATCTCAAAAGCATCAACTCTTCTCCAGTCTTTCTTATTCATTGTCCAGCTCTCACATGCATAAGAGGTAATTAAAAATAACCACGGCTTGGATTAGGCACACCTTAGTCTTCAAGGACATATCTTTGCTCTTCAGCACTTGCAAGAGGTCTTTTGCAGCAGATATGCCCAATACAATACATCTTCTGATGTCTGGACTGCTGCTTCCATTGGTGTTGATTGTAGAACCAAGTAATATGAAGTCTTCGACAACTTCAATCTTTTCTCTGTTTATCGTGATGCTGCTTATTGGTCCAGTTATAAGTGAGCTGGGTGTGGCAGGCAGGTGCTGGAGTGACTGAGGCAGGCCAGGTAAGTGAACCAGGCATGGCAAGTGGGTGCTAGAGCAGCTGGGGGTGGCCAGAATGCTAGTTGGCAGATTTAGAGTGGCTAAGGGAGACCAAGGAGCTCTGGTAGCATAGTGCCTAAGGTACTTGACTGCTAACCAGAAGGCTGGAGGTTCAAACCCACCAGCCACTCCTTGGAAGAAAGATGGGGCAATGTACTTCCGTAGTGATACTGCTTTGGAAACCCAAAGAAGGGTCGCTATGAGTCGGGTCCGACTCAATGGCACATAACAACAACAACAAGGGAGACCAGGAAGTGAGCAGAGTGGTTTGGAACAACTAAAGGAGACAAACTTGTCTGTCAGTTTGTTGCACTGTGGTGGCTTGTGTGTTACTGTGAGGCTGGAGTCAAATGCCATCAGGGTTACCCATGGTGGACAGGTTTCAGCAGAGCTTCCAGACTAAGACAGACTCAGAAGAAGGAAGAGGCCATCCACTTCTCAAAAAATTGGCCAGTGAAAACCTTACAGCTTTATAGGATTTGGAAAGAGAAGTTATACATATTCATTAAAATTCTAGATCTAACGCATAGGAATTTTTAGGGTGGTGCAAGTGTGTGCACTACAGTCATACATCACATTCTAAAAATTGCAGCCTTAGCATGATTCGTGGCAGTTTTAATGGGGATATGTCACTAGATCATTTTAGGACAAAGCTGGATTATTCTGCATGTGCTCTGCAGGCCATATCTGGTAGGAACTGGTATACTCTTGTTGTCTTTGCTTGCAATAGCTGGTTTCAAGAAAGAAACAAGTTAAAGGAATAAAGTTACCAATTTCAAGAGTTGTAGGGGCAAGAGTCAGCTTAAAGTGAGACTATAGAAGTGGGGAAAGGACCATAATTGGGATACATACATAATTGAAAATTAAAAGGGGTAACAGGATTGATTCTGCGGTTTAACCACCTGGCTGCTTACCAAGACCCCAACCTTAATTTAAATTAGAAAAGGACACACTTAGGCAAGTCCTCTAGTCCTTTGTATGAGCACAATCTACTTTCAAGTACACTCCTGAGTGCGCACTGCCCCTCCCTAGATTTGTCATGGACCTGTCTATACATCCCTACATTGCTGGTCATTTGGTCAGAAAAAACAATTGGTTTTTTTTAAATGTGGTCACATTTTCACATTTACATTTGGTCAGAAAAAAACTCAAAAGGCATCTGAACTTTTGTTAAGACTCACATGGATACTGCCTCGGAAACCCAAGGAGGGGTCGTATGAGTCGGGGCCACAACAACAACAACACATGGAGTTGGAGCTCCCACTGCTGACTGCAGCTTTCCACAATCCAAATGCTTTAGCATTTAAACTCTAATACAAAGGAAATGTTTCATGTTAACAAACAGGTTTTGAGCATCTATAGTGCTCAACCAGGAAGTATGGGATTGTTTTAGTGAAAACACTAGACTATAAATCAACTAAAGGAAAATTTTTTATTGAAGGAATAGAATTATTTCTAAGTGGGGAAACATTTACAGACATCCAAGTGAAATGTTGCAATGCTTCAAATTGCAGTGTTTAAGTGTTTAAAAAGGTGAAGTAAACAAAGGATTTGTGCTTGGAGGCCTGTAGGGGAAGGGGAGGAAGCATGGGAAAATCCACAAGTTTAAACATTATCATTAAGTTTATCAGTTGCATCCTGAGGTTATTTACATCCTGAGAGTTGTTATATCCTCAGAGTTGTTTAACAAAACATTCTTTCAGGCAGCATTTTTTCCTCACATCTGAAGTCTGTCTGAGTTACAGACTTACAAAGGGCTAGTAAACACAAAGGCGCTCTGGTGGGGCAGTGCCTCAACCATTTGACTGATAACCAGAATGTTCATGGTTCAAACCCACCAGCTGCTCTGTGGAAGGAAGATGGGGCACTCTACTTCTATAAAGATTTACAGCCCTGGAAACCAAATGGGGGTTGCTATGAGTTGGAGTTGACTTGATGGCAGCAAGTTTAGTTTGTTTTTGTTGTTTTTGTTTTTTGGGTTTTTTAGAGTAGACACACAGTGGGAAATCCTAGTGAGTGAAATTTTCATTTGAGAGTCAAGATAAGAACTTGATATGTATCTTTCATAGCTACAAATTTATTTACAGGTCCTAACTTCATACCTGGAAAAGGTGCAGCCAGAATGCTCCTAGGAGATGAGAATGGCCAGACTTTGTCTCACCTACTTTGGTCATGTCAGAAGGGACTTCCCTGGAGAAGGATTCATGCTTGGTAAAGTGGAGGGTCAACTAAAAAGGGGAAAGCCCTCAATAAGATGATTGACACAGTGGCTGCAATGATGGGTTCAGGTATAGCAAGAATCGTGGAGCTGGCGCAGGACTGGGCAGTGTTTCATTCTGTTGTACACAGAGCTGACTCGCCAGCACCTAACAACAACAACAACAACTTCATTTAGAAGCTCTGGTGGTGTAGTAATTAAAAGCATCTGGCTGCTAACCAAAATGGTTGACAGTCCAAAGCCACAAGCTGCTCTACAGGAGAAAGTTGAGGTAGTCTGCTTTCCAAAGATTTACAGCCTTGGAGACTCTATGGGGCAGTTCTACTCTGTCCTAAGGGGTCACTGTAAGTCAGAATTGACTGGATAGCCATGGGTTTTGGGGTGTTTTATTTTTAAACTTCATTTTATTTTATCAGTTCTATTTCTCATCCCGCTTCTGACCAAGATGATTTCTCTGAGGCCAACTGCACAAACATTCTTAACAGGCCCCAAGTAATACCATATGAAGACTAGACCATATGAAGAAGAACAAAGCATCAAGATTTGAGGAAGACTCATTAACAGCATATGATATGCAGATAACACAACCTTGCTTGCTGAAAGTGAAGGTACTTACTGGTGAAGATCAAAGACTACAGTACAGATTATACCTCAACATAAAGAAAATAAAAATCCTCACAACTGGACCAATAAGCAACATCATGATAAATGGAGAAAAGATTGAAGTTGAGTCCAAGTGAGTCCACTGTCAATGCCCATGGAAGCAGCCATCAAGAAATCAGATGATGAATTACACTGGGCATATCTGCTGGAAAAAAAAAAAAAAAAAAAAAAAAAACTTTGTAAAGTGTTAAAGAACAAATATTTCATCTTGAAGACTAACGTACACCTGACCCAAACCATGATATTTTCAAAAGCCTCATATGCATGTGAAAGATGGACAATGAATAAAGAAGACCAAAGAAGAACTGATGCTTTTGAATTCTGGACTTGGCAAAGAATACTGAATATACCATGGACTGCCTGAAGAATGAATAAATCTGATCTTGAAGAAGTACAGCCAGAATGCTCCTTGGAAGGGAGAATGGTCATACTTTGTCTCACCTTCTTTGGTCATGTTGTCAGAAGAGACCAGTCCCTGGAAAAGGATATCATACTTGGTAAAGTAGAGGATCAGCGAAAAAGGGGAAGACCCTCAATAAGATAGATTGACACAGTGGCTGCAATGATGGGCTTAAGCACAGCAAAGATTGTGAAGATGGTATAGGGCCAGGAAGTGTTTCATTCTGTTGTACAGAGGGTTGGTATGAGTTGGAGCCAATTTCATGTCACTTAACAACATCAAGTAATTCTTCATCTAGATTAGAAATCCTCACATTTGCCTTCTTTGTTTTTCAAATAGTAAAACTTTGACAAAAAGGCTGAATGATAGTTTCTTTAGAAAAGTAGAAATGAAAATCTAAGTTAAATTCAAAATGCCATTTTAATTTGGGTCTGAAGTCATCCATTCAGGTATGTCAGTACCTCAGTTTTATTTTGTTTTTTAAGATTCAGATCCACAGAATTTGGGGCATCTTGGGCACATTCCTCCACCAAGAAAATGTCAGTAGAGTGGAAGAGGTAAAAAGCACACACACACATTTCCCATAATGTATTACTTGACAGTTTAATAAATTGCAAAGTAGCAAAGACCAGAGAGTGGGATTTGAGGAAATTTGAGGGAAATAACCAGAAAAGAGGACAGAGGATCTGAAATTATTTCATTCAAAGAGCCTAGGAAACTAACAGCACATTTGACCCTATCTTGTTGAGGAAATAGGCTGTGCCTGCAGAATGAAGCAATTCCTACATTCAGCTTTCCCAGCAGCTAATACTAGATCAGGAATGAGTGACTGAAGATTATCTAGGGAATGTGTAGAGATGGAAGATGAAGATGGCATTCTGGAGACTGGGTATGAACTATAGAAACTCTATTCCCTACACCAAAATCAAACCAAACTCACTGCCTTCTAGTCTGGTCCGACTCATAGCCACCCGCCTTTGAGTTTCCCAGGCGGTATCACTATGGCAGTAGATTGCCCAACCTTCATTCCAAGGAGTGGCTGGTGGGTTTGAACCAGCAGCCCCTGGTTAGCTGTCAGATGCCTTAGGCACTACACCACCAGAAGCTTCCTCAATCCTCATTCTCTCAGTGCACACAGCTAGTGAGGAGTAACTGATGAACCAAAGACAATACTTGGGAGGGAAGGAAAGAAACTATGGAGTTCCCTTTCCGTTCCCCGCCCCCTCTGCCTCAGGCAGATTCTGAAGAACTCAGACAATGGGGGAGAATGATTTGCCAAAGGTTCTATTATTATCTCGAGGAACAAAGGCTTCCGCTAGTCCTCTCCGGCCTCAGCCCTCCCCAGAGTCTTCCTCTGCTCCACCTCCTCCCTTCAGCTGCCAAGTGGTACCAAGCTCCTCTACCAGCTTTCTGAGCCACTCAATGCCCCTGACAGGCGACTGGTAGCAGCTCTGTTAGTCGGTCACAGCGTGATAACTACCTATTGTCCTCTGGCCAATCTGCAGTTCCCACCTCATCTGTGTGAGTGATGACCAGGAGGGAAGCCTATAGCATTGTTCAGGGAAAATACGTTCAGTGGCGTGCAGCCCCTGCAAGTGGACATAATTCTCCCAGACCTGGGCTGCCGGGCTGCCTCTTATTTACAAGTCGTTCTCAGTCAGTACCATCCATCACAACAGCCAAATTGTAGTACCCCTATGAGCTCAGCAGGGCAAGGATTAGAGGTCTGAGAATCACAGCTTATCCCAGCTCGAAGGGACTACTTTAGTTACTTGTTTTAAAGAAAAACAGCGCACAGACTGGAAATTAATTTGGCCAAGATCACACCACTGGCAGCCAGAACTAAAGCTCTGGTTCCCTGATCTTGAGTCTGGAGCCTTATTTTGCTGTCCTAGCATTTCCTCCAATCCCCTTTCATTACCATTGACCCCTTGTAGTGCTGATCTATTTCTGCCACAACTGCGTCCTGTAATATCTGGGAAGCCCAATGTAAAGAGGAGAGACCAATCTGAGAAACAGGACATCCATAGGAAACAATCGAGAGCTCATACTTTTGATCTCAAAAGGTAAAGTGGCAAGTGTGCATCCTCAAGTTTGAGTTCCAGTCTTTGCAGTTATCCATAATTTATTATGATCCTTAAATTGAATGCCTTTGCATAGTCAATAAAACACAGGTAAACATATTTCTAGTATTCTTTGCTTTCAGCCAGCATTCATCTGACATCAGCAATTATATCCCCCATTCCACATCCTCTTCTGAATCCAACTTGAATTTCTGGCAGTTTCCTGTTGATATACTACTGCAACCTTTTTAAAACTATTTTCAGCAAAATTTTACTTGGGTGGGATATTAATGATTTTTTTTTATATGTATAATTTCTGCATTCTGTTGGATCAAGTTTCTCTGGAATGGGCACAAATAAAGATCTCTTCTAGTCAATTGGCCAGGTAACTGTCTTCCAAATTTCTTGGCATAGACTAGTGAGCATTTCCAGTATTGCATCCATTTGTTGAAACATCTTACTGGATATTCCACCGATTCCTGAAGCCTTGTTTTTCACCAATACCTTCAGTGATGCTTGGAATTCTTCCTAATACCATTGGTCTTTGATTATATGCTACATCCTGAAGTGGTTGAACATTGACCAAGTCTTTTTGATACAGTATTCCTTCTACCTTCTTTTGATGTTCCCTGTGTCATTCAATATTTTGCTCATACAATCCTTCAATATTACAACTCAAGGCTGGACTTTTTTCTTCAGTTCTTTCAGCTTGAGAAATACTGAGTGTGTTCTTCCATTTTGGTTTCCCAGCCCAAAATCTTTGCACATTTCATTCTAATTCTTTGTCTTCTTGAGTCATCCTTTAAAATCTATTCACCTCATTTCCTTCATTATTTCTTCCATTTTCTTTAGCTACTGTATGTTTAAGAACAAGTTTCAGAGTCTCTCCTGACATCCGATTTGGTCTTTTCTTTCTTCTCTATCTTTTTAGTGACCTTTTGCTTTCTTCATGTATGATATCCTTGATGTTGTAACCCAAAATTCCATGGTTCATGCCCTGGAGCAATGCAGTCAATAGTCCACACCACAGTTCAAGGAGACAGAGAGAGTTTAATTAGGAGATGCACCAATGAGATAGACAGATGGGGACTTATTGACTCCGAAGTCATCTGTTCTGTGGAGTGTTTTCAAAGAGAGATTCTTATACTAAATGAGGAGTGGGATACAGCATGTAAGCAAAGTAATTAACGTTTCTTCAAAATCAGATAAAATAATAGATGATTAGTGGAGAATATCTTCTGTAAATTCCTGGCACACCCTACAAGGCTCATCTCCTTCTTTCTTGGAGATGGCAACACTGATTATCCTTGTCAAAGTCAAGGTGGCTTCTCACAAAGGTCATCAATTTTACTGTCATAAGTGATCACATCTTACAGGATGCAGCCAGACTGATGGCTATCATTCAAAGGAAAACAAGTTAATAGATAGCGTAGGGGAAATACTAAAGTCAAGGTGGATTCTGATTCTAACAATGTGGAGTCAAGCCTAACAAAGCAAAAATCTTCATTCTCAAAATGTCATCCCACAACTCATCTGGCCTTCAGTCAGTAATGTTTAATGTGTCAAATCTATTTTTTTAGATGGTCTCTAAATTCATGTGGGATATGCTAAGGTCGTATTATCTTGTACATTTGTCTTAGTTTTCTTCAGCTTCAACTTGAACTTGCATATGAATAATTGATGGCCTATTATATTGGAGAAATGCACTTAATCAACATTTTCTGCCAACCCAGAAAACCTTTCCACAAAAGTAGAAGAGAAAGAAAACAGTACTATTACTGAATACACTTTAAACCAGACTCTGATGTACATCACAGGTAATCTACCAAAGAGATTGCAAAGACAGAAAGAAATCTGACACTAGTGACCCATTTCATTTATGTTCTCAAGATAAAGAGGACTTGACAGCACTATTTGTCAAACAGTTTATCCTAAATTCATCAGGTATTTGGGGGTAGCCATCTATGTTTTCTAATTACTTTTATCCAAAGGAAAAATACATTTCTCACATCTTTGTGACAAGAAATAACTTGGCAACTTAGAGCAAGGTGCCAACCAAAGTTATGCTTCCACCCTTACATGGAAACTGGGAGACAGAGGTGCTACCTTCCTTAATGACTATATTTCAAAGAAATGTTTCCCAAGTTCTTGAGGAAAGATTCCTGGGTTGTAAAATTGGAAATAGGCTTTTTTAGCTTTTAAAAAAGATGTACATACATTTCAAAATTGGAGAGAAAGTACTTGCAATTACAAGTTTTCTAAAGTAAACCAAACCAAACCCAATGCTGTTGAGTCAATTCTTAGCCCTGCCCACCTCATGTGTGTCACAGTAGAACTGCACTCCATAGGGTATTCGGTGGCTGTAATCTTACAGAAGTAGATTTTTGAGGTGCCACTGGGTGGATTCAAACTGTCAATCTTTCAGCCAGTAGCCAAGTGCAAATAGTTTGTGCCCATGCTCTTAGAAAAAAGAGAGGGAGTCTCTCCCTTTTTGTACCAGGAGGGAATTTTTTTTTTTTTTCTTTTTCAATTATATTTACTCTTAGAGTTATTTTTGAGTTAGCCCTTCCCGCATATCAGTCTGTAGTTAGATTCACTCGCAGCTCAAAGTTGCAGAGAGTTTAAACCCTAAACCTCAGGGTCCTAACCTCCTGTAAACAGACATATTAACTTGAATTAGTCACAAGCCAGCTTTGTGATTTAGTCAAGATGTTTAATGTCTCTAAGTTTTAAACTTTTGAACTTCAAAAATAAAGATACAAATATCTGCCCTGTGTATTCTGCTGGAATGGGTCAAATCAAATAATATAAAAGTACTTTTAGCACAGCAATGTCCAAACTAGACAGGATTCACATGACATAGGAAACCTTGACTCACAGCATCATTATGTCAGTAGAGTGAGGAAGTTAGACCAGAATCTGACTGTGTGAACTTGGGCAAGTTATTCAACTTCTCTGTGCCTCAGATTCCTCAGTAAATTGTAGATTATAATAGTTTTTACCTTTTAAGGTTGCTGTATTATTTGTGTTTTCTATGTAAAGACCGGAGAAGAATGCCATGTACATATTAAGCACTAGAGAAGGATTTGTTATTATTAATATTACAAATGTTTCTCTCATTTCTGGGTTTCATTGCTTGTTTAGGGCATGCTGGCCTTAGTACAGGAAAACAATATTTGCTTATGAAATGACTGCAAGTCTTAATTTCCTGGACATGAGTGTATTATTTTTACATAGTCTTCCATGGTGAAGTTTCAGTCTCCAATTTCCTGCTCTTGCTCAGCACACATCTAGATGCTACCTGTTCTAAGGCACAGTCCCTCTGGGATAGGATCTATAAACTCATCTCTATAAACCAAACCAAATTCATAACATGAATCTTATAGAGGGAGGGAGGATTAATGTCCAGAACTTGCTAAAGTATAATCCAGAATGACTGTTGATTATGGTTGGAGTAATCATTCCCCTGTTATAAAAAACAAAAAAGTTACCAGGAAATTGATTCTACCTCATGGCAACCCTATTGAACATCAGAGCAGAAATGTGCTCCGTGGGGTTTTGAGTGGCTACTCTGTAGAAGTAAACCACCAGGTCTTTCTTTGAAGGCTGCTCTTGGTGAATTTAAACCTCCAACCTTTAGTCATAAAAAAAAAAAAAAAAAAAAACCTCACTACTGTTGAGTTGAATCCAACTCATAGCCACCCCTCCTTGGGTTTCTGAGGTGGTATCACTACAGAAGTAGATTGCCCAATCTTCCTTCTGAGGAGTGACTGGTGGGTTTGAACCTCCACCTTCTGGTTACCAGTCAAATGTCTTAGGCATTACACCATCAGAGTTTCCAACTTTAGTTAGCCATTTGGAATACCCATGAGCTGGAATCAACACAACTGCTTTTGAAGTCCCTGGGCAGAACAAACTGTTAATTCTTTGAAGCTAATCAAGAAGTTCGAGGTTGAGTCTTCCCAGAGTCACCTCTGAAGAAAAGCCTGGTAATCTACGCAAGCAGAAGATTTCTGTGCACAAAAGCAAGGAAATGGCTGTGTGTGTTAATAGCCTTGAGTACATAGCCTTGTGCACACATCACACCTATATCAGACTGGTCTGCAGAGTCTGACTTACCCCCAACCAAGGAGGCCTCTTACTATTTTGGTGAACTTCATCAAACATGGGCCTGTTTCCTTATTTGTTAAAAATGTGCAAAACAATATGAAGGCTGCTTTCTTCTCAGGATTTTTGTTGTGAAGATAGATTTAAAAAAATAAGAGAATGTTTTATGAACTGTAAATCACACATATATTTACATATATATTATATATGTATGACACATATTTCTTCTTATAAGTTTCAGATTAAGACAGAGAATGTTCAGGATGACGAACTGACTCTTAGGTGTGCATTTTCATTTTGTCTACCAGATGGCAAATCTACCAAATTTCCTTTATCCATGTTATAAATACTAACTGAATAATGTCAGCTTAACAAATCCGTGCCTGTCCTTCACTGTGAAAGTTTTACTATGAACAGAAGAAGAGCAGTGGTTTGTTAACTAGAGAAAGTTCAAGGTTGAAGAGGGATTTTCTTTCTTTGAAGATGGAGAGATACAATCATGCACTTATGTGCTAGGGTGAGAGATTGAAGATAAAAGAGAAAGGGCATAATCAACAGAGCAAGGGTGTATTCTGGTGTTATCACACATTCAGGAGTTCTGAGGAATGCGTTCGGACCTGACAGTAAGGAAACCTTGGCTCTGGCTTCCTCATGTCTCCAACCTGCTGCCTGATCCCAACAAGTCTCCTTCCATATCTCAGGCTCAGCAACTTATGCACTTCCTGTTATACCAATAGCAGCCTGCCTCCACACCTGTATCACCCTTTCCTGCAGTATTTTTCTCCATAGAACTTACACTGTTTAGCATTCTATGCTCACCAGAAGGCTGGCAGTTCAAACCCACCAGCCACTCCTCCAAAGGAAGACTGGACAATCTACTTCCATAGAGATACTGCCTAGGAAACCCAACGAGGAGTTGCTATGAGTCGGAACCAATTTGATGGCACTGAGTTTGGTTTTGGGTTTGTTTTATTGCCTGTTTCTCCATAATAAAATGTAAACCCCAGGAAGGAAGGTATTTTTGTCTGTTTTGTTCACTACTGTAAACAAACAGGATAAAAATTTGCCTGACATGTAAGAGGCACTCTGTTAAATAAATGAATGAATGAAGCATGAGGATATCCAATTAGATGATCTCAAAACTAAGCATTTCAATTATTTGAATCTTTGATTTAGTCAAGTATTTCACAAATAGTGAAATATTGGTCTCATTCCACTTTGTATCCTTTTCCTAAATTAATTGGAATAATACTTCCACCATCCTATGAGAATAAAATAACAAGAAAGACTTTCCTATAGTGCCTAAGGCATTTGACTGCTAATCAGAAGGCTGGTGGTTCAAACCTACCAGCCACTCCTCGAAGGAACATTGGGCTATCTAATTCTGTAGTGATACTGCCTCGGAAACCCAAGGAGGGGTCACCATGAGTCGGGTCCGACTCCATGGCAGTGTGTTCCACTTCATTGTTATATACTCAAAGCTATGCAATTCTATGTCAGCTCCTCCACCAGATAAGGCCCTCAATTTGTTTCATCTGAATAAAATGTACCTCCCCATCTATGTTAAAACAAGAGTATCTAGGTGGCACAAACAATTTAAAGCTCAGCTACTAACCTAATGGTTGGTGGTTCAAATCTACTTAAAGGCACCTCTACTACTTCCAAAAGGTCACAACCTTTGAAAACCCTGTATAACACAGTTCTACTTTGACATACATAAGATCAGCATGAATCAGAATTGACCTGATGGCAACTTTAAAAAAAAAAAACAACAACAACTATATATTAAAACTCCTAGAAGGCATGTACTGGGACTAGGACCTTCTGTTTATCTGTATGGCCAAAAGAACACGTTGAGCAATTTCAAGGTAGTGTTTTAGGGCTACCTGAAGGAACAGTATGAAAAAAGCCTGACATTTATTCCCTCACCCTGGGGACCCTAAGGCTTCAGAAAGAAGAAAGCATCACTCTGCCTAGCAATAAGTGATTCTGCCCAGATGCAGAGAGATGGGTGAGATGATATTTTCTAAATTTCTGTGTTGACAACAGTGCCTTAAAAATAGATTGGACTGTTTCAGTCTGTTCAGTGGGCATTAGGGTGACTCAGCTAAAGAAAGAGCAGACTGGGTGGGAATTGAGTCATTGCTTTTATGCCTAAGCCACATAGTTACCTGCAGCAAGTGGGAAATGGTTGTTGTTCCTTACTGAAGAATGTTGTTGTTGTTGTTATGTGCCATCCAGTCGGCCCCGACTCATAGCGACCCCTCCTTGGGTTTCCGAGGCAGTATCACTACGGAAGTAGGATTGCCCAGCCTTCCTTCCGAGGAGTGGCTGGTGGGTTTGAACCGCCAGCCGTCTGGTTAGCAGGCAAGTGACTTAGCCACTATGATACCAGAGCTCCCTAGTGAAGAATAGGAGGAGAATAGGAGGAGAAAATGAGCTAAGATTTCAGCAGAAGGACATTAATAGTAGATCCAATGAGAACTGACTGTCAGTAATAACCATAAAGCAGAATGGTGATGATGACTGAGCAAGATGCTACAGTAAATTTTGGCTTCAGAACTCCTTGCAAACAAATAGAAACAAAGATTTTCTGTAGAATTTAAAAGACTGTGATCTCAGAAAAACTACAGACATTCATGGCAATTGAGAAATGTCCTTAAATATCTCATATGCTTATAGGCAGAGAGGAATATTAGGGGGCTTAAAAAGGGTGACTAATCCCAGATGAACAATTTCCAGGTTCTATCTAAGACCCTATGACTTCCTGTTTAGAAGAAAATTGGTTGAAAGTCCCTGCTTCTTCTATGTAGTTCCTTTAGAATACCTGTAAAGACGCTGAAATATAAGAGAAGATTTTAATTGGTAAATGAACCAAGCATGAATGTTCTAAATGTCAAAGCAAACAAGTTCAAGAGCCAGGGTTCTTCTACTGAGACAGAAACTGTGTGTTTGTTAGCAATTTAGAAGTAAGACGGTGGCAGGCAGTAAAGAGAAAGCTTACCTAGGTACTGTATAAACCCATGCCTGGGCCCCTATAAACACAGACGCATTCATCCAGGAGCTGGAGACATAAATGACCACTGTTTTTTGGATAACTTTTTACTATTGTTATACAAAAACCAAACTCACTGCCATCGAGTCGAACCTGACTCATATTTAAAATTAATTATTAGTAATACAAAAAAAAAATTTTTAAACAAGAGCCTGTCAAGTTCATACTATATCCTGAATAGCAATTTTTTAAAAATGTTATGTGTTTGTACAACAAAATATTAGTAGAAATGCTTTTAATTGTATATACAGGGAAAAAAATCTCAAATTGTCTAAAATAATAATAGAAACTTATTGGCTTATAGGCCTGGGAAGTCCAGGAGTAGAGCTGTCTTCAGATGAGGTTTGAACTGATAGCTCAAATGTTGGGACCAAAACATAGTTTATACTTTCCATTTCTTGCTTCCTTTGATGACGGTTCTATTTCCAGCAAATCTTCCCTTTCATAGTCCAAAAATGGCCACCACTTAATCCTGGGCTGTTTCTTTATTTACATATATTCACAGCTATTGAGTCAATTCTCACTCACAGCAACTCCCACTGGGTTTCCAAGGCTTACGTACACAGACAGCAACATCTTTCTTCCATGGAGCACCTGGTAGGTTCAAACCACTGACCTTTTTTGTTAGTAGCCAAATGCCTTAATCACTACACCACCAGAACCCCTTTATTTACATATAGCATGGTACAAAAGCCTTGGGCTTCACTCTAATTGATTGACTCATCCATCGTCATTTGCCATTCATCCATCCCATCACCCCTGAACAACCACACTCAGGAACACGGAGATTCACAGATCTGTTCAGGTTTCAGTCACATATTCTGCCTCTAGAATCCTGGGTTGAGTCAGCTTCGCCAGAAGCACAAGGAGCAATTTGGGGGAAAAATGGACTTTGAAGTGAAAATCAGGGTGTTTTTACCAAGAAAAAGGGAAATACATGCTGGACAGCTAAAACAGCAAATATTTACCAAAGGCACAACATTCATTTGACAGTGGTTTCCTAACATTTTTGTAGTGGGATACTCCCAACAGCACTGGGCAGTGGGTCTTACTAATTTCCCATTTTTTAAAAAAAGGAAAATGAAATTAGAAATGTTATGTGATATGTTTCTAAAACCACTCAATTAAGACAGGTCAGAGACTCCCCATCCTCAAATAGCCATACCTATTTGGGAGCTCTGGTGGCGTAGTGCCTAAGGCATTTGACTGCTAACCAGAAGGCTGGCAGTTCAAACCCATCACTCCTTGGAAG
>NW_006921834.1:1250625-1258207 GCF_000298275.1 Orycteropus afer afer
TATTTTTTGTTTTGTTTTATTTTGATCAGTGCTTATCATTCATTTCATATGCATGTGAAAGCTGGACAATGAATAAGGAAGACTGAAGAAGAGTTGATGCCTTTGAATTGTGGTGTTGGTGAAACACATTGAAAATGCCCTGGACTACCAAAAGAATAAACAAATCTATCCTGGAAGATGTGCAGCCAGAATGGTCCTTGGAAGCTAGAATGGCCAGACTTCATCTCACCTACTTTGGTCATGTTGTCAGAAGGAACCATTCCCTGGAGAAGGATATTATGCTTGGTAAAGTAGAGGGTCAGTGAAAAAGGGGAAGATCCTCAATGAGATGGATTGACCTAGTGGCTGTAAAGATGGGCTCAAGTGTAGGAAGGATTGTAGAAAGGATGGTACACAACTGGGCAGTGTTTCGTTCTGCTGTGCATAGGGTTGCTATGAGTCAGAGCTGACTTGACAGCACCTAACAACAATAACATCAGTGGGTCACAAATGTAACCATCCAAAATGAATTATCTTTAGCAGAAATTCCCAGTCATTTGTATAGCATGGAGGTGAATGATGGAAATACTAAGTATGAGTTCCAGACACTTTCTTGGAAGGAAAGGAGCAGATCTGGGATTGCTAAATTTTTCAATGGAGCAAAATGTCAATGTTAATTTTTTCTCTCCAACTGAAATTCTCTTTGCTCATAGCGACCCCTCCTTGGGTTTCCAATCACTATCGTTATCACTACGGAAGCAGATTGCCCCATCTTCCTTCCAAGGAGTGGCTGGTGGATTTGAACCGCCATACTTATGGTTAGCAGTCAAATGCCTTGGGCACTACGCTACCAGAGCTCCTAACTTAAATTTCCTTTGCTAGCATTATTTATTTTACTTACAGAGCTCAGAGAGTATTATACTGATCACCCTGTGACTGTGGATTTACATATATATACTTTTCGTTTTAACAATTTTACTTTCACATATTTTTTATCCTTTTATAGTATAGTTTTCAAAAGTAATATTTTATTGTATTTTTTTCCAAACAATATTTTGTTTTTGTTGTTATTTTCTGTACTTTTGGTGGACGAGTACACAGCAAAAATGTTCCCATTCAACAACTTCTACACAAATTGTTCAGTGACATTGATTATATTCTTCACATTTTACCAACATTCTCATTATTTCCATTCCTATGAACCTAATCTCACAGCTCCTCAAACTTCTCGTCTATTCTTTAGAGTACTTGTTGTCTAGTTGGTCTCATATAGTATTCAAGATGAGCTAATCTGATATTTAGCTAAAAGGTGACTTGGAGGTATAGTTTCTGTTCAAGATTTTTAAAGTATCTCAGGGAAATAATCTTGGGATTCCTTCTATTTTAGTGGGTCTAGTAAATCTGTACTTTTTGAGAATTTGAAGTTCTGTCACACATTTTTCACCCTTTCTATCAGGATCAGGATCTATCAAGATCTATCTGTTGGGGTCCTACTCAGAACATAAGGCAGTGGTAGCCAGGCACCATTTAGTTCTTCTGGCCTCAAGGTAGAAGTGGTTGTTGTTCTGTGGATCAAAGAATTAATTACTTCTCTGAATCTTGGGTTTCTCTTTCATATATTTTGAAGCTATGTTATTAGGCAAATCAAGAATTTGACATCTAGTAAGTGATAGATCCAGGATTTCTGTGTGGTTCACTATGATTCCATAGCCCACAAATACGACCAGAGACAATGGTGGAATGCCTCTTCAGTTAATATCTAAAACCAAAACCAAGCTCGCCGCTGTCGAGTCAGATCTGACTCATAGCAACCCCTCCTTGAGATTCCGAGGCAGTATCTCTACGGAAGTAAATTCCCCAGTCTTCCTTCCAAAGAGTGGCTGGTGGGTTTGAACCGCCAGCCTTCTGGTTAGCAGTCAAATGCCTTAGGCACTACACCACCAGAAGTCCTTTCAATTAATATATTTTGTAGAAAGTTCTCACTTTTTTTTTTCAGATAATTGACATGATATGGTCTTTTTTTATTATTATTTCTGGCAGTAAGTAGAGAATGACTAGGTGGGTTGAGGAACTAGAAGAACACTGGGAAGGCCATAGCAACTGTCCAGCCTGAGAAAATATAAACAGTCATGTGCTACATAAATCCATTCAAGCAACATCTGACCACATACACATTCATGGTCCCATAGGTTATAATACCAAAAACCAAACTCACTGCCATTGAGTTGATTCTGACTCACAGTGACCCCCATTGGGTTTCCAATGCTGTAAATCTTTATAGAAGAAGACTGCCCTAGTTTTCTTCTGTTAAGTGCCTAGTGGGTTCAAACCTCCAAAGTTTTGGTTAGCAGCTAAATGCCTTAACCCTTACACCACAAGAGCTCTTTATATGTTATAATAGAGTTTAAAAATCCCAATGAGAGAATAGGACGTAGTGAACACAACAGTTTCCCTCATGTAACATGTGTATCTCATGTTTCTTGTATATAGAGTGATTATACTGCCAAGTATATAATGATACAGAACATATATAGCCTATAATACGTATGTCTTGATAGTCATAATAAATGCCTGTGGCTAATGTATTCACTATACTGTCCTATACTTTCTGTCTAAAAAGTTTACCATATGACAGTGCTTCAACTGGTAGGCAGCAGCATCCAATCTCATGTATTGAATGTCTCTCTCTCTTTTTTTTTTTCTTAACTTTTATTGTGGTGAAAACATACACAAGACATTCACCAACATAACGACTTCCACATTTACAGCTCAGGAACATTGATGACATTTTTCATGTTGTGCCACCATTATTGTATTACATGTGTCTTGAGTTTTGCTGTATTATTTCTCTGTTCAATATTCTTTTGAAAATATTACTGTGAAGTACATCATGGCTCCTAAATGCAGCAAAACTCATGTTAGTGATAACAAAAGGCAAAGAATTATCAAACTGGAAGTGAAACTAAAGATTACTAAACAACACGAAGGTGGAAAATCAGTGAGTGCTATTGTTCTCAATAGGAGCTCTGGTAGCATAGTGCCCAAGGCACTTCACTGCTAACCAGAAGGCTGGTGGTTCAAACCGACCAGCCACTCCTCGGAAGGAAGGTTGGGCAATCTACTTCCATAGTGATACTGCCTCGACAACCCAAGGAGGAGTCACTATGAGTCAGGTCCGACTCGACAACACATAACAACAACAACATTGTTCTCCATTTAGGCATGTTGCACTTGACAATCATCACGGTTCTCAAAAATAGAGAAAAAGTTTCCCAAACTATTAAGGGATAATTCCACTGAAAGCTACAAGGCTCATGAAAATGAAGGAGGGACTTATGTCATATATACAGTGATTGCTTGGGCAGAGGATTAAACACAAAAGTGAATCCTTTTCAGCCCCTTGACAATCCCTGCTATGGCACAAAGCTTGTTAAATATAATTAAAGAAAAAGAAGGACCAGACTGTGATACGATGTGTGCACAATATCCAAATCATATAATGTCCATTTTCACAGAATGCATCATGGATGTTAAATGTTATATATAACTCTATAACCCTCAGAAGGTTAATGCAATCTGTTAGTAGATGAACCTGAATTAATGTTTATTTCTTGATTTATAGACTATATGTTCTCTTAATTATGTCATAATAGCTTGTTGATCAGACCCCAAAAACTCTTGTGTAATATTATTTGGTCATTAAAAATGGATGAACTCTTAATTTATCAAAAACAAACATGCTTAAGGATAAAACAATACCCTGGACAATATTTGAAAATTATTTCCTTATCCAGAGCCTAAAAATCCATGGACTTTTATTCAATATCGTCTTCCTAGAAAAGCCACAAAAGGAAGCATGTTTGTTCTAAGAATTGAGATGGAGGAGAACACCAATATCCTTGAAGCAATCTTATGCTTTAAAATGGCAGATTACAGTAGTTAACAATACCTATTTATTGAACATTTATCTTGCCTACTAAGTCTCCACATTCTTTCAGATATTACTGAAAGGTATTAATACTTTTCAGATATTACTTTCAGAGTTGGTATCATTCATTACCTGCAAGTATGAGTAGCCAACTTCCCTAAAGCAGGGAGAAGACCTAAAGTTCTAGCAAGTTTATTTAGCAGCATTATTTCTCTTGAACTCTTATTTATTATTTCAGAAATCACTTATTATTTTCTTATTCTTCAAGCACTGTACAAGTTTTAAGGAATACAAAGACTAAAAGAAAAATATGGTTTTGGTTTCAAAGAATTCATGATTAATGGAAGAGGAGAAAAATAAATACATAGTAATACAGTCAATAAAATAATACACATGTGATAATGGACACTTAGGAAGTTCAATGAGTGTGGAAAGGAGAAATTATTTCTGCCTTAGTGAGTGATGTCAGAAAAGTCTTCATAGAAAGAGGTTTTGTATTTCTTAGGCAAATATTTACATATATTTTTGTATATTCTCCATAATACATATTCTTAGGATTATAATGGCATTTCTGTGCCCAGTATTCATAGATACTCATTTGTAGTATCGAGACAAAGGCTCATTTGTCTTAAGGCCAGTGTTTTTGTTAGAGAATTGTGCTTTTCAGATGGTAATCTACCTAAATTTCTATGCTATCTTTGTCTTCAAAGAAAAAAAAATTGCAGCAAACACCTTGACCAAAACCAGTTAGTGTATTTATGGAGTCAGGAGGTGAGGAACACCTTAGAGTTTTGTGGGTTATTCTGTAGATTTTTTTTTTCTAAAATGTGTAAATTTAATGACAGGATGATTTCACCTCATTACAACTTTTCCTTATTGTTATGAAAGGAGTAAACTATTACATATTTTTATGAATTTTATGATATGAATGGAATTCGAAGAATTCATAAAAGGAGAGTTACCTAAATGGTAAAACAGAGAACTTAGGCTTACATTTTGTTTGTTCTAGGTTTAGGAAATTTTCTGTATTGTGAGTGATTCGGTTCTGAAATAAGAAAAGAGAGTTGCATTGCACTTCTAGGTTTAGCAGAAATTTGAGCTAGGCTCCAGAAACTACAAGGGTCTTCCTGAGTTTGGACATAGTACTGAGAAAATTCTAAAACATGTTCTCCAAGCTGGAAAGGTCATACTGTATGCTCCTGTAGCACTTCAGACCAGCTTTTGTTGATATTTATCAGTGTATGTAATTTTTAAAATTTTTGCTTCTTACTTGTATTTGAGCACTTGGAGGGACTGTGTATCATTTAGATCTTCATTTTCCCTCAGCCTTAAACTAAATATTATTAGGGGTGGTGCCAGGCAATTTCTCAAATAAGTAAACTTTAAATTAAAAGCATGAAATATAAATACATTAGTTGAAGGAACTGCAACAATCTTCTCTTTGGGACTGCTGACTATCCTTTAAGAAAATGGTAAAGGACAGAGATAATTTAGTCAGAGTTGGACATAGAGGGCTTGAAATCCCAGACTTATGAAAGCTGAAGACAGCATAGAGTGGACAGATGGGTCAGAAAGGGCTCATAACCAAGGAAGACAGGAAAGTAGAATTTTTGTGGCCCACTCACCTCCATGGGCACAACTCAGATGTCTGAGCCTCAGGACAACTTGAGCATTAAGCACATGGCCTGAGAACCTATATTTCTATCTCTTTCTTAGTTTTAGGAAACAGGAGAAACAGTTGGATATGATGGAGGAGGACCAGAAGTGTCTAAGAAATATGAAAGCTAATTCTAATCAGGTGTTGTTGTTGTTAGGTGCCGTCAAGTCGTCTCCGACCCATAGCAACCCTATATGTACAACAGAACGAAACATCGCCTAGTCCCGAGTCAGCTCCATGATTCTTGCCATACTTGAGCCCATCACCACTGCCACATGTCAGTCCATCTCGTTGAGGGCCTTCCCCTCTTTCGTCAACCCTCCACCTTACCAAGCATGACATCCTTCTCTAGGAAATAGTCCATTCTGACAACATGACCAAAGTATGTGAGATGAAGTCTGGCCATTCTCACCTCCAAGGAGCATTCTGGCTACACTTCCTCCAGGACAGACCTGTTAGTTCTTTTAGCAGCCCACGATACTTTCAGCATTCTTTGCCAACACCACAGCTCAAAAGCACCAACTCTTCTTCGGTCTTCCTTATTCATTGTCCAGCTCTCACATGCATATTAGGCGATTGAAAATACCATGGCTTGTGTCAGACACACCTGAGTCCTCAAGGAGACATCTTTGCTCTTTAGCACTTGAAAGAGGTCCTTTGCAGCTGATTTGCCCAGTGATATATGTAGTCTGATGTCCTGACTGCTGCTTCCATTGGCATCGATTGTAGAACAAAGTAATGTGAAGTCTTTGACAATTTCAATCTTTTCTCTATTTATCATAATGCTGCTTATAGGTCCAGTTGTGAGGATTTTTGTTTTCTTTATATTGAGATGTAATCCATACTGCAGACTGTATTCTTCAATCTTCATCAGTAAGTACTTCAAGTCATCCTTACTTTCAGCAAGCAAAGTTGTATCATCAGCGTATCACAGGTTGTTAATGATTCTTTCTGCAATCCTGATGCCACATTCTTCTTCATATAGTCCAGGGTCTCGGATTATTTGTTCAGCATACAGATTGAATAAGTGTGGGGAAAAGATACAGCCCTGACGCAGTCCCTTCTTGATTTTAAACCATGCAGTGTTCCTTTTTTCTGTTTGAATGACAGCCTCCTGGCCTATGTACAGGTCCCTTATGAGTACAATTAAGTGTTCTGGAATTCCCATTCTGCTCAATGTTATCCACAATTTGTTATGATCCACAAACTAATTGGGTAGCAGCCAAAATTTCAACCATAGTGTCATCAGGGCTCCACACTTGACTGCTAACCAGAAGGCTGGCAGTTCAAACCCACCAGCCACTCCTTGGTTGGGCAATCTACTTCCATAGTGATACTGCCTCGGCAACCCAAGGAGGGGTCACTATGAGTCGGGTATGACTCGACGGCACATAACAACAACAACAGAGACAAAGTGGATATTTCCAAGGAAGAGCTGAAAAACCCTTGGTTGATATTTCTGAGTATAATCTCTATTCTCTGACTGATTTCTTTTTAAAATTTATCCTTGAAGTCAGAGAGACTAGTGTTCAAATACTTTGACACTTACTCACTGGGTGGTTTTGTTCCAGTTATGTAAGTTCTTACCTTGTGTTTCCTCATCTGTAAATTAGGAATATTAATACAACCTCAAAATCTTAAACATGCATATGTAAAGCTCTGAGGTGGAAATTGTGATGATGTGCCTCCCAGATGTCTCATAAATGAAGGACTTGTTGCTACAGCTGTTTGGAATGCAGTCAGCAAACAGTCTTTAGTAGTCAGACCTCTTATTGGTCAGCTGAGGCAGTGGATGGGCACACATCACAGCACGCTTCTATCTGCGTGTCCAAATCTGCTTCTTTCTGTCTCTTTCATGATTATTAATCCCAAGGAGACTCCTTAATAAACATCCTACACACTCAACTCTCTCACAGCCTTCTTCTGGGAACCTAACTTGTGACAAGGACCAAAGAGCTGAAATAATTCGTTTGTTATTGTTGTTGTTATTTGCCATTGAGTCGGCCCCGACTCATAGC
>NW_006921834.1:1258322-1263747 GCF_000298275.1 Orycteropus afer afer
TGCCTTAGGCACTATGCTACACAATAATTTGTAGTTATTGTTATTGTCATCATCATTATAATTTTAAAATAAGCAATTGATCTAGTATTAGCAAACCTGACTACGTAAACAATTGGGAAACACATTTAATTGCCACATGTTTAGCTGTTCAGCATCTAGACTAAAACCTGTTGAGAGTGAAAAAAATACCTCCATTAATTACCTAGGGTTTCTCCACATTAAGGAGTCCTCAGTGGTGCAAAGAGTTAAGCTCTAGGCTACTAACAAAAGGTTGGTAATGTGAACTCACCCAGTGGTATTGCAGAAGAAACACCGTTGGAGAACAATTCTACTCTGACTCACACAGGACAGCCATGAGTCAGAATCACCTTGACAGCAACTAGTTTGTTTTTTTTTGTTTGGGCTCTATGATTGGAAAATATAGAACATATTCTATATTTACTGACTGTGCCAAATTCTGGCAGTATTTACCATCTCTGCTTCTACCCTGAAGAAGAGAATTTTCTTCTCTAAGGACTTTGTATTTGCGTTCATGTGTGTTTGTGTGTATAACTGACAGGCTGTCCATCTCAGTGGTAGGGGAAAGAAGAATGATACAGATGTTGCCTCCAGGTTGGAGTTTACTGTTTGAAAATACAAAATACATTCAGCTTGAAGACTTAATAATTGTCCTCCAAACATGAGGATCATTAACTTTTGTCTTCATATGGAAAACAGGGAGTGGTTAATCTGTCTCTGAGAAACTCTAACCTTGGAAATCACAAGAGACAAGCCTCACACAGACGCACTGCATTCCAAGACTTTTCTTTCGTTTTCTGCTCTCTTTAGAGGCTTAACCTGGGATTTCTTTCACCCTGTAAGACTTTGGAAATCCTCTATTTGAGATTGACACCAGAAAGTGTGATTGGCACAGAGGATGATCAGGATGATCACTTGCAAGATATCTTTTATCCTTGTTCTAATTATTGACTAAATAATGTCATTTTAACAAATCCATACATACCCCTCCATTACTGTGAAAGTGTTATACTATGAACAGAAGAAGAAATAGTTTGATAATTAGAGAAAGTTCAAAGTTTGAGGAATGATTTTCTCCCTTCAAAATTTGGGAAAGCTGATTGTGTATTTAATTCTGAGGCGAGAGACTGAAGATAGATGGGCAAAAGGGCATAAATAATACACCAAAATCACTGAGGGAGAGAAAAGAGAAGAAGAAGGATTCAAAGAAAAGCCTTTGTTCAGAAGATTGGAAATTTCTCTGGTAGGGTTGGTATCTCATAAAATGTTTTAATTGGACGACTATTCTCTGGCAGGTGAGGTAGAAATATAATTCCTTTTCACCACAGTAATAATCAGCCAGAAGCCTTGTCCTAAAGTCTATTATCCAGCTTCAAACCCCAAGATCAATGTTCCATTCCTCAGGCTGTGTTCTTGCTCATTATTTTATTTTATTTTATTTTTATTGTAATTTGGGTGAAGGTTTCTTGCTCATTATTTTGAGACTCAATGTCACTGAACAGAAAATACCTGTTAGACAGGGAAAATAGGAGGCTCTTCCTGGTGTTATATAAATATTTCTCTGTTGTTAGCGGATCTGTGAACTGGTTCTGGAACCCAGTGCTTATCACTCAGTGAAATTGTCCTGCTGCACACCATTATGAAGCTTTCGGCATTCCTTCTCTTGACCGTCATGACAAGCCTCCTAGTAACTAGCCGTAAGTCTAATTAATTATGCCACAATAAGATTATGAAGTTTGAGGAAGAATTAATTAAGGAAGGGGGAAAGAACTTTGTGAATAACTTTCTCCAGCTATAGCACTCATTACTTCTCTACCCACACATATTTTCTGCTGATCCCACCATTAAGCCAGACACTTGGATCCATATTTAAGTAAATCAAAGTCCAGCTTGCTTATAGTGACCTAAATAGGAAGAGAGAATTATTAGCCATCCAAAAGGTAGGTATTCTGTGGATATCCATCCCACTTGATGTTGAATTTGGTCTGATCTGTCAATATTGACTGGGCATTTGATTGACTGAAGTATAATTCTGAGGGTCTGGGAAGGAAAGAGATAGACAACTTGTGCACAGTGCTGGTGTTAATTGAATTGGGAAGAGCAAAGTCTTTTCTTCAGTCAGGGCCTAATTTTAAGTTACTTGACCTTTCAAATCATTCTGTGCACATTATGGAGTACAACTTCAATTTTCCTCAGCCTCATTAAGGCTTATTGGATAGGAGGAGGTAGTCATTATTTTCCAATAAGGTGATGGGAAACAACTGAAACATTTTGAAAATACTAAAACAGTTTTAGAAAAATTTTGGGTTTGAGGCCATTCTCATTGCTGCTTTCCGACTACTGTTTGTGAGAACAATTTGTAAGGAGATACTCCCTAGATTAGGAGTCCTGGTGGCACAGTGGTTAAGTGATTGGTTGTTAACCAAAAGGTCAGTGGTTTGAACCCACCAGATCCTCCATGGAAGAAAGAGGTGGTGGTCTGTCTCCACATAGCTTTGGAAATTCTACTCAGTTCTACTCTGTCCTGTATGGTTGCTAGGAGTTAGAGTCAGAATTGACTTGATGGCAGCAAGTTTGGTTTTTTGGGTATTCCCTGGGTAAGGATCTAAATGCTGTCCAAATTTTCTTTCCCCTTCCCTCCACATGTGCTACAAACATATTTCTGTCTACTTTAGAGGACCCTTCTACCACTACCTCCAAGAATGACACTGGTGAGGTGAGTGTTTGACCTTGGTGATTTGATGTTTTTTCTCCCCACAGTCAATAGTCTATCAACCGTACTCCCTAACAATCATATGGAACCTGAGAAGAGAATCTTGACAGTGACAAGTTTCTGTACCAAACTATACCATCTACTCACATTTCCACTAGATCAAACATTACTTCTCTCTCACCTTTTTGTGATACAGCAAGAATCCTACCGTCAGACTTGTGGTAAATCTCCCAAGGACATATACAGGGGTCTTTTCCCTGTTGCTCAAGTAAAGAGCTATAGAAAACCAGGTTTTCCATAAATGCTGTCTGACTAAATATGCAGTTTTTTAAAGATGATTATTTATAGCACTTAAAACATATTCCGTATAGAAAATTATAAAAGAAAATATAGTCTGATACTGCATAACAGAGAAGTGAAAATATATATTAGGCAAAACTTCATGCCAGTATCACAATTATCATTACTTTTCTAATGCTCAGGTTAGCTGTTGACAATCTCAGGGATCGAATTGGCCTTACATGGGCATTTAAAAAAAAATAGCATACAATAACGAAAAGGGAGTCAGTAAGCCCCAGACAGAAGATTGTGGAGGTCACATTTGAAATCAATTACAACAGATTATGAAGACATAAGGTTATGGACATGTGTATTTGATGCAAGTTCCATGTTATAAAGAAGATTCTCATATTTTTAAAGTTTGTTTTTGTGTTTTTGCTTTTTTGTGGGGAGGGGAGAATTCATATTATTCAACCTGTGTCTCCTTATGTTACCTTAACAAAAGCATTTTCCACAGGTGATTGCTTTACCAAAACTTCTAACAAAGCCTATTAAGGTGAGTGTGTCTTTGGGGTTTCTTGATTTTATGCAGTGCAATTAGACTTTCCAGTTTCCGGTAGTATAATGGGGATGGTAAATTGGGAAATCCTAACATTTTTAGCCTTTTTACTTCCATTGGGTTTCCTTATAGATGGGCAGAAAAATGAGTGCAAAATATATGTGGAAGGCAGCTTTTTTGCCCCTGCTTGTAGCTACACCCTTACTTTCCATAGCTTTGAGCCAATATCCTAAATTCTGTGATGTTTCTCCTCCATAAGATGGCTAAGAGGGTAGGTATGAATTTTGGGCAATCATCAGGAATTTCAAGTAGGAAATACAGGGCACTAGACAACTATCAGAGCTCTGGTGGCATAATGGTTAAAGCATTCAGCTGCTAACCAAATGGGTCAGTGGTTTGGACACAGCAACTATTCTGTGAGAGAAAAATGAGGCAATCTGCTTCTGTAAAGATTTACAGCCTTGGAAACCCTGTGGGGAAGTTCTAGTCTGTCCTGTAGGGTTGCTATGAATCAGAATTGACTCAACAGCAGTGGGTTGGGTTGGGTTTGGACAACTATGCTTGCTCCATGGCAATATAATGAGTTGAGATGAAGAGAAAGGATCCTTTTAAGAAGTCTCTTAGACTTTGGGGCATGAGATCTTAAAGTAGGTGTCTTAGTCTGGGTTCTCTGGAAGAACGAAAACCAGTGAAACATATGAGAGAGAGATGCCACTGACATGGGTTAGTGATATAAAGACTGAAACTTCATCTCTCTAATTCTACATAACTTAAGACAGAACTATAATTTTTTCAGGGCTAATGTTGACTGCACTTTTTGTGTTTACAGGTAAATGGCATCTGGATTCCACCATTCATAGTTCCTGGGATACCACAGAGCAATGGTTCAGTTTAGATCTGAACAAGAATAAAACAAAGTTCATCTACTTTATTCCTTGTGAATACTGTCCAGGCTAGCCTCCTAAGCACATCCATCTCTTAATTAAATCCCCTCACTCCTTCTGTATACCTCTTTTTCCCTTACATACACCCTATAATAAAGTAGAGAATGACCTTTTGTTTAAAAGTCTATATTACTCTTTATATGATTTTTTAAAAAGAGATTTGCCTAGATACCAATACACACTTTACCATTTAGATTATGTCTAATGGAAGTTTATACTGTGATATTGGTCAGTTATCATCCTTGCCCTTAAAGCTAACTTTGCCAAAATCAGGTCTCTTAGCATTTCCCATTTCAGGAAAACTTTCTACAATCTATCCTAATAGGAAGAGCATAGGAGGTAGGCTCGACTGTGGATTTCAATCTCTTATTGCCTGTGAAGTACATTATACAATTTAGGAAATCATGATGACATGATACACTTCTATGAGAAGCTCCATATGGTCTTGCCCCATCTCCATCTGCTCCACTGAGCAGACAAGAGCTTTATTAGAGTTTCAAACTAAGACTTCAGGAATACATTTCAGGAAACTCTCCAATCATCAGTGGATCTATTAGGAAATTTGCAAGGAAAGAAGTACATCAAATAGAGAGAGAGAACTAAAGAAAGTTAGTACTGACTAAGCACATAAAAAGAAAACCAAACTCACTGCCACGGAGTTGGATCCAACTCATAGCGACCCCTCCTTGGGTTTCCGAGGCAGTTATCTCTACAGAAGTAGATTGCCCAAACTTTCTTCTGAGAAATGGCTGGTGGGTTTGAACGGCCAGGCTTTTGGTTAGCAGTCAAGTACCTTAGGCACTATGCCACCAGAGCTTTCACATGAAAGAAAGCAATATTAATTTCACATTAATAAGAAAATTTCACATTACTATATATATATGTATAATATGTATATGTATATATATTATA
>NW_006921834.1:1263870-1288488 GCF_000298275.1 Orycteropus afer afer
CACAAAAAAGGCAGTAATAGAAGAATAACAAACAAACAAACGCTGCCATCGAGTCAGTTCTGACTCATAGTGACCCCCACTGGGTTTCCAAGGTTGTAAATTTTTACAGAAGTAGATTGCCTCATCTTCTTCCCAGAAGCAGCTGGTAGGTTTGATTACTGACCTTCTGGTAATTCCTTACCCCCTACGCCACCAGATGTCCTTAGTAGAAGAATAGAGGAATAACAATGACATAAGCTATAAAGAAAACAAAGAATAGATATAAGAACTATTTTGTCAGTAATTTCATTAAATGAAGATGGATTAAAAAATCTGATTAAAAGGCAGAGATTGACAGAATGGATTAAAAATATGCTCCGGCTATATGTTGTCTAAAGTAATACATTATAGATACAAATAGATTGAAATAATAGAATGGAAAAAGATTTATCATGCACATAGTAACCAAAAGAGACTTGGAGTTGTTATAATAATATTAGACATTCATAGTTTGTAGGATTGTGAAATGGTGCAGCCACTCTGGAAACCTTTTTGGCAATACCTGAAAATGTTAAGCATAAAGTTACTATTTAAAAACAAACAAACAAACAACTAACTTATGGCCATTGAGACAATGCCAACTCACGTGACCCTATCGGGCGGAGTAGAACCACCCTACAGGGTTTCCAAGGCTGTAAATCTGTATAGAAGCAGACTGCTTCATCTTTCTCCCAATCCAGCAATTCCACTCTCAAGTAAGTACCTAAGAGAATGAAAACATGCTCACACAAAAACCTGCACATATTGATAGCATCACTATTCCTAACAGCCAGAAACTGAAAACAAACCAAATATCCATCAACTAATGAATGGAAGGGAGCTCTAGTGACGAGTGCCTAAGGCATTTGACTGCTAACCAGACAGCTGAAGTTTCAAACCCACCAGCCACTCCTCTGAAGGAAGATTGGGCAATCTACTTCCATAATGATACTGCCTTGGAAACCCAAGGATGGGTCGCTATGAGTTTGATTCGACCCCATGGCAGTGGTTGAGTTTGGGGTTTGCAATGAATGGAAATTTCCTTTATCTAGTAACAGAATGTTATTCAGCTTGAAAATGCAATAAAGTACTGATCTATGCTGCAACATGTTTCTGAACTCAGTTTTCTTACATGGATTTATTTGCTGTGATACTTCCTTAACATAATTACTAAATTTTTAAAATAAGACTTTATATTTAAACATGTATTTGGTAAGTTTTATAGCTTTCCCCTTCTTCCAAGATTGCCTCAATTATTCCTAGGTTTTTGTTTTCTTATATGAATTATAGAATGTTGTTGTTGTTAGGTGCCTTCAAGTCAATTCTAAGTACAACAGAATAACATACAGCCATCTTCACAATCATTGCTCTGTTTGAGACCATGGTTGCAGTCACTGTATCAATCCACCTCACTGAGATCTGCTTTTTTCACTGACCCTCTACTTTACCAAGCATGCCCAAAGTGCACGAGACGAAGTCTTATCACCTTCACCTCTAAGGGAAATTCTGGCTGTACTTCTTCCAAGACAGGTTTGTTCATTCTTCTGGCAATCCATGCTATATTCTTCACCAACACCATAATTCAATTGCATCAATTCTTCTGTGGTCTTCCTTATTCTCTGTTCAGCTTTTATATGCATATGAGACAGTTGAAAAGACCATGGCTTTGGCTAGGTGCACCTTAGTCCTCAAAGTAACATCTTTGCTTTTTTAACACTTTAGCACTTTAAAGAAGTCTTATTTCACAGATTTTCCCAATGCAATGTAACATTTTATTTCTTGACTGCTGTTTCCATGGGTGTTGATTGTGGATCAAGCAAAATAAAATCCTTGATGGTTTCAGTCTTTTCTCAGTTTATCATGATGTTGCTTATTGGTCCAGTTTTTGTTGTTGTTGTTGTTGTTGTTGTTGTTGTTGTTTAAATAAGTTTTCTTTAGATATCTTTGATCTGCATAAAAAGTCCTTTTCACTTTCAGCAAACAAGGTTGTGTCATCTGCATATCAGGTTGTTAATAAGTCTTCCTCCAACCCTACTGTCACGTTCTTTTTCGTATAGTCCAGACTCTCAGATTAGTTGCTCAGCATATACATTGAGTAAGTAAGGTTGAAAAGATACATTCTTGATTTGAAACCACATAACAATCCCCTTTTCTGTTCAAATGACTTCCTTTTGGTGTATGTACAGGTTCTGCACGAGCACAATTAAGTGCTCCGGAATTCCAGTTCTTCTCAATGTTATCTGTAATTCGTTAGGATTCACACAGTCGAATGTCTTTGCATAGTCAATAAAATACAGGTAAATATCTTACTGGTATTCTCTGCTACCACACGAGATCTAACTGACATCAGCAATGGTATCCCTCATTTCACATCCACCTGAATCCCTCTTGAATTTCTGACAGTTCCTTGTTGATGTACTGCTGCAACCATTTTTTTAATTATCTTCAGCAGAATTTTACTGTGTGTGATATTAATGAAATTGTTTGATAATCTCAGCATTCTGTTGGATCATCTTTCTTTGGAATGGGTACAAATACAGATCTCTTCCAGTCATTGGCCAAGTAACTGTCTTCCAGTTTTCTTGGCGTAAATGAGTGAGCAATTCAGTGTTGCATCCTTTGTTGAAACACCTCAATTGGTATTCCATCAATTCCTGGAGACTTATTTTTCACCAATGCCTTCAGCACAGCTTGGACTTCTTCCTTAATACTATCAGTTCATGATCATATGGTACCTCATAGAATGGTTGAACATGGACCAATTCTTTTTGGTATAGTAACTGTATTTCTTCCATCTTCTTTTGAGACTTTCTGTGCCTTTTAGTTTTTGCCCATGTTGTTGTTGTTGTTAGGTGTATCCTTCAATATTGCAATTTGAGTTTTTTCTTCAGTTCTTTCAGCTTAAGAAATGCCAAGCATTTTCTTCCCCTTGGATTTTGTTACTTCAAGCCTTTGCATTATATTACTTTACTTATGTCTTCTTCAGCCACCCTTTGAAATTACCCATTCAGGTCTTTTACTTCATCACCTCCCCATTTACTTTAACTACTCTACTTTCAAAAGCAAGTTTCCGAGTTTCTTCCAACATCTATTTTGGTCTTTTTTTTCTTTCCTGTCTTTTAAATGACCTTTTGCTTTCTTCACGTATGATGTCCTTGATGTAATCCCATAACTCATTTGGTCTTCAGACATGAATGTTTGATACACCACATCTGTTCTTGAGATGGCCTCTCAATTCAGGTGGGATAAACTCAAGATCATATTTTGGCTCTTCTGGACTTGTTTCAGTTCTCATCATCTTCAACTTGAACTTGCTTATGAGTATTTGGTGGTCTGTTCCACAATCAGCCCCTGGCTGAATAAGTTGCAGTGATATTGAGCTCCTTCAATTATCTATGGCCACACAAGTAGTCAAATTGATTCCATCTGATGAGGTCCACATGTATGGATGATGTTTATTTTATTTTATTTTATTTTTAAAGTTATTTACAATGGATTATAGAAAAAGCTTCTCAATTTACACACACACACACACACACACAAATGCCTGCTAGGAATTTTTTATTGGAATTGCTTTAAAAGTATTTACCAATTTGAAGATAATTGATTTTTTTATGTTACTAAGTCTTTAAATTGATGCATCCCTCAATGTTTTGAGGTGTTTAATTTATCTCAATAAATTTCTTTGGGTTTTAGTGGAGTCAGTTTGTCAATTTTTATTAGATTTATACTTAAGTATTTTTTCTTTTGAAGCTATATATATATATATATATATATATATATATATATATATATATATATATTGCTGTAATTTTTCCTTTTACTTTTATTGTGATGAAAAAATGTGCACCAAGATATTCACCAATATAACAACTTCCACAGCTCATGAATAGTGATAACATTTTTCATGTTCAAACAACAACAACAACAACAACCATTATAGCTATCCTTTTCCAAAATATTCCACCACCATTAGAATAAATACAATGCTCTGCAAACAAAAGCTTCCCCCTTCACCCTCCCTCCAACCCCCCGCACCCACTAATAATATTTGGTATATATATATTTTTATTTTTATTTTTTTAAAACCAATCTAGGAATTTTCCTCTCTCTCCCCTCCCATGCCTGATAACCAACAAAAAGTTTCCTTCCATGTGTGAACCTTTCCATGACTTTTTACAATAGTGGACTAATACAATATTTGTCCTTCTGTGGTTGACTTATTTCATTCAGCACAATGTCCTCAAAGTTATCCACATTATCCATAATTACTGTTTTGCAGTAATTAATTATAATCTGCAGTAATAATTCTACATTATTGTTTAGTGTTGCATAGTATTCCACTGTGTGTATGTATCACAGTTTGGTTATCCATTCCTCCATTAATGGGCACTTAGGTTGTTTCCATATCTTTTCTATGGTGAATAGTGCTGAGATGAACGTGGTTTTGCATATATCTATTCATATCCTGGTTCTTACTTCTTTAGGATATGTACTTAGTAATGAGATTGCTAGATCAAATGGTATTTCTATTTCTAAATTTTTAAGGAATTGCCATACCAATTTCCACAGTGGTTGCATCACTTTATGGTCCCACCAACAGTGTATGAGAGTCCCAATCTCTCCACATCCTTGCCAGCATTTGTTATTTTCTGTCATGTTGAGCTTTGCTATTAGGAGCTCTGGTAGCATAGTGCCTAAGACACTTGACTGCTAACCAGGAGGCTGGCGGTTCAAACCCACCAGCCACTCCTCTGAAGGAAGATGGGGCAATCTACTTCCGTAGTGATACTGCCTCGGAAACCCAAGGAGGGGTCGCTATGAGTCGGGGCCGACTCAACGGCAAATAACAACAACAACAACATTAGTGCTGGGGTAGATGGTATCTCATTGTTGTTTTGATTTGCATCTCTCTAATGGCTAATGATTGTGAACATTTCCTTATGTGTTTGTTGGCTGCCTGAATATCTTCTTTGGTGAAGTGTCTGTTCATGTCTTCTCCCCATTTTGCAACTGGTTCTTTGCCTTTTAATGTTGAGGTGATGGAGTTTTCTATATAATTTTACATATAACTCCTTCATCAGATATGTAATTGCCAAATAAATATTTTTTTTCTCAATCTGTAGGTTCTCTTTTTACTCTTTTGGATATATCTTTTGATGCACATAAGAATTTAATTTTTGAAAGGTCCAAATAATCTAGTTTATCTTCTGCCGTTTATGCATCTTGAATTATTATTGATAGTCTATTTATGCCAGAAGTTAGGGCCCCTAACTTTGTCCCTATTTTTTCTCTGATGAACTTTTATAGATTTAGGTTTCATATACAAATCTTTGGTCCATCTGGAGTTATTTTTTTGCATATGGTGTGAGGTATGTTGTTGTTGTTGTTGTTAGGTGTCATTGAGTCATCTCCAACTAATAGCGACCCTATGCACAGCAAAACTAAACACCGCCCTGTCCCACGCCAGCTCTGCAATCCCTGCTGTACTTGAGCCCATTTCCAGAGCCACTGTGTCAATCCATCTCACTGAGAACCTTCCCCTCCTTCGTCGACCCTACACCTTACCAAGCATGACATCCTTCTCCAGGGAGTGGTCCCTTCTGACAACATGACCAAAGTATGTGAGACAAAGTCTGGCAATTCTTGCTTCCAAGGAGCTTTCTGGCTGCACTTCCTCCAGGACAGATTTGCTACTTCTTTTAGCATGCCATGGTACTTTCAGCATTCTTGGCCAGCACCACAACTCAAAAGCATTCATTCTTCTTTGGTCTTCCTTATTCATTGTCCAGCTCTCATATGCATATGAGGCAATTGAAAATACCATGGGTTGTGTCAGGCATACCATAGTCCTCAAGGAGACATCTTGGTTCTTCAGCAAAGGATCTCTTTCAAGTGCTAAAGAACCAACATGTCTCCTTGAGGACTAAGGTGCACCTGACACAACCTTGATGCACTCCCTTCTTGACCCTAAACCATGCAATGTCCCTTTGTTCCATTCAAATGACAGCTTCCTGGTCAATGTGCAGGTTCCTCATGAGTACAATTAAGTGCTCTGGAATTCCCATTCTTCTTAATGTTAACCACAGTTTGTTATGATTCATGTAATCAAATACTTTTGCATAGTCAATAAAACACAAGTAAACATCTTTCTGGAATTCTTTGCTTTAAGCCAAGATCCATCTGATATCAGCAATGATATCCCTTGTTCCACGTCCTCTTTTGAATCTGGGTTGCACCTCTGGAAGTTCTCTGTCAATATACTGCTGCAACCGTTTTGAATTATCTTCAGTAAGATCTTACATGCATGCAATATTGATGATATTGTTCAATAATTTCCACATTCTGTGGGATCACCTTTCCTTGGAATAGGTACAAATATGGATCTCTTCCAGTCAGTTGGCCAGGTATCTGTCTTCCAAATCTCTTGATATACCCGAGTGCCGCCAGTGGGGCATCTATTTGTTGAAACATCTTAATGGGTATTCCATCAATTCCTGGAGACTTGTTCTTTAGCAATTGCTTCAGTGCAGCTTTGAATTCTTCCTTCAGTACCATTGGTTCTTGATCATATGCCACTTCCTGAAATGGATGAAGATCTACCAGTTCTTTTTGGTACAGTAACGCTGTGCATACCTTCCATCTTCTTTTGATGTTTCCTGCATCATTCAATATTTTGCCCATAGAATCTTTCAATATTGCAACTCAAGCCTTTACATTTTTTCCTCAGTTCTTTCAGCTTGAGAAATGCTGAGCGTGTTCTTCCCTTTTGATTTTCTAACTCCAGTCTTTGCACATTTCATTATTGTAATTGGCTTTGTCTGCTCAAGGTGCTCTTCGAAATCTTCTGTTCAGCTCTTTTATCTTATCAATTCTTTCATTTGTTTTGGCTACTCTCCACTCAAGAGGAAGCTTTAGAGTCTCTTCTGTCATCCATTTTGGTCTTTTCTTTTTTTCTCATCTTTTTAATGACCTCTTGCTTTCTTCATGGATCATGTTCTTGATGTCATCCCAAAATTCTTTTTTTCAGTCATTGCTGTTCAACACTTCAAATCTATTTTTTAGATGGTCTCTAAAGTCAGGAGGGATATAGTCAAGGTCATATTTTGGCTCTCATGAACTGGTTTTAATTGTCTTCAACTTCAAGTTGAACTTGCATATGAGCAGGTGATGGTCTGTTCTACAATCTTGGCCTGGTTTTGACTGAAGATATTGAGCTTTTCCATCACCTCTTACCACAGATTTAGTCCATCTGATTCCTGTATATTCCATCTGGCAAAGTTCACATGTATAGCCGCCGTTTGTGTTGTTGAAAAAAGGTATTTACAATGAATAAGTCACTGATCTTGCAAAATTCTATCATGTGATTTCCAGCCTTATTTCTGTCATCAAGGCCAAATTTTCCATCTACCGGTGATTCTTCTTTGTTTCCAAATTTTGCACTCCAGTCACCAGTGATAGTTAACACATTTTAAGTGCACCTTCGGTCAATTTCAGACTGCAGAAGTTGATAAAAATCTTCAATTTTCTCATCTTTGGCTTTGGTAGTTGTTGCATACATTTGAGTAATAGTCATATTAACTGGTCTTCCTTTAAATTTGAATAATAGTCATATTAACTGGTCTTCCTTGTAGACATATGGATATTATCCTATCACTGACAGCATTGTACTTCAGAATAGATCTTGAAGCATCCTTTGTGATGATGAATGCCACACCATTTTTCTTCAAATTGTCATTCCCAGCATAGTAGATCATATGGTTGTCTGATTCAAAATGTCCAAAACCAGTCTGCTTCAGTTCACTGATGCCTAGGATATTAATCTTTATACATTCCATTTCATTTTTGACAACTTCCAATTTTCCTAGATTCATACTTCATATATTCCATGTTCCGATTATTAATGATGCTTGCAGCTGTTTCTCCTCAATTTGACTCATGTCACATCAGCAAATGGAGGTCTTGAAAGCTTCACTTTATCTGTATCATTAAGGCTAGTTCTACTCTGATGATTCAGTACTTTCCCAGTCCTATTTTGAGAGCCTTCCAATCTAAGTGGCTCATCTTCCTGCACTGTGTCAGACAGTGTTTCTGGCCTATTCATATAGTTACCTAGTAATGTAACAGACAGTATTTCTCTGATATTCATAAGGTTTTCCGTGGCCAATTCTTTGAGAAGTGGATGGCCTCCTCCTTCTTCCTAGCCTGTCTCAGTCTGCAAACTGCGCTGAAATCTGTGCACCATGTGCAACCCTGCTGGCGTTTAAAACACCAGTGGCACAGCCTCAAGCCTCACAGCAACATGTCACCGAAACCTCTCCATCATCCCCTTACCAGGATCCCTGCTGTTTGCTCACTCTGTCCTGGTTGCCTTGGCTTTCCTTTCCTTTCCCCACCACTTTTCCTGCCCATTCAGATCTCCTAGAAAGCTTATAAAATTCTATCAAAGTCCCTTTCTTGAGCTAATTTGAGTAATTCTTGGTGCCTTGCAAGCACACATGTCCTGTTTGGACTCAGGAACTTTCCAGTAAAGTGTGGATCTTGTTTCATTTTTCCGCAAATGGATACCAGTTTTGCTAGCACCATGTGTTAAAATGACTATCTATCTCTTCCCCATTTAATGGATTTCGGCCCTTTGTCAAAGATCAGCTGACCATAGGTGGGTGGATCTATTTCTGGGTTCTGAATTCTATTCCACTGGTCTATGTGTCTGTCATTGTGGTTGTACAGTAGGTTTTGAGATCTGGGAGTGTGAGACCTTCTGCTTTGTTTTTCTTTTTCAGCAGTGCTTTGCTTAACCAAAGTCTCTTTCCTTTCTGTATAAAATTAGTGATTTTTTTCCCCCATGTCATCAAAGAATGTTGATTGAATCTGGATAGGGATTTCATTGAATTTATAGTTTGCTTTGGGTAGTATTGATATTTCCACAATGTTCAATCTTCTTATCTGTGAGCATGGTATTTTCTTCCAAATATGTAGATCTCTTAAACTTTCTGGAAATAGTGTTTTGCAGTTTTCTTAGTATAGGTCTTTTGTGTTCCTGGTAAGATTTATTCCCAACTATCTTATTTTTCAGTAGCTATTGTAAATGGTATTGACTTTCTTGTTTCCTTTTCAGAGACCTCTTTGCTGGTATAGAGGAATCCAACTGATTTTTGTATGCTGATCTTGTATCTTGCCACTATGCTAAATCTTTCAATAAGTTGCAGTACTTTTCTTTCAGTCTCTTGGGTTTTCTATGTATAAGATCATATCACCTGCAAAGTTTTACTTCTTCCTTACCAGTTTGGATAGCTTTGATTTCCCTTTCTTGCCTTATTACCCTGGATAGGACTTCCAATACAATATTGAGTACAAGTGGAGATAGAGGGCATCTTTGTCAGGTTCCTGTTCACAAAGGGAATGGTTTCAGTCTCACTCCACTGAAAATAATGTTGGCTGTTGGTTTTGCATGTATGCCCTTTATTGTGTTGAAGAATTTCCCTTCTATTTCCACTTTTTCTAGGAGTTTTTATCGGGAATGGATGTTAGATTTTATCAAATACCTTTTCTGCATCTGTTAATATGATCATGTTATCTTTCCCTTTATTTTACTCATGAGATGGACTATGTTGATTGTTTTTCTAATGTTGAGCAATCTTTGCGTAGCTGGTATGGTATGAATCCCACTTGGTCATGGTGTGTTATTTTTTTGATATGGTGTCTATTGGCTAGAATTTTGTTGAAGATTTTTGCGTCTATATTCATGAAGGATATTGGTCTGTAGTTTTCCTTTTTAGTGATGGGTTTGCCTGGTTTTGGTATCAAGGTTATTGCTGCTTCATGAAATGAATTTGGGATGATTCCATCCTTTTCTATGCTCTGGAATAGTTTGAGTAGGATTGGTGTTGGTTTTTCTCCGAACGTTTGTTAGAATTCTCCAGTGAAACCATCTGGACCAGGGCTGTTTTTTGTTGGTAATTTTTTATGACCTGTTCAATTTCTTCTTTTGCTATGGGTCTGTTCAGATTTTCCACCTTACTCTGTGTTAGTTTAGGTATGTAGTGTGTTTCTAGAAATCTGTCCATTTCTTCTATTTTTTCAAATTTGTTGGAGTATAGTTTTTCATAGCATCCTGATTTGTTGTTGTTGTTGATATTATCCTTTTAATTTCTGTTGGTTCTGTTGTGACATCGCCCAATTAGTTTCTTATTCATATTATGTATATTCTCTCCCTCTTTTCTTTTGTCAAATTTGTCAGTGGTAATTTGTCAATATTATTAATCTTTTCAAAAATAACAACGTCTAGTCTTGTTGATTTTTTTCTATTGTCTTTCAATTTTCTGTTCCATTTATTTCAACTCAAATCTTTATTTCTTCTCTTCTAGTGACTATAGCTTTTTTTTTCCTGCTCTTTTTCCAATTGCAGAGATGTTGAGTTAAGATGTTGACTTTGGCTCTTTCTTCTTTTTTGATGTATGCATTTATTGCTATAAATTGGCCTCTGTTCACTGCTTTTGCTGTGTCCCAAAGATTTTGGTATGTCGTGTTTTCATTCTCATTTGATTCAAGGAATTTTTTTTTATTTCTTCTTTTACTCAGTCATTTTCAAGGAAGGTGTTATTCAGTTTCCACATGTTTGCTCCTTTTCCATTGATCTTCTTATTGTTAATTTCTAATTTTATAGCATTTTGATCTGAGACAATGCTTTGCAGTATTTCTGTGTTTTAAAATTTATTAAGGCTTGCTTTGCGGCCTAACATATAGTCTATTCTAGAGAATGTTCCATGTGCACTGGAAAAGAATGTATATTGTGCTGTTGTTGGGTAAAGTGCTCTGTAGATGTCTATAAGATCAAATTGGTGACTGGTATTGTTTAGTTCCTCTGTGTCTTTGTTGAGTTTCTTTCTAGCTGTTCTATCTCTGATTGAAAGCAGTGTATTAAAGTCTCCTACTATGACTGTGGAGTCATCTATTTGCCTTTTCAATTCTGTTTAAGTCTTATTTATGTAGCTTAGAGTTCTTTCATTGAGTGCATAGATGTTTATTATGGTTATATCCTCCTGTTCAGTCAATCCTTTAATCATTAAATAAAGTCCTTCCTCGCCTTGTATGGTGGTTTTTGTCTTAAAGTCAATTTGATCAGAAATTAATTTTGCTACTCCTGCTCTTTTATGGTTGCTTGATGCATCTTTATTCAATCTTTGATTTTTAGTCTATTTTTTTCTTTGCCTCTAAGGTGTGTCTTTTGTAGACAGCATATTGATGAGTTATCTTTTCTTAACCAGTCTGCAATTCTCTGTCTCTCAATCCATTGAAGGTACCTCAATGTAATTATTTTGGATTCCTTATCAGGCAGTTCCCATACTGCTTCCTTAGGGATGTTTTCTGGGTTTGTATCCTGATCCCTTGTTTATACTACTTTATTTGGTTCTTTGTATGGATTGAGATGATCCGTTGTCTCCAAGACATTGTGATATTGTTGTATTTATGTTTAATTTGTGGTTGTATGTTGTTGTGATTTGCAGAACTTTTTTTTAAATTTATTTTGTTTTGATATGTCTATGTGGGCAGGGTACTGTATTCCTCTACTTGCTAGTTATTAGCACTTAGGCACTCACCACCTGTCTCCTGGTAGGTGTGAAAAAGACTGAGTGTGTGTGAGCAGATTTCTGTTAGTATGTTCATGAAGAGTAGTTGAGGGTCAGTTGAGCTAGTATTAGCTGCCATCTATCATTGGTCAGTTGATGCTATAGCACATGGTGACTCTCACTCAGTGGGTGGAGCTGTAGGAGGTACAGGTAAGGCTGGGTTGTGTGGGAATGTTTGCTGTCTCTCTTTCAATTGGACAAAAAGAAAAAAAAAATTTAAAAACACCTAAATAAAAAATAAATAAGAGAACAAAAAATTCAAACTGTGTAAACAAACATGAACAATCGCAAAAATTTTTTTAAAAATAAGGAAAGGTAATAAAAGAGAAGAATAAGTAATAAAAGAGAAGAATAAGAATAAAGATATACACACACACATATATGTGTGTGTATATATATATATATTTAAAAAAAAAAAAAGATAATAGAAAAAGAGAAAAAAACCCCACAATATCTGAGGAGAGGGGAATGAGAGAAAAAAGCAAGAGTAAAAGAATAGTAAAGAAAGAAGGGGAAGGGGAAAACTGCAAATAGAAAAAATAAGGGATGAGAAGAACCAAAAGAAGCAAAGAAAAAAAGAGGGGGGGAATCAGGAAAAGGGAAGAGAATACAAAAACAAGAACCAAGGAAGAGGAAGAGAAAAACAAACAAATAATAATAATAAAAAAATTGTAGGGAGCAGAGCAGGGCACCCAGGCTCTCTCAGGGCACAGACCAGGATGGAATTTCTACTGGTCAAGTAAGTGGATGGAGGTGGTCAATGGCCACTCCTGTGTTCACCAAGAGATTGTACGGTATAAGAGTAACAAGGAAATATTTCACCTTTCTAAGCAACAGCCTCCAATGTGGTCGCCCATGCTGTCCTTGGCAAGCTGAGCCTATTCTTAGGTTGCTGCTCAAATCAGAATGCCATTTGCATATATTCAAAATGGCAATGCCACTTGCAGAGGAAATTCATTTCCCATACAGAGGGGTTGTATACAAGATGGCTGCACCCTCAGGACAGCCGGCAGTCCATAGCTCTGTTTGTCTCCTTCTTCACTCCTTTCCCTTCTAGATGACATCCACCAGTGCAGTCCTTGCCCATGCAGTCCTTGGCTAGCAAAGCCAATTCTTAGATTGCTGCTGGATCAGAATGTTGCTTTCAAATATTCTAAATGGCTGTGCCCTCAGGACAGACGGCAGTCCACAGCTCCATTTGTCTCCTAACTCACTGTTTTCCTGCAGATTCTTCTACTAGTTGGTATTTAATCCACTTCTTTATCCTTCCCTTCAAAGCTCAGGGTTCCAAGATTATGTTTGCTATCTCTTTCAATTGAATTTTCAATTTCTCATTTCTTTGTTGCAGAGGGATTGTATAGCTTGTCTGCCTATTCCACCATCTTGCCAGAAGATTTTATTGTAATTTTGTTTAAAGTTTCAGTTTTATATCTTTTTTTCTGGTTAAAAAAAAAGAAGAAGAAGAACAAATAAATCTGCTTTCATATTAATTTTAACTCCAATGATCTTATTAAATTGTTTTATTGGTAACAATAAATTCTTTTGAAAAATCTATATACACAATAATGTTATCTATAAAGAAAACTTATTTCTTCCTTTCCAAATGTTATGTCTTCATTTATCTTTCCTGCTGTCTTAAACTGGCTGTAACATTCAGTACTTCTTTTTTTTTCTTTGTCCATGTATATGTGTAATTTGGGTGAAAATTTGCAGAGGAAATTCATTTCCCATACAGCAGTTTATACACATTTTGTTTCATGACACTGATTACAGTCTCCATAATGTAAAGTTCTCTTCCCAATTCTTCTCTATGGTTACTCAGTACTATTTTGAATAATAGTGATAGCAGTAGGAAACCTTATACCAATTCCAATCACAAGGGAAATTTTTCTTCCAAGTTTCACAAAAATTTCATTGGGTAATGATAAAAATCAGATGATTCCTGAATACATTTAGGACTCTGAAACCAATTGTGTTAGTCTTCCATTATCACAAATTTAGTGACTTATAACAGCACACATTCATTATCTAACACTTTATATTAGGAATTTGGATATAGCATAGCCAGGTGACCTCCTCAGAGTCTTACAAAGCTGCAATCAAGTTGTCATCCAGGCTTTGTTCCTTTCTGGTGCTCAGGGTCTTATCTAAAACCATGTGGTTGTTGACAAAATTAATTTCCTTCAGACTGTATGACTGAAAACTCTAGCTTTTACTGGCTTCAACTGGCCACCTTGAGGTATAGAGGGAACTGCAGCTTCCTGTTCAAGGCTCTCTCTAGATAGGCATTTTACCACATGACTGCTTCTTCACACCCAGAAGGAGAATCTCTGCCTCCAATCTGCTAAGACAGTATCTCATAATAATAACAATAATAATTGCATAAATGACATCCTAGTCACTTTGTCATATAACATAATCCAAATAAGGAGGAGACACTGCATCACCTTTTCTAACTAATATTCCGTTAGTTAGAAGCAAGCCACAGGCCCCACTGACACTCAAAGAGAGGAGATGATACAAAGGTGTAGATCATCAAAGGTCACTTTAGAGTGTGTCCATCATATGAACAGAGTCTCATAATGTTGAATCATGTTTTCACTTTTGTACTACATTGAAATTTCTCAAGGAAAGCCTGAATAACTACTTTTCGGGGATTCTATAGCAAGGATTTCAAGCTCAAGGAATATCAATACAAGATAACTGTCTCATACTTGTCATTTAATTTATATGTCTGAATCTCTTCAATACAAGACTCTCAACTATAGAGATCATAGTCAGGCAATTTCACTTCAAGGAATTAAGAAAGAATTGAAGCGTTTTACCTTGTCACCTGGTGTTGAACAGTGATTGAGATGACAGACTGAAAAGCAGGTATAGGGAGGAAGATTGTTCCAAAAGGAATAAACAGAATCCTAGAAAAAGGCTTAAGTAATATAAATTGATGTCTAGGCTCTGGGAAGGATTAGAACCTTGGTTTGAAAGGCTGGCATGCAGATAAGACTGAGTAGCACAACAAAGGCAGGACTGCCGTTGCCAGAATTGAGGCCAGGAGTGATGGTAGTGTACCAAAAAAATTGATGGGACTATATCCCAAGAAATTTAGTCATAGCTGTTTAAAACCACTTATCTGAGATCTGAGTGGATTAATCTTTCTTGTGAGTAGATCAATTACCCTATATATGTGGAAAGGCAGTAGCCAGTGAATGGAAAGCAAATACAGACTGAAATAGAAAATAAACATGGCTGGGACAAAATGCCCAGTCCTGAAGGATATAGCTGAGGGTATAGTTAGAATAGATGCTTCAAGTTTCCTCCTGGATTAGTTTTCTATTAGTGCTATAACAAATTACCTTAATTTAGGAATTTAATACTCACTTATGTCAATGCTTCCTTGGGTCAGAAGTTAGGACACAGCACGGCTCAACTGAGTTCTCTGCCTAGGGTCTCACAAGGTCAAAATCAAGGTTTCCTTAGGGCTGCATTCCTTTCTAGACACTCTGGGGAATCTGCTTCTTAGTTCATTCAGGTGGTTGGCTGAATTTAGTTCCTGCTCACGTGGTCCTTTTAATGTCTAAACAGCAAAGGCATATTGAATACTTCTCATTTGTAAAATCTTCATGACTTTCATTTCTATCATCCTTTTCTTTTTTTAGGAGGTCATTTGATTACATTGGGCCCACCTAAATAATTTAGGATCAACTAACCTATCCACCAGTTGCCATGCAGTTGATTTCTACTCATGGTGACCTCATGAGTGTCATGTAGAATTGTGCTCCATAGGGTTTTCAGTGGCTGATTTTTTGAAGTAGATTGTCAGGGCTTTCTTCATAGGCTCCTCTGGGTGAATTTGAAATTTTAACTTCTTGTTTCATGGTGAAGTACTTTAACTGGCAGTTCCCTGTCAAAATACTGCTGCAACTGCTTTTGAATTAACATACCTACTAGACTGATGATAAATAAATATCAATACTAAATGTCAGTCAAGTTGAAGAGTAACTAAAACTCTGGAGGATTTCTGGTGAGAATACAAAATACTACAGGCTCTTCAGCAGTTATTTAATTGAGTTAAATATACGCTTACCATTATTGTTGTTGTTGTTGTTGTTAGTTGCCAGTAGTTGGCTCCAACTCATGACAACTTTTGTGTAAAAGAAAAAATGTTGACCAGTCCTGTACCATCTCATGATTATTGGTATGTTTGAGTCCATTTTTTATGACTCCTATATAGTGTCTTCCAACCTAGGGGACTCATCTTCCAGAACTGTATCAGAAAATATTCTGTTGTGATCCATAATATTTTCATTAGCTAATTTTCAAAAGTAGATGGCTAAGACTTTCTTCCTAGTCTGGACGTGCCAATAAAGCGTGTCAATCATGGGTGACCCTGAGAATATTTGAAATACCAAGGCCATAGCAACATATAAGCAATATACAAGCCACTACAGTATGTGGAGGATGTTTACCATAAGACCTATTAATTTCATTCTTAGATATTAACTCAAGAGATATGAAAATACAAGTCCACACTATATATGCATGTTCAGACCTATATTCAAATGTGAATAGTGGTTTTTTTCCCATAATAATGAAAAATTGGAAATAGCTTAAATGTATATATGGAGAATAAATAAACAAAATTATACTATATTTACACAATGAAATACCACTCAGCAATATAAAGGAATATCCTTACATACAAAATATTAATCTCAAAAACACTATATTAAATTAAAAATAAGGCAAGCACAACAGATTATCTGCTGTATTATTACATTTATTTTACATTCTAGGAAAGGAAAAATAAAAAAACAGATCAGCTAGAGGACACGAGATTGCAGGATTGAATTATGTCCCCTCAAAATTAATGTTGTAAATCCTCACCCCTATGCTTATAGTTATAATCTCATTTGGGAAGAGACTGTCTTTGTTACACTAATGAGGCAGGATTAGTGTAAGGTTTATCTTGAGTCAATCTTTTTTGAAATATAAAAGAGATCAAATAAGCGAGAAGAAGCAGAAATGGGGGGAGATAGATTCCAAGCCACATGAAAATTGCCCAGGAACAAAAACTCAAAGAGAGAAAGACTTTTCTCCAGATCTGACAGAGAGAAAGACTTCACCTAAAGCAGGCACTTGGAGTTCAGGCTCCTGCCTTCTAAACTGTGGGTCTAGGCTGAAAGCAGAGAATGCTGGAAAATGTTTATCTGTGCTTTACTGACTATGCAAAGGCATTCTACTGTGTGGATCATAACAGATTATGTATAACATTGTGAAGAATGCGAATTCCAGAACACTTTGTTGTGCTCATGAAGCACTTGTACATAGACCAAGAGGCAGTCATTCAAACAGAACAAAGGACACTGCATGGTTTCAAATCAGAAAAGGTGTGTGTCAGGGTTCTAGCTTTTCACCATACTTATTCAATCTGTATATTGAGCAAATAATCTGAGAAGCTGGACTATATAAAGAAGAAGGCAGCATCAGAATTGGAGGAAGGTCATTAACAACTTGTGATATGAAGATGACACAACTTTGCTTGCTGAAAATGAAAAAGATTTGAAGCACTTACTGATGAAGATCAAAGAATACAGCCTTCAGTATAGATGACTCCTTAACATTAAAAAAAAAAAAAAAATCCTTACAACTAGACCAATAAGCAATATATGACAGATGGAAAAAGATTGAAGTGGTCAAGGATTTAATTTTCCTTGGATCCATAATCAGTACCCAGTCAAGAAATCAAACAATGTATGGCACTGAGAAAATCTGCTACAAAAGACCTATTTAAACTATTAAAGAGCAGAGATATCACTTTGAACACTAAGGTGTGCCTGACTCAGCTCCAGTATTATCAATAGCCTCATATGCATGTGAGAGCTAGACAGTGAATAAGTAAGACCAAAGAAGAATTGATGCATTAGATTTGTGGTGTTGGGAAAGAATATTAAAAGTACCATGCACTACCATAAGAATGAACAAATCTTTGTTAAAGGAAGTGCAGCCAGAATGCTGATTGGACACGAGAATGACCAGACTTTGTCTCTTGTACTCTGACCATGTTATCAGAAGAGACCAACCCTTGAACAAAGATATCATGGTTGGTAAAGTAGTGAGTCAGCAAAAAAGGGGAAGACCCTCAAGGAGACGGATTGACATAGTGGCTGCGATGACGGGCTCAAGCATAGCAATGATTTAGAGGATAGTGTAGGACTGGGCAGTGTTTCATTCATTTCATTGTACGTAGAGTCTTTATGAGTCAGAACCAAGTCAATGGAAACTAGCAACAACAAACAATGAGAAAATAAATTTCTGTTTGTTAAAGCCACTCATTTATATTTCTCTTATAGCAGCACTAGATAAGACAATATCTAAAACTGATTAATGTCTTTATGTGCAAATTCTAAGTCAGTAGCTGACAAACAAAATGGTATGATTTGAGTATTCTATAGAAATGTGCTTATCAAAAGGGGGAAAATGTAGAACAGAAATTAAGTTATTATAAAATACAGACTCTGGAGCCACAGAGACTGGATGAAGCCCTAAAACTATTGTTCCAAGATAATCTTTAAACCTTAAACAAAAATATTTACTGAAGTTTTCTTAAAATCAGACAATAGTTTAGCTTAACTAGTAAAGAATGTCAGCCTTCAGTATTATGATGTTTTAAGAACTATCAACATGGGATCAAGTTTACAATAGCAATTCAAATAATTAGATAGGAAATTTAGGGAGAAGTGAATTTATATAGAGAGAAGGAACAATTCAGAAAATAATGGTGAGAATAATTGAACTTGAAGAATGTAGTAAATTTCTTTGAATTGCACATACAGAAATTACTGAATTTGTATATATGTTCTGCTGTGTATATTTTCTATAACATTGAAAATAAAATAATTTTTTTAAAAAAATTGTATAATTCTCATTCCTGAATCGAGAAAAGGATGAAACTAACCAATGGAGAAACTATAATTAACAAATAGTTAAAGTGTGGCAGTTTCTAAAATGGTTGACTATAGAACTACCATATGACCAAGCAATCACAGGTATAAAGCCAGAAGTAAAGGCAGGAACACCAACAGAAACTTGTACAGTGATGTCCATTGCAGCACTTTTCACAATAGTCAACAGGTGGAAATAACCCAAGTATCCATCAACAGCTGGATGGATAAACAAAATTTGTTATACACACCCAATGAAATACTGCTCAGCTACAAAGAGAAATGAGGTCCTGATGCACGCCACAGCCATGTATTAATCTTGAAAACGTAATGCTGAGTGAAATTCATCAGACACAAAAGGGCAAATGCTATATGATCTCACTTACTGAAATAAACAAATATATAGAAGCCAAAGATTATTAGTAATTACCAGAAGTAGGAGGAAGTTTTTCCTTAGGGGACATTGAGTTTATGTTTCCAGTGGTGGAATGATTTGGGGAAAAATAGCTAGAATGGTTGTACAGTTTGAGGAATATAATCAATGTCACTGAATTGTACAGGTAGAAACTGTTGAGAGGGTGTATGTTTTGTTATGTATATTTTTACCACAATAAAAATTTTAAAATATGTTTAAAAATAGGAATGGGAACATGTGGTGGGAGATTTTACCTTTCATCTTTTATATTTCTGAAATATTTTCTTTCTATCATGCTCAAACAGTATGGCCAAAGGAATAAAATATTTTTTCTACAACAAAATTTGATATTTAATGGTAAAAAAATTTTAAGAAAATGGAAACTGTTTTTTGTGCCATTGAGAATGTATATTTAAAATACATATTTTAAAAAGACTCTTTGGAAGGCTACCTGGCAACATCTAAAATATAATTTTTAAATAAAAAGACCTAAGTTTTGTCTGAGAAACAACTATTCCAAATTTTTTTTATAGCATCAGAAACACCTACATATTGCTATAGTGCCCCAGAAATTGTATAACAATTCATTTTGCCTTGCTATTTTTGATAGCTTAAATTGATCCATTATCCTCTCAAAGGTACCAGGTGCATTCCTAGATCTTATTCCTTTTCATTAAGTCAGTTTAGAAAGCAGAAATATCTGTGATTTTGATGCTGCTATAATTTATCTTTATTTAAATGCATTTATTTAGATGGGATATAGAAGAGACTGGGGAAGTCAGGTGAGAAGAAATGCAGAGGGCTAATCTGTGCATCTGGCTGATGCTGACTTAGTGATGTTGATGTCTATGGTGTCTATATATATGGTAATGCCATCTACCATGGTCTACAAGAGACAAGACACAGGGTCAATAGAGCTCCACAGACAGTGAGCATAGTGTGGTTTCTTCATTTTCTACCTGGAAAGGTACTAGCCAGTATCTAAAATCATTGGTGCCACAGGAGTCAAAAAAGACTTGGTTTAGGCTTGTAGAGCTTCAGAGGTTAGAAGATAATCAATCAATTCCCACACTAGAAAATATCGATATCACTCCTTTGGGTGGGAAGTAAACCCAGACAGAAGAGAAAGGAGACTTCGATGCACTGGGTTTTGCCCCAACATACCCCAAGGTGATCAGTACTGGTCTTTAATTTTAAAATTATTTACTTAATGGAGGAGGGAGTTGCTATTAGTTTGAATGAAGTAATATAGTTGACACATACAAATGATTTACATCTATTATAGTGTAACAAATGCTAGCAATTATTACCGTGTAGTTAGAAGAGTGGTAAGGAATGTGTATTCAATAAACTAGGAATGTGACCTATATCCAACCCTCAGAGCGTTTTCAGATATAGAGTAAACCAAATTATCTGACCTATGTTCAACCCTAGAAATTCCTACTACAAAGTTATAGCCTATATTTGGAAACTTTCCTAACTGAACTTTAAATCCACTGATAAAAACACCGTGAGATTTAAATATTAGGGCATCAGTAAACTCCTACTTGGGTCTCCTCAAAATATGCCCAATTTTTGATGCTGACATGTGGATATTTATAAGGAAGCCTCTGTATTGTAATCAATAACCTGCATCTAACATCGGCACTATATTCTCTGTGTCCTTGCCCTGAAAGAATATTGAGGGTGTGAGTGCTGCACACAACAGATCTTTTCTGGTTCCTTCTCCCCTACCAAATAGATGGAGGCTGCTTGAGCGACTGTGAAAGCAAGATTGTCCTGGAGGTAGATAAAGAAACCCACTTGGACATGTAATTGTAGATGCAGTTGTACTGGATTCAGCAATAGTGCAATAGTGGTGGTGGTGTCAACTGAAGTGGTGGTATTATTCACAGTGGCACTGGAGATTAGGAAGGAAATGCAGAGTGAGAAACATGTTGGTTTTCAAAGAGCAAAGAATTATTTCCTTCCAGAATCTGAGCATACATCCAAGAGCTTGTTCTCTGCATTTCACCTTCACCTCAGTACACCCATTCAAAGTCTAAATTCCATATCTCTTTGTACCCATGGCTTTGCCCTTGATAAAGGTTAGGAGCGCAATTGAAAGAAAATTTGAGGTCCTTCCCCTAGTAGATATAGACCAGAGAAAGAGTTTCATACATGCTTAAACCAGTCAAAAATTCTAAGGGTCAAAATTGATGAAGTTCTCCTTCATAATGTCTTCTGAGTATGTGCACAGAAGGAGTCTCACCGACTTTGACTTTCATTTATCTACCCATTAAATATCTGAAAGCAGAATGATATCAGTTAGATACATAGACAGGCTCAGGTTTAAATAAAGAAGGATATGTAAACAATTTCAATGGAACTGAAGATAAAATAAAAGATATAGCTCAGGATTGAGTAAATGGTATCTCCTGCTCATTAGTACATTAAAATCTCTTCCTTGTTTATCTGGATGAAGCAATCATATATTTATATAGCCTTTGGAAATAAATGAAGTCTCTCTGTTTGAGGGGAAATTTTGACATATTTGATGGAGATAAAAGTATTATTTTCACAAGAATGGAAATGAGAAATTACACCACCACTTTTTTTTTCTTTGAGAAAGTGCTAGAACTCTTCTATATATGCAACGAAGAACTCACAAGAAGAGTTCCAAACAAAAGTACAAAGAGTGGTCGTTCCTATCAGGAGCAGAAGTGCCCAGAGCTTCATGATGATGAATGGCAGAGTAGAATGGACAGATGGGAACGTGAAACCCTATTTCAAAGACCAAATATGAGTAGCCACTGACTCTAGCGTGAGGGCAAGTCTTCTTATGAAGGGAATCTCTCAACCAGGAGTAGAAGGGATCAGAACCCAGAATTTATAAGGTGATGTAATACTGGTGCCCAGAGCAATAAACAGCTCAGCCGGAGGCTTTTTGGAGAGTTCTTGCCTTTGAGGCTTTAAATCTAAGGAAGGTATCCATTCAAGATTTCCCTGAGAAAACAATGTTGTGATAGCAAGTTATGGTCTAGGGTGTATTCCTGTTCACCTGCCCTTACCTGCTCTTTTTGCCTGTCTGTGCTTTAATATGTAGCCTGGTATTTGGTGCTAGTGATATTGCAGTGTTGTGCCTGTGACAGTGTTTGCCTCTGGTGTCTGTCTTTTGTGTGTATTTTGGTGTCTTTCCTTTCCCCAGTGTCACCATGCTGGTCACAGACTCTTTCCATACATCCATCACCTCATCCAAATCACATGTGACCCCCAAATAGTCTGAGGTTTTCCCTCCCCTTCCCTCCTGTCCCTGATAATCAACAAAGTGAGTTTCCTTCCCTGAATAAACTTTCCTTCACTTTTTACAGTAGTGGGCTCATACAATGTTTGTCCTTCTGTGATTGACTTATTTCATCCATCATAATACACATAATACTCTAAATTCATCCATGTTGCGAGATGACTCATGTATTCTTCATTATTCTTTAAGGTAATATACCATTCCATTGTGTGAATGTACCATAGTTGGGTTAGCCAATCATTTGTTGATGGGCATTTAGGTTGTTTCCATTTCTTTGTGATAGTGAATTGTGCTGCGATGAACATGGGTGTGCATATGTCTATTCTTGTCCTGTCTCTCACCTCTTTAGGTTCTGGTTACCTAGTGTCACTCTGACAAGAATATACTACAAATGGGATGGCTTGAACAAACAGGAGTTTATTCTCTTACAGTTTGGGAGGCTAAAAGTCCAAGTTTAAAGTGCCAGGCTCTACGGCCTGGGTGAAAGCCCCTCAACCTTGGGTTTCAGCTCTGCCTCCTGCTCACTGGAACTAGAGGCTTTTCTTCACTCACATAGCTGCTGACTGCTGAGACTGACAAGCCCAAAGTTGACAAGTAAAAAGACACAGTCCCGGATGTACCAAACCACACAGCAGGTCATTAATTTAAGTCCATTGAAAGTCCCAAGGTCAGCAGAACATGACAGGCTGCTGAACAATGACCTGGCTACATGCAGGGTTCAAGCATGCCATAAACTAGAGACCACTCACAAACCTCTTTCTTATATATGGGAAGCAGACCACATACCCAAAGACAGCTACTCAGCTGCTCACAGTAGATTCCACCATGGAGTTGATGACCAGTCTCATCATGGGGAATACTACTATATTCAGCTGCCCAACCATTCAACTAGGCCAAGCCAAGTTGACACACTAACTTAACCACCACATTTCCTAGAAAAGGAATTGTTGGATCAAATGGTATTTCCATTTTCAGTTTTTTAAGAAAACACTGTACCATTTTCCACAATGGTTATATCATTTTGCAGTCCCACCAGCAGTGTATGAGAGTTCCAATCTCTCTACAGCCTCACTAGCATTTGTTATTTTCTGTCTTGTTGAACTTCGCTATTATTACTGCAGTGAGATGGTATCTCATTGTTGTTTTGATTTGCATCTCTTTAATGGCTAATGATCGTGAGCATTTTCTCATGTGTTTGCTGGCTGCCTGTATACCTTCTTTAGTGAAGTGTCTGTTCATTTCCTTTGTCCATTTTGGAATTGGGTTGTTTGTCTTTTTGGTGTTGAGATACTGAAGTTTTATATAAATTTTGGAGATGAGTCCCTTGTCAGGTACATTGTAGCCAAATATTTTTTCCCAGCCTGTAGGTTCTCTTTTTACCTTTTTTGGAAAAGTCTTTAGATGCGCATAAGAATTTAATTTTCATTTATTTTTATTTTTTTTATTAATTAAGCAGAAATTTTATTTTTCAAGTTCTTCAAAGATTATCACAAAGACAGGGTTCCCTTTTAAAAGTGTCTCAAATGAAATCAAAGGCACATCATCAAAATAAAACAATATCAATGTTAACAAACTTTTTTAGATTATAATATTTTCACATTATTTTGTTGTTAATCCTTTGCGATATCCTGTAGGTTACACTGTAAGCAGTTTTTTAAAGATATAATTAATGTAGTATTTTTTTTCTATTGTTGTAAAGTATAAGGACAACCAAAAAATACAGGAACTTAAGAAAACAACAGCCAAATCTGCTTCATACATGAGATGCGGCAACCTAATAGACAACATAAATCTTTCTGAACAAGTTTGATAAGAAGCAGTTCCCATGCTTAATGTTAAAAATAAAACTAGATTCTCATTTAGAAAAATCAAGGCATCAGTTAATTAGTCGAGCCTATTATTTACCCAAATTTTATGCAGACAGTCCCCAGGTTACAAATGTCCCACATCCTACTTCTGTGTATCTGTAGTTACAGACCAATTCCCATAAAGTCTATTATAGTAAAAATTCGAGGTACATAAAATAGTTCATAACAACAAATAAGTACTACTTTGTAATGTGCATCAAAACATTATTATTATTACTATATTATTATGTTAAACATTTTTTAGTGTATCTGGAAATGTTTCTTTAATATTTTTTATGCATAGAAAAGTATACTAGATACTATATAGTAAGATAAACATTTGACTAACTGACATTAGATACCAACCATTGCTGAGTGTTCCAACTTACATGCAAATTCGACTTAAAGACAGACTTAGGAACAGAACTTGTTCATAATCTGGAGACTGCCTGTACTTGCATATCTTCATTTAGAAATTATAAAT
>NW_006921834.1:1289348-1292039 GCF_000298275.1 Orycteropus afer afer
AAAAAAAAAAAAAAAGGTCCCAATCATCTAGTTTCTCTTCCACTACTATGCATCTTGGGTTATGCTTGATAATCTGTTCATGCCATAAATTAGGGCTCCTAGATTTGTCTCTATTTTCTCTTTGATGACCTTTATAGTTTTGGGTTTTACATTTAAGTCTTTGATTCAGCTTGAGTTTGTTTTTGTGTATGAGATGAGATATTGGTCTTGCTCCATTTTTCTACAAGTGGATATCCAATTTTGCCAGCACCATTTCTTAAAGAGGCTATCTCTCCCCCATTTAATGGGTTTTGGGACTTGGTCAAAAATCAGCTGTCCATAGACTGATGGGTCTATTTCTAAGTTTTCGATTCTGTTCCATTGGTCTATCTCTCCATCATCATACCAATACCACGCTGTTTTGACTACTGTGGTGACTCTACAGTAGGTTTTGAGATCCTGGAGTGTGAGACCTCCTACTTTATTTTTCCTCTTCAACAGTGTTTTGCTTATCCGAGGCCTCTTTCCTTTGCATATGAAATTAGTAACTGGTTTTTCCATGTCCTTAAAAAATGTTGATGGAATCTGGACTGGGATTGCATTGAATGCATAGATTGTTTTGGGTAATATTGACATTTTCACAATATTCAGTCTTCCTATCCATGAACAAGGCACATTCTTCCATTTATGTAGATCCTTTGTAGTTTCTTGCAGCAGTGTTTTGTAGTTTTCTTTGCATAGGTATTTTGTGTCCCTCATAAAATTTTTCCCAAGTATTTTATCTTTTTAGTACTCATTGTGAATGGTATTGTTTTCTTTATTTCCTTTTCAGAGGCCTCTTTGTTGATGTAGAGGAATACAACTGGTTTTTTTATGCTGACCTTGTATCCTGCCACTTTGCTGAACTTTTCTACTAGTTCTAGTAATTTTTTTTGCTACGTTTCTTGGGTTTTCTATGTATAGGATCATGTCATCTGAAAATAGGGATAGCTTCACTTCTTCTTTGCCAATTTGAATGCCTTTTATTTCTCTTTCTTGTCTTATTACCCTGGCTAGGACTTCCAATACAATGTTGAATAGAAGTGGTGATAGAGGACATCCTTATTCTGTTCCCCTTCATAAGGAGAATGCTTTGAGTCTTTCTCCATTAACAATAATGTTGTGCATATATGCCTTTTATTATGTTGAGGATTTTCCCTTCAAACCCCATTTTGCTGAGATTTTTGGACAAGAATGGATGCTGGATTTTGTTGAATGCCTTTTCTGCATTGATTTATATGATCATATGGTTCTTTCCTTTTGTTTTGTTTATGTAGTGGATTACATTGATTGTTAATGTTGAACTATCCTTGTATACATAGTATGAATCCCACTTAGTCATGGTATATTATTTTTTTTTATATGATGTCAGATTCTGTTGACTAGGATTTTGTTGAAGATTTTTACATCTATATTCATGAGGGATATTGGTCTGTAGTTTTCCTTTTTAGTGGTTTCTTTCCCTGGTTTTGGTATCAGTGTTTTGTTTGTTTCATAGAATGAATTTGAGAGTATTCCATCTTTTTCAATATTTTTGAATAGTTTGAGTAGTATAGACGTCAACTTTTTTCATCCCTGAATGTTTGGTAGAATTCTCCAGCGAAGCCATCTGGGCCAAGAGTTCTTTGTGGGTACATTTTTCATGACCTGTTCAATTTCTTTTTTCATTATGTGTCTCTTAAAATATTTTATCTCCAACTGAGATAGTTTAGGTAGGTCTTCTATTTCTAAAAACTTGTCCATCTCTTCTAAGTTCTCAAATCTGTTGAAGTACAGTTCTTCATAATATCTGTTATTATTACTTTTTATTTCAGTTGGTTCTGTTGTGATGTCACCTTTTTCATTTATTATTTGTGTTATTTGCATCTTCTCTTTCCGTTTCTTTGTTAGATTTGCCAGTGGTTTGTCAATTTTGTTAATCTTTTCAAAGAACCAGTTTCTTGTTTTGTTGATTTTCTCTATATTTTTTTTTGTTTTCTGCTTTATTTCTGCTCTGATCTTACTATTTCTTTTTCTTTATTATTTCTATTTCTTTTTCTAATTGTTGGAGTTGTTGAGTTAAAGTATTGATTTTGATTCTTTTTTTTTTTTTTTGATGTGTTTATCTATTCCTATAAATTGACCTCTGAGTACGGCTTTTGCTGTGTCCCATAGGTTTTGGTAAGTTGTATCTTCATTCTCATTTGTCTCCAGCAATTTTTTTATTTCATATTTTATTTCTTCTGTTATACAGTAGTTTTTGAGCAGTGTATTATTCAGTTTCCACGTATTTTATTTTTTTCCTTTAGTCTCCCTATTACTAATTTCTAATTTTATAGCATTGTGATTGAGAAGATGCTCTGTACTATTTCAATGTTTTTGAATTTATTGAAGCTTGTTTAGTGTCCTAAATATGGTCTATTCTGGAGAAGGATCCATGTGCACTGGAGAAAAATGGGCATTTTGCTTTTTTTGGGTAGGCTGCTCTGTATATGTATATGAAGTCAAGTTGGTTGATTGTGTTGTTGAGTTCTTCTGTATCTTTGTTGAGTTTTTTGCTAGTTGTTCTGTCCCTCCTTGACAGTGGTGTGTTAAAGTCTCCTACTACTCGGAAGGAAGGTTGGGCAATCCTACTTCCGTAGTGATACTGCCTCGGAAACCCAAGGAGGGGTCGCTATGAGTCGGGGCCGACTC
>NW_006921834.1:1295344-1298312 GCF_000298275.1 Orycteropus afer afer
TGGTGTTAGGATGAACAGGTGTTGTCACCATCTGTAGTAGATATGGTTGCCTAGTGCCTGTTGCACAAGGCAGGGAGAAAATGGAAAAGAGAAAAGAAAAAAAATGACAGAAGGGCACCCCAGGATAGAAAGGCTGAGGGAGTTTTCTGCTTGAGGCAAAAAAAATAAAAATAAAAAAAAATTGGTTAGTGATGCAGGCATGGGCAGGAAAACTTTGGTGTATGTACAGTTCCTCATGAGCATAATTAAGTGGTCTGGAATGCCCATTTTTTATCCATAATTTTTTATGACCCACACAATCAAACATCTTTGCATAGTCAATGAAACACAGGTAAATACCTTTCTGGTCTTCTTTGCTTTCAGTCTGAAATATGAAATTAGGATATTTTGATGTATTTCATTGAGTGTGTTAGCTCTGCTTCTGCAGTTATCTGTTCTTTCCTGAAAATTCTGTTTGCAGAGTTGGCAGTGTACTTTCTTTAGTAAGAGCCAGCCTTTCAGCTGTGCTTGAAGATGTGGCAGAGGCCTTTCCCTAAAAAAGTTGACTGGTATTCAAGAGGAGTCCACAGCTCATCATTTTGCTGCCAGGCTTATAACTAGGATTCAATCCAAGCATAAACAGGCTGGGAATATGCTAGGTTTGATAAGGGATGAGACTATATCCTGAAAGAATTGCAAGAATTAACTAGTATACATTGACTGTAGTTGTAGTAGTACTCCTAGTATTGCCTTTTGAGTGTGCTTGATTAAGTGGACTGTAATGTAATATTGTATAAGTTTATTTACTTGAAGACACATTCTTAGCATATAGAATTTAAACTTTGTAAAGAACCCTGGGAATATGGAAAATTTGCCATGAAGGTAACTCATAGAAATTTGAAAAAAAGGATAGTCAATGTTCAAATCCAAAAATCAAGCCAGTTGCCATGGAGCTGATTCCAACTTATGATGACACAATATGTCTCACTGAAGAAATTAATTATTTGTGGCACTCAGGACTTCAGTTAATATTCAGTGATGTCTAAATACCTGAGTTGTCCTGGAGGACAACAGAGGAAAAAATGAGGACATTGAGGGAAATGGGCATCAGGAGACCAACTAGAAGATCATTGTCCATTGAGGTCTCAAAGAGTGCACAATTCACCAAGGCAACTAAGTGAAAGAAGTAACAGCATCACTGGAAATTCAGTGGTGATTCTCTTCTGCAGGCCAGGAGTGATAGTAAGAGAGGTAGTTACAGAGCTTGGCTCATTAATATCTGTGGGGACACTTGGTTCCTGAAGGTGTAGGGGCAGAATGATAGCCCTTAACAATCACAAGCTAGGAAGGTGCAGCTTCCATAATGACCAACATGGTCTGAGGAGCCAAAGAAAGAGTTGTGAAGATGTTTACTTGAATATGATATCCCTAGAGGCACCCAACAAAGATACTTAACATCTGTAACCAACAAAAGGCAAATATAGAGACTGAGAGTGGTTGTGCCAATATGAAGTTATGCCCCCTTGCTGAGTTCCCAGACATGAGCAAATATTTAAATATGGAACTTATTTAATAAAGGAGCTTTGGTGGCACAGTGCCTAGGGCATTTGGCTGCTAACCAGAAGGTTGGCAGTTCAAACCCACCAGTCACTCCACAGAAGGAAGACAGGGAAGACAACTGCTTCTGTAAAGATTTACTGCCTTGGAAACCCAAAGGAGGTCGCTATGAGTCAGAATCAACTTGATGGCAGTAGGTTTGGTTTATTAAATAAAGAGGTAGCCATGATCCTAGAGAAAGAAACTGCAACACCATGGCAGGTATATACAGTGATTATTTTCTCTGTCTTTTGCAAAAGGAATACTATTAATACATATGTGTGTACACTAGAGAGGAGCTCTGGTGGCACAGTGGTTAAGTGCTTGGGTTCTAAGCAAAAAGTCGGCAGTTCAAACCCACCAGCTGCTCTGCAGGAGAAAGATGTGGCAATCTGCTTCCATAAAAAAACTGTTCAGTAGCATCACAACAACAACAATAACAACAACAATCATCAAGTTGATTCCAATTCAGAGTGACTCTATATACAACTGAATGAAACACTGCCCAGTCCTATGCCATCTGCACAGTTATTGCTGTGCTTGAACCCATTGTTGCAGCCACTGTGTCAATCAATCTCATTGAGTCTCTTTCTTTTTGGCTGACCCTCTATCTATAAAAGATTACAGCCTTGAAAACTCTATGAGGCAGTTCTACCCTGTTCTACAGGGTTGCTGTAAGTAAGACTTGACTTAGTGGTTGGTTTCTGTACACTAGAGAAAAGGGAATAATAAGAAGACATTTTGGGGATCACTGTTCAGAAAGTCTGAATAGACATTAATATCTAGAAACCAAAGTATCTTCATGACTTCCCATTAGATTGGGGGCTTATGATCATCTGTAGATTGTTAGCTAAAGTTTAACTCACAATTTACCCACTGGATATGTGGAATTATCTGTTGATTGTTTTCTCACTCCCTGAATGAATTATTAGGATTTTTAAATTTGACAATTGGAATAACCAACAAATTGTGTCCATGTTGCTGTTAGGTGTCATTGAGTCATCTCCAACCCATAGTGACCCTATGCACAGCAGAACAAAACACTGCCTGGTCCTGTCCCAGACTCACAATCCTTGCTATACCTGAGCCCACTGTTGCAGCCACTGTGTCAATCAATCTTGCTGAGGGTCTTCTCCTTCTTCACTGACCCTCCACTTTACCAAGCACGATATCCTTCTTGAAGGAATGGTTCCTTCTGACAACATGATCAAAATGGGTGAGATGAAGTCTGGCATTCTGGCTGTCTTTCTTCCAGGACAGATCTGTTAGTTCTTTTAGCAGACCATGGTACTCATAGCATTCTTCTCCAATAACACAACTCAAAAGCATCAACTCTTCTTTGGTCTTCCTTATTCATTGTCCAGCTCTCACATGCATATGAGGTGATTGAAAA
>NW_006921834.1:1299467-1304104 GCF_000298275.1 Orycteropus afer afer
CCATTCTTCTCAATGTTATCCATAATTTGTTATGTTCCACACAATTGAATTCTTTTGTATAGTCAATATAACATAAATAAACATCTTTCTGGTATTCTTTGCTTTCAGCTAAGATCCATCTGACATCACCAATGATATTCCTCATTTCATGTCCTCTTCTGAATCCAGCTTAGATTTCTGAAAGCTCTCTGTCAATATACTGCTGCAGCCATTTTTGAATTTTTGAATTTTTGAATTTGAATCTTCAGTAAGATTTTATTTGCATATGAAATTAATGATGTTGTTCGATAATTTCCACATTCTGTGGGATCACCTTTCTTTGGAATGGATACACATATGGCTCTCTCCCAAACATTTGGTCAGGTAGCTGTCTTCCAAATCTCTTGGCATAGCTGAGTAAGTGCCTTTAGTGGGGCATCCGTTTGTCAAAACATCTCAATGGGTATTCGTCAATTCCTGGAGCCTTGTTCTTTGTCAAGTCCTTTAATGCAGCTTTGACTTCTTCCTTCGATACCATTCATTCTTGATCATATGCCACCTCCTGAAATGGATGACACCAACCAATTCTTTTTGGTAGAGTGACTCTGTATTTCTTCCATCTTCTTTTGATGTTTCCTGCATCATTCACTATTTTGCCCATAGAATCTTTCAATATTGTAACTCAAGGTTTACATTTTTTCCTCAGTTCTTTCAGCTTGAGAAATGCTGAGCGTGTTCTTCCCTTTTGGTTTTCTAACTCCAGGTGTTTGCACATTTCATTAGAGTAATTGGCTTCATCTGCTCAAGATGCTCTTTGAAATCTGTTCACTCTTTTATCTTGTCATTTCTTCCATTTGCTTTAGCTACTCTCCACTCAAGAGCAAGTTTCAGAGTCTTTTTTGGAATCCATTTTGGTCTTTTCTTCCTTTCTTGTCTTTTTAATGACCTCTTACTTTCTTCATTGATGATGTTCTTGATGTCATCCCATGATTCCTCTGGTTCTTGGTCATTGGTGTTCAATGCATCAAATCTACTCTTTAAATAGTCTCTAAATTCAGGAGGGATATTGTCAAGGTCATATTTTGGCTCTCTTGGACTTGTTTTAATTGTCTTCAACTTGATCTTGAACTTGCATATGAGCAGTTGATTGTCTGTTCCACAATCAATTCCTGGTCTTGTTTTGGCTGAAGATATTGAACTTCTCCATCATCCCTTGCCACAGATGTAGTCAATCTGATTCTTGTGTATTCCATCTGATTAAGTCCACATTTACAGCTATCATTTATGTTGTTGAAAAAAAGTATTTGCGATTAATAAGTCATTGGTCTTGCAAAATTCTATCATGCAATCTCCAGTGTTATTTCTATCACCAAGGTCATATTTTCCAACTATTGGTATCTCTCCTTTGTTTCCAAGTTTTGCATTCCAGTCACCAGTGATAATTAACACATCTTGATTGCTTGTTTGGTCAATTTCAGACTGCATAAGTTGGTAGAAATCTTCAATTTCCTCATCTCTGGCTTTGGTGGCTGGTGCACACATTTGAATAATAGTAGTATTAACTGGTCTGCCTTGTAGGCATATGAATATTATCCTATCACCGACAGCATTGTGCTTCAGGACAGATCTTGAAACAGTCTTTGTGACGATGAATGCCACACCATTCCTCTTTAATTTGTCATTCCTGGAATAGTAGATGATATGGTTGTCTGATTCAAAATGGCCAAAACCAGTCCATTCAGCTCACTTATGCCTAGGATATCAATCTTTACGCATTCCATTTCATTTTTTATTGTATTCATAATCTGTGATAAAGGAGCTATTGTAGTGGGGAAGGGCAAGTGCAGCTCTCTGAAACTGTATTCTCTGTTCAAGAGAGTAAACAAACAATATAGTACCCTAGGGGGAGGGTAGAGATTACTGTCACCATTAAAGACCTAAGGAATGCAAGGATGGTGATTTCCATTTAATTTACCAGTGACGTAGTGAGTAAGGCTTTTAGCTGCTAACCCTAAAGTTGGTGGTTCAAACCCACCAGCCACTCTGCTGGAGGAAGATGAGACAATCTACTTCAGTAAAGATTTACAGCCTTGAAAATCCAATGAGTGTCATTATGAGTTGGAATCTACTTGATGGCAGTGGGTTTGGTTTGGTTTTTGTTATTGCCTGCAGAACTGGATATACCTTGGAGAATTACTATGGTCCACTATAGCCTAAGTCAAATAGTATCCCTAATTGCAGCTGCTGTTCCAAAAGTAGTATTGTTGCTAGAGTAGATTCACTCAGCCCTCAGCTACATAGCATGAGGCCGTTGATTTGATAAATTCATTTATTTCTATTCTCATTAACAAATAGGAGCAGAAACAATTAGCATTCATGTAGGATGGAAAATAATATTCTTTTATAGTTTTGCTTCAGGTTCCTATTAATGCCTTGTGCTCTTGTAATATAATCCAAAGAGATACGGACAATTCTGAGGAAGGGAAGATGGCATCGTGCAGATAAGACCAACGATCACTCCCTCTTCCATCTGAAAACCAGAAAAACTAGGTAAAGCTGATATAATAAAGATACTTGAGTGGTGAGCAGCTAAGGACAAGGGATAGTATTAGATCCAGTGAAGACAAAGAAAGAGCAGGCTAAATGACTGAGGAAAAAAGGCAGGCCTATCCAACCAATGGAGAGGAAACAAAGGACCTAGAGTTGGAGACAGAATAAAGGAGAAGGAAAGAAAAGAAAGAAAGGGAGGGAAAAAAAAAAGTACCATGGAACCCACATGCACCAAGGACTTAGAGTACCCTCACTGGGAGTTTTGCTAGGTGAGCTAGGACTTTGTGGGGGAGCAAAAATCTTGTGGGCAAACGGATCATGACCCTTCTTGTCTTGGGCTTCTGTGGAGTCCAGAGTGGAGGGGAAGAAAGTGGGAAGTGCCCTTTGAGTTGCTGAAGCCCCAGAATGGATGCAAGGCAGTCAGTTTCCACTCTTCTCCTGGGAAATATCTGGTCTGGATTAAATCTGTATACTGGGTTTCTGCGGCTTGTCAGTCCACCTGGAGAGAGGTGGGACTTTTTTCCTATGGACTACTTCTGGATTTGAATTTCCCAGGCACCATCCTCAGCAGAGGTCCCCAAAAGGACTCAAGTTTCCCTGCCCATGCCTGCATCACTAACCAATTTTTTTTGCCTCAAGCAGAAAACTCCCTCAGCCTTTCTATTCTGAGGTGCCCTTCTGTCATTTTTTTGTTTGTTTGTTTTCTCTTTTCCATTTTCTCCCTGCCTTGTGCAACAGGCACTAGGCAACCATATCTACTACAGATGGTGACAACACCTGTTCATCCTAACACCAAAGCCTATTCACAGTGAACAGAGACCTGCACCCACATCCCCACCAGTGATTGCATGAACACAGAGAGTGCTGGAGAGTAACTCAGTAAAGCCAAGTTAATAACCAGAGAAGTACATCTGCTACACACTCCCAGATACAGTAAACCACAAAACTAGGGTGAAACAAATCAATACATAGTTAACAATTAAAGACAACAACTTCCAAATGTCTTGGAAACAAAAGAAAACCACAAATCAAACAAACAAACAGGACAAGATAACAGAAACAAAACTTCAGAATAATGAATTATGTGTCTTACAGGAAGAACAAGCAATAGAACTCTCTGGGAAAGAATTCCTGAGGTATATACATAGGACACTCCAAGAGCTCAAGGAAACCATAAAAGAAACACCAAGAAGACAGACAGTACCCTGGGAGAATTCAAGAAAACCATTCAAGAACAAAGTAACAAGATAAATACTCAATTAGAACTCACACAAAAACAGCAATTAGAAATCCAGAAGATGAATACCAAAATTATGGAAATAAGTAACATGGTGGAACGACAAAAGAGTAGATGAGAACTGGCTGAAGGATGCATTTCCCAGCTAGAAGACAAATCCCTTGATGCTAGCCTGTGTGAAGAAATATCAGAACAAAGATTTAAAAGAAATGAAGAGAAAACAAAAGAAAGAAAGAAAGAGAACCTAAGAATTATATGGGACAACATGAAAATAAACAACATATACACCTGATTGGGTATCAGAAACAAGAGGAGGCAAAAAAAAAAAACCACTGAGAAAATTGTCAAAGACATGTTAACAGAAAATTTCTCCCATATCACGAAGAAAAGATATTTGTCCAAGAACCTCAATGAATACCATGTAGGGTAGATCCCAAGAGAGAGTCACCAACACATATCATAATTAAACTTTCCAAAACCAAAGATAAAGAAAAAATCATGGAAGCAGCTGAGGAAAAAACAAAACATCCCTTACAATGGACAACCAATAAGACTAATCTCTAATTTCTATGCTCTGATTTCTCAGCAGAAACCACGCAGGCAAGAAGAAAGTGGGATAGCATATACAAAACCACGAAGGAAAAGAACTTCCAACCAAGAATTATTTATCCAGCCAAATTGTCCCTCAAATATGAGGGTGAAAGTAAGACATTCTCAGACAAACAGAATTCAAGGGAGTTTTCAAAAACCAGACTATCCCTACAAGAAATGCTAAAGGGAGTCCTTCTAATAGTGAACCCACAACAGAGAACAACAAATTAAAATCAAGATACTTGATACCACCACCTAGAAACCAAACCAGAAAAAGATT
>NW_006921834.1:1306627-1308350 GCF_000298275.1 Orycteropus afer afer
AGTCTGTTATTGTAAAAAGTCAAGGAAATGTTTATATATGGAAGGAAATTTCCTTTGTTGTTTACAAGAGGTGGGAGGGGAGGGGAGGAGAGGGGACACACACACACACACACACACACACACAACTTACTGGGTAACAGAAGAAATAAAATGTGGAATAAAAAACCCCCTAAGAACAAATGATAATGAAGATACAACTTACCAAAACCTTTTGGACATAGCAAAAGTGGTACTCAGAGGTCAATTTATAGCAATAAATGCACACATCAAAAAAAAAAAAAGGAAAGAATCAAAATGAGCACTTTAACTCAACAACTCTAACAATTAGAAAAAGATCAACAAAAGCAATCTGCAGTATCCGGAAATAAGGGAATAATAAAGATGAGAGCAAAAATAAACAAAGCAGAAAAAAAAAAAAAATCTACAGAGAAAATCAACAAAACAAGAAGCTGGTTCTTCAAAAAGATTAACCAAATTGACAAAGCACTGGAAAATTTAACAAAGGAAAAGAAAGACAAGATGCAAATAACATGAATAATAAACAAAAAGAGTGAATTCACAACAGAACCAACCGAAATGGAAAAGATAATAATGGAATATTATGGAGAACTGTTCTCCAACAGGTTTGAGAATCTAGAAGAGATGGACAAGTTTCTAGAAACACAAGACCTACATAAACTATTCCAGTCAAATATAGAATATTTGAACAGATTCATAACAAAAGAAATTGAGCAGGCATTCAGGGAAGAGTTGACACCTATGTTATTCAAACTATTCCAGAATATATAAAAAGATGGAATATTCTCAAATTCATTCTATGAAGCAAGCATAACACTGATACCAAAACCAGGGAAACACACCACTAAAAAGGAAAACTACAAACCAATATCCCTCATGAATATAGATGCAAAAATTGTCAACAAAATCCTAGTCAACAGAATCCAACAACATATCAAAAATAATATACCATGACCAAGTGGAATTCATACCAGGTATGCAAGGATGGTTCAACATCACAAAAACAATCAATGTAATCCACCACATAAACAAAATAAGAGTCACATGATCATATTAATCGATGCAGAAACATCATTTGATAAAAATCCAACACACATTCCGTTAAAAACTCTCAAAAAATATATAGAATAAAAGGGAAATTCCTAAACATAATGCAGGGCATACATGCAAAACAAACAGCCAACGTTATTCTCAATGGAGAGAAACTGAGAGCATCCCCTTGTGAGTAGGAACCAGACAAGGATACCTGCTATCACCATTTCCTTTCAACATTGTATTGGAAGTCCTATCCAGGGCAATAAAGTAAGAAAAGGGAAATAAAGTCTTCCAAATTGGTAAGAAAAAAGTAAGACTATTTCAATTTTCAGATAATATGATCCCATACATAGAAAACACAACAGACTCACCAAGAGAAAGACTGGAATTACTGGAAAGATTTAGCATAGTGGCAAGATGCAAGATCAACATACAAAAATCAGTTGGATTCCTCTACAACAGCAGAGAGATCTCTGAAAATGAAATTAATACCATTTATAATAGCTACCAAAAATACTTATGAGAGCTCTGGTGGCATAGTGCCTAAGGCATCTGACTGCTAAACAGAAGTCTGACAGTTCAAACCCACCAGCCACTCCTTGGAAGGAAGGTTGGGCAATCTACTTCTGTAGGGATACCACCTTGGAAACCCAAGGAGGGGTCACTATGA
>NW_006921834.1:1309210-1327795 GCF_000298275.1 Orycteropus afer afer
CTTGGAGACCCTAATTTATGGCATAAATAGTCTATCAAGCATAATTCAAAATGCACAAACAGCAGAAGAGAAACTAGATGATTACGTCCTTCTAAAAATATTATGTACATCAAAAGACTTTTTCAAAACAGTAAAATAAGAACTTAGAGATGGCAAAAAAAATATTTGGCAATGTATATTTGACAAGGGACTTATCTCTAAAATTTACAAGAAACTCTAGCACCTCCATATCGAAAAGGCAAACAATCCATTTAAAAAGTGGACAGAAGATATTAACAGACACTTCACCAAAGATATTCAGGAAGACAACAAACACATGAAGAAATGCTCACAATTATTAGCCATTAGAGAGATGCAAGTCAAAGCAACAATGAGATACCATCATACCCCAGAAATAATAGCAAAATTCAACAAGACAGATGATAACAAATCCTGGCAAGGATGTGGAGAGATTGGGACTCCCGTACACTGCTGACAGGACTGTAAAATAATACAACCACTGTGGAAAATGGTATGGTGATTCATTAAAAAGTTGAAGATAGAAATACCATTTGATTCAGCAATCTCTTTACTAGATATATATCCTAAAGAAGTGGGAGCCAGGACACAGATGTATGCACACCCACATTTATCGCAGCACTATTCATAATAGCAAAGAGATGGAAGCAACTTAAGTGCCCATCAACAAAGGAATGGATAACCAAACTGTGGTACATACACACAATGGAATACTACACAAGGCTAAAGAATAGTGTAGAAGCTGTGAAACACTTCATAATATGGATGAATTTATAGGACATAATGCTGAGTGAAATAAGTCAATCACAGAAGTACAAATATTGTATTAGTCCACTATTGTAAAAAAGTAAAGGAAAGGTTTACATATGGAAGGAAAATTTTTTTGTTAGTTACCAGGGAAAGGAGGGAGAATTGCTAGATAGGTAAGAGAAAAGTATTGATTTGGGTGAAGGGAAATGCAATATACTAAAAGCAAGTGTCCAACACAATAACACTAAGATAAGGAAGACAGAAAGGTGCACGAGAGATAAAGACAACAAAGATAAACACTTTTACATACACAGTACTGCATTATCAGTAATAACAAACAATCTATGGGTGGATACATGGGTAGACAGGCTAAATGATCAGGTATGTCTAGGCAAAAGAGAATATACCCATGGTCATACACAAGTTTGGCAGCTAATATATCTACATACCTAGCTGTATGTGCTATGTGAATGTATATTTAATAGAGTTAACAGAGAGCAAAGTTATGACTACTTCTTAGCCAGAGCCAAATAATGTAAGGGAGTGAGTCACTCAGCTAATGGGCTTGAGACCATGGGTGCAGGGGACATCAAGCTCAATTGGCTTAACATACTACACAAAAGCATTGTTCTACATCCTACTTTGGTGAGCAGTGACAGGGGTTTTAAAAGCTTGCAAGCAGCCATCTAAAATGCAACAATTGGTCTCTCCTCATCCAGAATAAAGAAGAATGAAGAAAACCAAAGATGCCTGAGAACAATTAGTCAAAAGGACTGGTGGACCATGAGAACCTCAGCCTACATGATGCTGAGACCTGAAGACCTAGAGAACTAGATGGTGCCTAGCTACTACTGTCAACCCCATGGAGAAGGATAGAATAGGAGATCCTGGACAGAGTGGGAGAAAAATGTGAAACAAAACTGAAAATCACATGCACACACACACACACACACACAAAGACCAGCCTTACTGGTCTGATAGAGACTGGTGAAACTGCCTTATCCACGGCCCCTAGTAATCCTTCAGGTCTGGAATTGAACTCAATCCTGTGGCTTCTAGTAAAACAATAGAGAACCATATAAGGTGAACATTTGCACCAGGTAGGTGCACTCCTTAGAAAAATCAACAGTGGGAGACTAGAAAGGCAGTATTTGCATAGGGAGATAACTCAGAGGGTAGGAATGCCTAGGAAAGAAGGATATAGGGAAAAGGTAACCACAGGGAGAAGTGGGAAGAAAGCTGTTACATTATGAGGATTGCAATCAATGTCATGAAACAAAATGTGTATGAACTACTGTGTGGAAAATGAATTTGTTCTGTAAACTTTCACCCAAATCACAATGATAAAAAGAAAGAAAATGGCATATTGAGTTGGGGAAATCTGCTGGGGAAAAAAAAAGTCTTTAAAGTGTTTAAGAGCAAAGATGTCACTTTGAGACTAAGGTGCACCTTACCCAAGCCATGGTATTTTTGATCACCTCAGATGTATGTGAAAGCTGGACAATGTGTAAGGAAGACTGCAGAAGAATTGATGCATTTGAATGGTGGTGTTGGCAACTAATATTGAATATATCATGGACTTCCAGAATAGATAACTCTGTGTTGGAGGAAGTACAGCCTGAATGCTCCTTAGAAGTGAGAATGGCCAGACTTCGTCTCTCATTCTTTGTTCATGTTTTAAGAAGAGACCAGTCTCTGGAGAAGGATATCCTGCTGGGTATAGTAAAGGGTCACTGAAAAAAAGGAAAGACCCTCAATGAGATGGATTGACACAGTGACTGTGACGATGGTTTTAAGTATGACAAAGAATGTGAGGATGGTGCAGGACCAGGTGGTGTTTCATTCTATTGAATATAGGGTCATTATGAGTTGAAGCTGACTTGATGACTCCTGACAATATACTTTAGAGTCCTATGTTTTCCCCACAAGGACCCTCACCCATGCATAAAAACTAAACAAAACAAAACCCACTGACATGGAGTTGATTCTGACTCACAGCGACCCCCAGTTGGTTTCCAAGGCTGTACATCTTTATGGAAGTGAATTGCCCCATCTTCCTTCCACAGAGTGGCTGGTGGGTTTAAAACACCAAACTTCCGGTTAGCATCAAATGACTTAGGCACTGCATCACCAGAGCTTCTTCACCCACGCATACTAGAGCCTATCTCTGGAGCTCCATGACTCTAGGTGTTAAATCATTAGCTTGTTGCTTAGCTATGTGTGTTCTTCCACCACAGAGTATGACATCCCATTTGTCAAGTACCAGAGAGACTCTTCAGCTTGCACACTGGCTATTAACTACTTTTTAATGCCTCAACCTATCATTATCTCTGCAAGTGTCAATTCAACTATATGTAACTAATTAACTTTGCTGTTTTTGTAGGCATTATTACCTCCATTCCAAATACTTAAATAGTTGGAAGAGTTTCACTCTACTCATTTTCCCAGGCCGTTATTAGTGAACTCTTCAGCAACTGAGATGTATTTTTGTGTCAGGGACTATCCATGAACCACCTATCAATCTGGGTGGCATTCTCATCACTCACAAGATGATTCAGAATGTTCTGTTCCAGTCCCTCATCTTAATGCATGTTTTCTCAATACCATTCGCATTAGCCTGAGTCCTCTGAGAAACAGATGCCAAGATAGGTTGAGACGTGCAAGCGATTTAGTGGGGAAATTTCTGTGAGAGAAAATGGAGTGCTGAAGAAGGCTGGGAAGCTGTCAAACTTCTGTGCAAGTCTTATCCATGGGAATATTTAGGAGGGGAGAGGAAGAGCAAGAACTCCCCAGAGAAGGAAATGGGAGGGGCAAATTCTCAGGCTTGTCACAATCCTGGTCAGAAATTGCTTTCAGTTGAAAAATTTTACCTGCTCTAAATTTACCTATCCACTACCTACCTAAGGGAGTCAGTCTGCATCCAGTAAGAGGGTAAAGTCCCCTTGTTTTGATTCAGAGTCAGCTCTGAAGTAACATTCCAGCTCCAGAACTCCGTGAAATTGGACATGGCTTTTGTTACAACAGGGCAATTCAACTTCCTCCTCTGCCCATTTCTGTTTATCTTCTTTCCTTGTTGGTGTGGTTCCCAAGAGCTCTCCCTGGCAAACTTCTTATATCTCCAATTTCTGGTAGCATAGTGCCTAAGGCATTTGACTGCTAACCAGAAGGTTGGTGGTTCAAACCCCCCAGCCACTCTGCAGAAGGAAGACTGGGCCACCTACTTCTATAAAGATTTACCACCTGGAAATGCAAAGGTGTCACTATGCGTTGGAATTGACTCAATGGCAGTGAGTTTGGTTTGGTTTTTGGTTTTCCTGAAAAAAAATCAACAAATAACTGCCAAAAATTTTCCAAAATAGTTCCAACAGTTTGCATTTCCACAAGTAGTGTATGGAAGTTCCAGTTTCTCAACGTCCTTATCAACAATTAGTGTTGTCATGTGTTAGCTCTTAGCTCTTCTAGGGATTGTATAGTAAATGTTGTTTTAATACGCAATTCTTAATGGGTAGTCACGTTTATCATCTTCTTTAAAAAATTTTATTATGTCTTTTGTGAAATGTTTCTTTGAGACATTTTCTCATTTTTTTTCCCTGCTGGTAGGTCTCCCTTTATTGTTGATATAACCATTTTTTTCTATATCATAGATAAAAGTTTTTTGTCAGGTATATATATATTGAATACATATTCTTTTCCTTTGTGAGATTTCACTCCACTGTTGGAGTCTTATCAATATATCAAATGTTTTCTTTACTGATAGTTCTTTTTGCATCTTGTATAAGAAATATTTCCAAGGTTATGAAGATATTTTTTTAAGATATACCTTTGAAAGTTAAGTCTTAAATCCTACAGAAATTAATATTGGTATGTGGTTTGAGTAGGGGTCATGATTGCCTTTTTTTTTTTTTCATTGCAAATCCAACGTTTACTGAAACCACCATTTTTTGAAAATACCATTCTTTCCCCAAAGGAACAACAACAGAACCTTTTTTTTTACAGATCAGTGACTATATGTTTTGGTTTATTTCCGGACTCAGTTCTATTACATTGATTTATTTGTCATAGTTCTTTTGTGATAATTCTTTATTACAATTACTAAATTTTTATAATAGGCATTAATATCTAGCCACATATCTGGTAAGTTTTGCAGCTTTCTTCTTCTAAGATTTCCTTGGCTGTCCTTATATTTTTGTATTTTCATATAAATTATAGAATAACCTTCTCAAATTTTACAAAAATGCCTGCTAAGATATTTTTTATTAGAATTGCTTTGAATTTGTCAATTTGAAGAAAATTGACTTCTTTACTTTTTGAGTCTTCAAAGCATAAACATAGCACATTCCTCAATGTTTTGAGGTATTTCGATAGTATTTTGTGGGTTTTCATGGAGAAATCCTAAAAAGCTTTTATTTGATTATACCTAGATATTTGATTCCCTAGCAACTGCTATAAATACATTTTAAATTTCATTTTTATGCTTTTGGTTCTGGTTAAGAAAGAAGAATAAGAAATAAAATTTGTTTTGTATTAAAAAAAGCTCACTGCTGTGGCGTCGATCTGACTCATAGCAACTCCTCCTTGGGTTTCCGAGGCAGTATCACTATGGAAAGTAGATTGCCCAATCTTCCTTCTGAAGAGTGGCTGGTGGGTTTGAACCACCAGACTTCTGGTTAGCAGTCAAATGCCTTAGGCACAATGCCATCAGAGCTCCCTGGCTTTGTATATTGACCTTATGTCCAATAACCTTTGCTAAATTTCCTGATCAATGCCAATAAATGCTTTTGGATAATCTATATACCTGATAATGTTATCTATGATAGAACTCTGGTGGCATAGTGCCTAAGGCATTTGACTGCTAACCAGAAAGCTGGTGGTTCAAACCTACCATCCACTCCTCAAAAAGAAGATTGGGCAATCTACTTCCTTAGAGATACCAAAAACAAAAAAAGCAACTCACTGCCCTCGAGTTGGATCTGACTCATAGCAACCCCTCCTTGGGTTTCCAAGGAAGTACCACTGTGGAAGTAGATTGCCCAACCTTCCTTCCCAGGAGTGGGGGCTGGTGGATTTGAACCACTAGCCTTCTAGTTAGCAGTCAAATGCCATAGACACTACACCACCAGAGCCTCAGAAACCCAAGGAGGGGTCGGAAATAACTAGACAGCAGTGAGTTTGGAGGGGTTTTTGAATATGATCCTTGGATAATAACTTTATTTCTTCTTTCCAAATATTATGTCTTCCTTTTATTTATTTATTTTTCTGCTTTATTGAACTGTCTCTGACATTTAGTACTATGTTGAATGAAATTGGTGATAGTGGGAAAAGTTATACCATTCTCAATCTCAGGGGGAAATTTTGTTTCAAGTGCAACAAAAATTTTTTCTAGGAGTAATAAAACTCAGAATACTTGTAAGCACATTTAGAACTCTAAAACCATTATTATTAGTTTTCTATTATTTCATAACAAATTATCAAAATTTAGTAGTTTACCACAGAATACTTTATTCTCTCAGTTTCTGTGGGTCAAGAGTTCGTATACAGCTTAGCTAGACCATCTGCTCAGGGTCTTACAAGGCTATAATCAAAGTGTCATTCAGGTGATGTTCCTTTCTGATGCTTGGGATCCTATTCTACCATGATGTAGTTGTTGATATAATTCATTTTCTTGAGGCTGTGTGAGAGCGCTGGCTTCTTAATGGCTATCAACTGGAGGCCATCCTCAGGTTCTAGAGGCTACTTACAATTCCCTGACACCTGGCAGTTTATAATATGACTGTTTCTTTAAGACCAGCAAGAGACTCTCTCCTTCAGATCTACTACTCCCAATGCCCCTAATACAGTGTGAAGATTCTTGCTTATCATTTTTTTTTTAAATGTGAAACAGGAAGCAAGCCAAGTCTATTTTTCTGAACACTGTGCTTACTTGGTTTTAGGACCGGATTTAATAATAGGCACATAAATCTTTTCCAAAATAAACGTGTACATTTACTATCATTATTTTAATTTTATAAACAAAGATTCTGGTTTAAAAATGAAAATTAGCTTTCAAAAGGTCCATGATATTGACTTCATAAAGTTTGCTCCAAAGACTTCCAACTCAAATTTCATGATTTTTCTGATACAGCACAGCGTTTGGGTCAAGAGTCTATGATAGAACAACCACAGATTCAGTGAAGCTAGCAATAGTCCCATTTCCAGTAAGAAAGTCAGTTCAAGATGGGGGAGAGAAGCCAAGCCTTTGGGGTATCACAGTGGGAACAGCAAAGTAGAATGGTGTTTGGAGTTTTGACCAATCTGAGTAAGCCTTGGGGCTCCAGAACATGTACTTTATCCAGAGAAACAAAGCAAGAGATTATGTCATGAAAATTTGATGTAATCTATAGTGGATTTTCTGCATACTTTTCTTAATCATGGTAGATATGCAGAAATTCCACCACGTAGACAAAACCAAACCAAACCCACTGCCATGGAGTTGATTCTGACTCATAGTAACCCTTATTGGTTTTCCGAGGTGGTAAAACTTTAAGGAAGTAGATTGCCCGGTCTTGCTTCCACAGAGTGGCTGGTGGGTTTGAACCACCAACCTTCTGGTTAGCAGTCAGATACCTTAGTCACTGTGCTAGCAGGACTCCTTTCACCAAGTAGGTAAAGGATATAAACTAGGGCAACCAGATAGAGGTGATTAAGAACTTGATTAGTCTTGATTAGGCTTGAACTTGATTAAGAATTTGATTAGTTGGCTTTTGGGGAGCCAGAAATGGAAGTTACAGAACTCACGCAATGATAAACTCTTGGCAGTTTAGAGTCAGAGTACATATGTAAACCAAGGGTGACAGTGGAAAGAAGAAATGGAGTCAGTTGGAAACACTCTACTAATGGGGTATCAGGTTTTTATTTCCAAGACAGAAAAAAGAAAAAAACAGGCTCTGGCAACTGATAGTTGATAACTAACAATGAACTGTAGTCACTCTATGATTGTGGTGGCACAAGACAAAAACAAGACCACTCCATAATTAAGTCATAATATACACACAAACAAGAACACTATACAATTATAACCAAATATCTCCCTCTCCTGGCTAACATGAGTGATTACAGTTTCTCCATCAATACATTTATCCCAACTTCATTCCTCCCACTACTTGGATAAAAATCAAGATAGCTGTACCAGGCAAGGTCTACTTAGAAGACAGAACGCAAACAATAAGCAGAACAGATACGGTTAATATACTTAGTAACAGAGAATTAACTACTAAAGTGTGAAGAAGAACTCAAATGTATAGAACATATAAAATTGAAATATATATATATATTTATATTATACAAAACTCACTGCCATCGAGTCAATTCTGACTCATAGCGACCCCAATTGGGTTTCTGTTTCCAAGGCTATAAATCTTTGTGGAAGCATGTTGTCCCATCTTTCATCCTTGGAGCAGATGGTAGGTGATTTGAACCACTAAACTTTTGGTTGGGAGTGAAATACTTTAACCACTACACCATCAGACATGAATATAGATATAGCTGTATATGTACATGTATGTATATGTGTATGTGTGTGTATATATATATATGTGTGTGTGTGTGTGTGTAGAAAATAATCCAGTGGACATTCAGAAACAGCAGATATTGAGAGCAGCCATTACTGCTTAGACTGGAGAAGAGTACTCAAGGAAGGAACAAAGTAGGAATAAGAACTTCCAAGTGTCTCTCTGAGTCAAAATCAACTTGATGGCACCTAACAACAACACACAGGAGCACTTTGTGTTTCTCTATGTTGTTGTTAGGTGCCATTGAGTCAGTTCTGACTCATAGTGACCCTAAGTACAACAGAACAAAACACCGCCCAGTCCAGCACCATCCTCACAATCATTGCTATATTTGAGCCCACTATCACAGCCCCTGTGTCAATTCATCTTGTTGGATCTTTCTCTTTTTCACTGACCCTCTACTTTACCAAGCATGCTGTCCTTCTCAAGGTACTAATCCCTCCTGATAACATGTCCAACGTACGTGGTCTCATCATCCCCACTTCTAAGGAGCACTCTGGCTATGCTTCTTCTAAGACAGATTTTTTCGTTCTTCTGGTAGTCCATGGTAGATTCAATATTCTTCACCAATACCATAATTCAAATGCATCAATATTATGACTGAAATTTTTGAAATAAACATCAATTCATCTCACTGAAGGTCTTCCTCTTTTTCACTGACCCTCTACTTTACTAAGCTTGCTGTCCTTCTCCAGGGATGGGTCCTTCCTGATAACATGACCAAAGTACATGAGACAAAATCTGACCATTCTTGCTTCTAAGAAGCATTCTAGCTGTACTTTTTCCAAAACAGATTTGTTCATTCTTCTGGCAATGCATGGTATAGTTAATATTCTTTGCCAACACTAATTCAAATGCATCAATTCTTCTGTGGTCTTCATTATTCATTGTCCAATTTTCACATGCATGTGAGGCTATTGAAAATACCATGGATTAGGTCAGGTTGCCAGCCACCAGTGTGGGTGCCCATGAAGTCCTTGTCAAGAGTAGTCAATTATCAGGTTGTAGCCTGAATAGGCATGCTGCTTGCAAATAATCAAAATGGCCATGCCATCAGGGTAGTTGATAATCCACAGCTCCATTGTCTCCTTGTTTGGTGTTTTCATCCAGTCCAGTTGTTTATACTTTTCTTCAAAGCTCAGGGTTCAAGGATTATAATTTGTATCTGTTTCAACTAGTTTATCATTTCTTTCTTGTTCAAGGTCTAGGTAGCTTGTCTGCCTATTCCACAATCTTGCCAGAAATCTCAGCAAGATTAAAATGAGCAACATAAAATATATTCTACATGTGATGTTAAACTTAGACTGAGTGCTTTCTCACATCTTTAAATTCTTGCATTTTTTAACATCTGTCTAATTTTTTGTGTTGTTGTCATTGTTGTTGTTAGGTGGAGTCATCTTTGACTCATAGTGACCCTATGCACAACAGAACAAAACACTGCCCAGTCCTGTGCCAGCCTCAAGATCTTAGCTATACCTGAGCCCATCATTGTAGCCACTGTGTCTATCCATCTTGTTGAGAGACTTCCCCTTCTTTGTTGACCCTCTACTTTACCTAGCCTGATATCCTTCTCCAGGGAATGGTTCCTTCTGACAATATAACCAAAGTAGGTGAGACGAATCTGGGCATTCTTGCTTCCAAGGAGCATTCTGGCTGCCTTTCTTCCAGGACAGATTTGTTACTCCTTTTAGCAAACTATGGTACTCTTAGCATTCTTCTACAACACCACAACTCAAAAGCATTGACTCTTCTTTGGTCTTCCTTATTCATTGTCCAGCTCTCACATGCATATGAGGTGATTGAAAATACCATGGGTTGGGTTAGGCGCACCTTAGTCTTCAAGGAGATATCTTTGCTCTTCAGCACTTGAAAGAGGTCTTTTGCAGCAGGTTTGCCCAATGCCCGGGTCTGGGGGCTGCTTTTTGCTTGGGGGCAGTGCTATATTAAGGCCAGAGACTGAGGTAGAAAGGCCCAGGACTTGGGGACTGCTTTTTGCTTAGGTGTGGCTGTATTTTAAGGCTGAGGCCAGAGGTAGGCAGGCATGGAGCTCAGGGGCTGCTTTCACTTGAGGACAGCTCTATTTTGAGTCCATTACACAAGGTAGGTGGGTGCAGAGGGGTTAAGATCTAAGGGAGACAAACTTGTCCGTCTGTCTAACATCCTGTGGTGGCTTACCTGTTGCTGTGAGGCTGGAGGCTATGCCAACAGTGTTGCAAAATGCCAGCAGGGTTACCCATGGACAGGTTTCAGCAGAGCTTCCAGACTAAGACAGACTCGGAAGCAGGAAGAGGCCATACACTTCTCAAAGAATTGGCCAGTGAAAACCTTATGAATAGCGGTGAAAGACTACCTGATATATTACTAGAAAAATTTATGAACAACCCTGAAACATTGTCTGATATAGAGTCAGAAGATGAGCCCACCAGGTCAGAAGGCACTCAAAATTTGACCGGGGAAGAGCTGACTCCTCAGAATAGAGATAACCTTAACGATATGGATAGAATAAAGGCTTCAGGACTCCTATTGGTTAATGTGGCATGACTCAAAATGAGTAGAAACAGATGTAAGCATCCATTAATAACTGGAACATGGAATGTATGAAGTATGAATCTAGGAAAGTTGGAAGTTGTCAAAAATGAAATGGGATACATGAAGATCAACATCCTAGGCATTTAAAAAAAACTCACTGCAGTCAAGTCAGATTCAACTCATAGGTACCCCTCCTTGGATTTCTGAGGCAGTATCATTATGGAAGTAGATTGCCTGCCCAACCTTCCTTCCAAGGAGTGGCTGGTGGGTTTGAACCACCAGCCTCTGGCTAGCAGTCAAATGCCTTAGGCACTATGCCCCCAGACTGGTTTTGGCCATTTTGAATCAGATAACTGTATGATCTACTATGCCAGCAATGACAAATTGGAGGAATGTGTGGCATTCATCATCACAAAAACTGTTTCAAGATCTGTCCTGAAGTACAATACTGTCAATGATAGGATAATATCCATATACCTGCAAGGAAGACCAGTTAATACAACTAATATTCAAATCTGTGTACCGACCACCAAAGCCAAAGATTAGGACATTGAAGATTTCTACCAACTTCTGCAGTCTGAAATTGACTGAGCATGCAATCAAGATGTGTTAATTATCACTGGTGACTGGAATGCAAAAGTTGGAAACAAAGAAGAGTTATCGGTAGTTGGAAAATATGGCCTTGGTGATGGAAATAATGCTGGAGATCACATGATAGAATTTTCTAAGACCAACGACTTATTCATTGCAAATACATTTTTCAACAACTATACATGTGGACTTCACCAGATGGAATACACAGGAATCAGCTTGACTCCATCTGTGGCTGCAAACATCCATCATCCATTAATAATCGGAACATGGAATGTATGAAGTATGAATCTAGGAAAACAGGAAGTTGTCAAAAATGAAATGGAATACATGAAGATTGATATCCTCAGCATTAGTGAGCTGAAGTGGACTATTTTTGGCCATTTTGAATCAGACAACCATGTGATCTACTATGCTGGGAATGACAGTTTGAAGAGGAATGGCATGGCATTCATCATCACAGAGGATGTTTCAAGATCTGTCCTGAAGTATAATGCTGTCAGTGATAGGATAATATCCATACACCTACAAGGAAGACCCATTAATACGACTATTATTCAAATTTATGCCCCAACCACCAAAGCCAAAGATGAGGAAATTGAAGATTTTTATCAACTTCTGCAGTCTGAAATTGACCGAACGTGCAATCAGGATGTGTTAATTATCACTGGTGACTGGAATGCAAAAGTTAGAAACAAAGAAGAATCACCAGTAGTTGGAAAATTTGGCCATGGTAACAGAAATAATGCTGGAAATTACATGGTAGAATTTTGCAAAACCAACAACTTATTCATTGCAAATACCTTTTTCCAACAACACAAATGGTGGCTGTACATATGGACTTCACCAGATGGAACACACAGAAATCAAATTGACTACATCTGTGGCAAGAGGCAATGGAAAAGCTCAATATCTTCAGCCAAAACTAGGCCAGGAGCTGATTATGGAACAGACCATCCATCAACTGCTCAAATGCAAGTTCAACTTAAAGTTGAAAACAAGTAAATAAAAGTCCATGAGAGCCAAAATATGATCTTGAATATATCCCTCCTGAATTTAGAGAACATCTAAAGAATAGATTTGATGTATTGAACACCAATGACCAAAAAGCAGAGGAATTGTGGAATGACACCAAGAATATCATCCATGAAGAAAGAAAGAGGTCATTAAACAGTCAAGAAAGGAAGAAAAGAACAAAATGGATGTCAGAAGAAACTCTGAAACTTGCCCTTGAGTGGAGAGTAGCCAAAGAAAATAGAAGAAATGACAAGATAAAAGATCTGAACAGAAGGTTTCAAAGAGCACTTCGAGCAGAAAAAATTTTATGTAATGTATGTTATATGGAAATAAACAAGGTTACTATACTACATCAGTCAACAATTCCAGTTTATTTGTGCCCTAGAATACTTATTCCAAAGAAACTAGGAAGTAAAATAAAATAGTATCCTAAGAAAGTCAAATTAAATCCAAAATACTTTTCATTATTGAAAAAAGTTCCAGTACAAAGCTTTTCATTATTGTACTTTCTCATTTCACTATTTTTACATTTTTGTTATAAAAATTAAAATAGAAGTTTAAGAAAATAAAAATCACCAGAATTTAATCACTATTATTACCTACTCTGATAACTATATATTTCCTAAACATTTATATGCATATATTAGCACTTATATAATAATTTATCCCCATTCCTCCATGACTAACACTTCATACCATCACTGGCACCACCCCAAATAGCAAATGAATTTTCCATGCTCCCACCATCATATATAAATGTGTCTATACATATATATATGTATATAAGCATTTTGTGTTCATTACAAAATTGTGTACAAAACTGTCATCATATTATGGACCATTGCATGAATAATTTCTTTTAGAAGGATAAGCACAAAGCTGGTCTCTATGAGATGGAGCATAGTGCCTAAGGCACTTGACTGCTAACCAGAAGGCTGGTGGTTCAAACCCACCAGCCACTCCTCGGAAGAAAGATGGGGCAATCTACTTCCGTAGTGACACTGCCTTGGAAACCCAAGGAGGAGTCGCTATGAGTTGGGTCTGACTCAACAGCACATAACAACAACAACAACACGAGATGGAGGTTAAAGATGTCCCAATTGTCTAACTTTTCCAAACTGCTGTACCACACCATCATCTTTAATATCAACTCTTCTTCCGCCCCTCAGTACTCTCCCTTCTATCAAGGAAATGGCTCATGTGGTAGTGGAGTTGGCAAGTCCCATATCCACAGTACAAGCATCAATCTGGAGGATCTTCCTCACTCACATGGTTGCAGGGGTTGGTGAAACAAATTAGCAGATCAGATGACAGGCTGCTGGTTCAAAAGCCTGCAGAAGCTGGTGACTCAGGTCAGATGAAAAGCTGCTGGCTCAAGTTCCAAGAACTAGAGATGAGAGGATAATGAGCCAGATGCAGGATCCAAAGAGAGAGACTTTTGTCAGAGCATTCATATATATTGGACACAGACTATACCCTCAAGGAAACTAAGGGTAGTAACTTGAATAACACCTTCTCTAATAAGATGGTAACTCAAGCTACATCCCACCATAATTCTGCCTAGTTAACATAACAAGCAACTCACTCCAAAATGGGACAATAGCCACAGACAGAGAGCTAAGATTTACAACACATCACAAAATGGAGGACTATGGCTAGACGAGCCATGTTAAGTAATTCACTGCACTGCAACCATTTTTTCTTCTTTGCACACTCAGAACTACTTAAAAATTTGACTGAATCAGCCACTATAGACCTAATTCATTATCTTCAGTGGCTCCTGTATGTAATCATTTACTCTATATTCCCTGTTGATAGGAGTTCAGATCATTTCTAGTTTTTTCCCACTATATACTATGAACCATTGATATGCTTTTTTATGTACTATCAGGTACTAAAGGTTTTGTATCAATGTGATAGATCTCCAAAGATTTTTCGGTCAAATAATATGTATATTTTTAATTCAGTAGATATTATAAAAATTGTTTTCTCAAAGAGTTCTAAAATTAACATTTTCAGCAACAAAATATAAGTGTGCATTACTTCCAACACCTGTCAACAGAAAATGTTACCTCAGCTTTAATTTTGCCAGTCTGATAAGTCAGAAGAAATATTTGTTATTTTAATTTACATTTTTAATTTATATTTCACAACATTTGTATTTTAAAACATTACATATTTTAATTTGTATTCCCTGATTACAATGAGTTTGAATATATTGCATATATTTATTGATTAGTTTGAACTTCCTCTTCCATGTGTTGCCAACACATATCATTTGATCTTTTATTTATTGTACTTTCTGTTCTTACTGTTTTAAGGACTTATATAAGAAATATTAGCATTTTATATTTTATAAAAATCAGTTTTCCAATCTAACATACATATTTTAATTTCATTCACAATGTATTTTGCCAGGTAAATATTTCAAATGTATTAAATTCAACTGATACTGTTTTTATTACAATATCCACATTAAACAATTTGAAAAATATTTGACTGGGGCTTCTTAAATTAATGACACTAATATTCCTCTATGCACAAACCACATATACTCTTTTTCTAAAAAAAAAAAAAATTATTGTGATTTGAGTGCAACTTTTCAGGGCACATTAGTACATATTTTGTTTCATGACATTAGTTGAAATTCCCTCAATATAATTGCACTCTTCACATGTCTTCCATAGGTTCCTTATTGTCTCCACTCCTCCTTCTTTCTTGCCCCTTCCTGCCTTACTGCCTTACTGTGATAGTTGGGGTTGTGTGTCAACTTGGTTGGACCATGATTCTGAGTGGTTGAAGCAATTGTGATGTGGTTATTCCCACAATGAGATCAGTTGTATATGTTCTGAGCAGCCAATCCATTGAAAGGGAGTTTCCCTAGGGGTGTGGCCTGCTTCCCTTACACATATATATATATATATATTGTGTTGTTGTTATGTGCCATTGAGTTGGACCTGACTCATAGTGACCCCTCTTTGGGTTTCCGAGGCAGTATTACTACGGAAGTAGATTGCCCAGTTTTCCTTCGGAGGCGTGGCTGATGGGTTTGAACCTCCAGCCTTCTGGTTAGCAATCAAGTGCCTTAGGCACTATGCTACCAGAGCGCCTACACACACACACACACACACACACACACACACATATATATAAACATCCTGGGAAAAGAGGGATTCTTTTGTGGATCTGGATCCTGTTGTACTACCTACAGCTGTCCATGAGCGAGCAATCCACCATTCAGCCTGGTGATCTTGGACTTGTCATCCGTTGGAGTCAACAGCCAGTATACTGCCTGCCAACCTTGAGCCTGTCAGCCCCTGCAGCTGCGTGAGTCAGAAAAAACTTCCAGTTTGATGTTTAATCCAGGAACTTGGGACTTGCCAACTTCTTTAAGTGTGTGCAAGCCATTTTCTGAAGATAAGTTTCTCTCTCTCTCTCTCTCTCTCTCTCTCTCTCTATATATATATATATATATATATATAGAAGCTTTACTGGTTTTGCTTCTCTAGAGAACCCAGTCTAACACACTTACAAACTTTGTTTTTGAGCAAATGTTGCCCTTTTCACTACCTATAGTTGATGTTTTCTGAATACATTCCTCATGGGCATTATTGTTCACTTTATGTTATTGTTGTTGTTAAGTGTTTTGAATTAGTTCCATCTCATAGCAACCCTATGCACAGCAGAAAGAAAGAATGCCAGAGTCTGGCACTGTCCCCACAATCTTTGCCATGCTTGAACCCATCATCACAGCCACTGTGTCAATCCATCTTGTTGAGAGTCTCCTTTTTCGCTGACCTTTACTTTAGCAAGTATGATGTGTTTCTCCAGGGGTTGGTCCCTTTTGACAGCTGGAGCAAAGTACAAGTGATGAAGTCTGGCCATTATCGCTTCTAAGGAACATTACAGCTGTACTTCCTCCAAGACAGATTTCTTCATTCTTCTAGGAGTCCATGGTACATTCTATATTTTTCACCAACACCACAATTCAAATGCATCAATTCTTCTGCAGTCTTCTTTATTCATTGTCCAGCTCTCACATGAATATGAGGCTATCAAAAAGACAATGGCTTGGGTCAAGGGCACCTTAGTCTTCAAAGTGACATCCTTGCTCTTTAACACTTTTAAAAAATCTCTTGAAGCAGATTTGCCCAATGCAATATATCATTCGATTTCTTGACACCTTCTTCCATGGGTGTCGATTGTGGATCCAAGTAAAATGAAATCCTTGACACCTTCAATCTTTTCTCCATTTGTCATGATATTGCTTATTGGTTCAGTTGTGAGGATTTATGGGTTTTTTTTTTTTTTATATTAAGGTGTAATCCATACTGGAGGCTGCACTCTCTGATCTTCATCAGTGAGTGCTTTAAGTCTTCTTCACTTTCAGCAAGAAAAGTTGTATCATCCGCATATTACAGGTTGTTAATGAATCTTCTTCCAATCATAATGCTGCATTCTTCATCACACATTACAGCTATTTGTATTATTTACTGAACATACAGATTGAATAAATATGGTGAAAAGATATTACTTTATAGGCCTGTCTATTGTTTGCCTTAAAGTTGATCTGAAGGTGTGGCTTCAGTTCCAGGTTTGAAGGGTGTCTAAGGGGCATAGTCTCGGGAGTTTCACATCTATTCTTTGTTCTCACATTTACTCAGTGATCACAGATTTAGCTCTAGTCATCAGTCCACATAACAATTAGGATCTTATTTGAGTGGGAGACAGAGCTCTGAGAGGAAACCAGATATGAAGCCCCAGCGTCGAGAAAAGCTGTGGAGGGAAGTATCAAGGACCCAAGCCTCAAACCAGTTCCCTCACTCCTCTACACATAGGACACAGGAGTTGGAATACCCTGTAGCAGACCAGGACTGGACTTGATTAAGGACACAGAGCTGAGATTCAACAAACTAGGAATTAACAAGAGAAGGATTAACAGAGGGATCAGATACAGAGTGCAAAATAAGGAACAGGGGCAAGGAGAGCCCTAGAGTAATGGGAGATCCTATAGGATTTGGTGTTGTGACCAAATAAGATTCTATAACACATGGGGTTAGGGTCAAAGGTAAGATCTCACCTGTGCTCCCTTCAGAGGAGCTGACGTGCACAAGGAGCTGCAGAGCAACAGTACAGCATTAGAAACATGTTGTATCTAACACTATAGAGACTCAGCACATTTCTTCTACTTTTCAAAAAAGGTGAGTCTGTCATAGGTTACCGTCATTCAGTTTTGACTTAAATAGTACCTCTTTAAGGAAGCCTTCACTGGTTTCCAACCTAAAGTTACCATCACATAACCTACTCTATAATCTTCATTAATACTTATTGCTACCTGATAGATAATGAAGAACACGCTCAGCATTTCTCAAGCTGAAAGAATTGAGGAAAAAATTTAAACCTCGAGTTGCAATATTGAAAGATTCTAAGGGCAAAACATTGAATGATTCAGGGAACATCAAAAGAAGATGGAAGGAATACACGGAGTCACTGTACCAAAAAGAACTGGTCGATTGTCATCCATTTCAGGAGGTGGCATATGATCTAGAACCAATGGTACTGAAGGAGGAAGTCAAAGCTGCAATGAAGGAATTGGCGAAGAACAAGGCTCCAGGAATTGACGGAATACCCATTGAGATATTTCAACAAACAGATGCTGCACTGGAGGCACTCACTCGGTTATGACAAGAGATTTGGAAGACAGCTACCTGGCCAACTGACTGGAAGAGATCCATATTTGTACCCATTTCAAAGACAGGTGATCCCACAGAATGTGGAAATTATCGACAAATATCATTAATATAGCATGCAAGTAAGATATTACTGAAAATAATTCAAAAACATTTGAAGCAGTATATTGACAGAGAACTTCAGAGGTGCAAGCTGGATTCAGAAGAGGACATGGAACAAAGGATATCATAGCTGCTGTCAGATGGATCTTGGCTCAAGGCAAAAAATACCAGAAGGATGTTTACTTGTGCTTTATGGACTATGCAAAGACATTTGATTGTATGGATCATGACAAATTATGGATAACATTGAGAAGAATGAGAATTCCTGAACACTGATTTTACTCATGAGGAACCTGTACCTTGACCAGGAGGCTGTCATTAAAATGGAACAAGAGGACACT
>NW_006921834.1:1327965-1347900 GCF_000298275.1 Orycteropus afer afer
ACGCTGATGATACAACTTTGCTTGCTGAAAGTGAGGATGACTTGAAGCACTTACTGATGAAGATTGAGGAACACAGTCTGCAGTATGGATTACATCTCAATATAAAGAAGACAAAAATCCTCACAACTGAACCAATGAGCAGCATCACGATAAATGGAGATTGAGGTGGTCAAAGAATTCATGCTGCTTGGTTCTACAATCAAGGCCAATGGAAGCAGCAGTCAGGACATTAGATGACATGTAGCACTGGGAAGGTCAGCTGCGAAAGAACTCTTTCAAGTGCTGAGGAGCAAGGATGTCTCCTTGAGGACTAAGGTGCGCCTGACACAGGCCATGATACTTCCAATCACCTCGTATGTATGTGAGAGTTGGACAATGAATAAGGAAAACTGAAGAAGAGTTGATGCTTTTGAGTTGTGGTGCTGGCTAAGAATGTTGAAGGTACCATGGGCTGCCAAAAGAACTAACAGACCTATCCTTTAGGAAGTGCAGCCAAGATGCTCCTTAGACGCGAGGATGGCCAGACTTCGTCTCACCTACTTTGGTCATGTTGTCAGAGGGTACCATTCCCTGGAGAAGGATGTCATGCTTGGTAAGGTGGAGGGTCAATGAAAGAGGGGAAGGCCTTCAATGAGATGGATTGACACGGTGGCTGCAACAATGGGCTCAAGTATAGCAAGGATCATGGAGCTGGCGCAGGATTGAGTGGTGTTTCGTTCCGCTGTGCATGGGGTCACTATGAGTCAGAAGCAACTCGATGGCACCTAACAACAACAACACCTGATAGTTGCTTGTCCCTTTATTTTTTTGTTCTGTGCTTGTTAGTTTTCCACCTTTCTTCTCAATAATGTAACTAACAGAGATATTGCTGTGCTCAACACTATTCCATAAGACCTACAAAAACACCAAGCATTTGGTAAATTCTTGATAAATACGTGCTAACTAAAATAATGAATGAATGAATACACAGATGAGGAAATAAATGAAAGAAGTACAAATTAATACAAAAATATAAGATGAAGAGGTTTTTGTTTTGTTTTGTTTTAAGTATTGGGAGGGAGTACAAGAAAAATCAATTGACATTGAGTTAATTCTGACTCATGGCAACCCCACGTGTTACAAAGCACAATTGTGCCACTGGGTTTTCTTTCCTGTAATCTTTATAGAAGCAGATTGTCAGACCTTTCTACTGTGATGCTACTTAGTGGGTTCAAACCACCAACCTTAGTAGACAAACACAAGCTATTTGTTCTACCCAGGAACCATGGGAGGACATACAGGCCTATGAAAAGTAAGGACTGAGCAAGATGTGGATGAGAATTTGGAAGGAGGGAACTCAGGTTTTGATTGTGAATTATGAGATAAAATAGGCAAAAAGGGGTGAGAGTGACAGGAGTCCTGTGAGGGAGTTAACTAAAGAAGGATCCTAATGGTGTTTAGGTACAGAGATATTGTGTTGACCCAATGCTCTAATAGGCACAGGAATCTGGACATGCACAGAGTCACACATAAAACAGCATGATAATTGGTCATATCTGCTTGGAGAGACAAAGGAAGGAGAGTCAGAAATAGAAGGATATGAAATGTGTGACTGATTGCTTCTAACAATTGCCTCCTTTGCCATGAAACCAGAAATGGATGATGTCCTGCTACCACAACTGAACATTTTGATCAAAGAATCTATAGAAAAGTCCTGATCCAAAGGGCAGGAAAGCAGAATAGAATTTCAAATTCTCACGGACTACAGACTTTCTGGAACCAAGAGGGGCTGTTTTGGTTACCTAATGCCACTCTGACAGGAATATACCACAAATAGAATGGCTTGAACAAAGAGAAGTTTATTCTCTTACAGTTTGGAAGCCTTTAAGTCCGCGTTCAAATTGCCAGGCTCTAGGGGCTAGATGAAAGCCCCTCAACCTTGGGCTTCAGCTGTGCTTCCTGCTCCTAATTAGAGACTTTTCTTCACTCAGACAGCTGCTGGCTACTGAGGCTGACAAGCCCAAAGTTGAAAATAAAAAGGCACAGTCCCAATGTTACCAAACAACATGGCAGGACATTGAAAGTCCCAAGGTCAGCACAGCATGGCAGTCTGCTGAACAATGACATGCTACATGCAGGGTTCAAGTGTGCCATAAGCTAGAGACCATTCCCAAAGCTACTTCTTGTATACGGGACCACATTCCTAAAGCAGCTACTCAGCTCCTTGTGGTAGAACTCACCATGGAGTTGATTGCCCATCTCATCATGGAGAAAAACTACCACCAGCTGCCCAGCCACCAACCAGGCCCAGCCAAGTTGACACATAACCTTACCTACCACAGGGGCTGAATGAGTTCTTGAAACTATTGTCCTGAGATAATCTTTAAAACTTAAACAAAAAATATCCTGTGAAGTCTTCTTAAAGCCAAGCAGTAAAATAAAATAAAATAAAACTTCCCGCCATCAAGTCGATTCTGATTCATAGCAACACCCTTTGGATTTCTGAGGCAGTGAATCTTTATGGAGTCTTCCTTCTGGGCGGTGGCTGGTGAGTTTGAACTGCCAACCTTCTGGTTAGCAGTCCAATGCCTTAGGCATTACACCACCAGAGCTCCTTAAAACCAAGCAATGGTTTAACTTAATTAGTAAAAAAAAAAAAAATACTCACCTTGAGTATTAGAATACTCTTTTAAGAATTGTTGATAGACAAAGTGACAACAGCTGCTTCAGAGACTAGATAGGAATCTTAAGGGGCAGTGAGTTTATGTTAACAGGGAGGAGCAACTCAGAAAAAAAAAGCAAGAATAGTTGCACAACTCCAAGAATGTAATCAAAGTCACTGAGTTGTAAATGTGGAAACAGCTGGATTGGTGTAAGTTTTGCTGTGTGTGTTTTTAAGAACAATGAAATAAGATAAAAAATTAGCATGCATCAAGGTATGAGTTCCATAAAAGTGTGAAGCATAGTTATTATTCAAAAGTCCCTAACAAACTTCACAAGTACTTCCTGTATCCAAAATCCAAGGAAGTTATTTCCTGAGCTTCAGTGTATCCTGATTTAGTATTTTAGTGTCAGGAAATGTTTCTTCTAAACACAAATTCTCTCCACCGTTTGCATTTTGGAGTTGGGGAAAAGGATCTCCAATCCTTCTAATTCTTAGTATTTTCCCAGTCTGGGTTTGTTCTACTCATTACTTTATGACTATTCTTTATCATTGCCCATTCTTGTTTCCAGTAATTTTGAATGGCTATTCCAAGCTAGAAAACCCAGAACAAAACACAAAAACTTTCCTTGTGAAGCTGAATAATCAGAAAAGTAATGTTTCCCACCATTATTACTTAACTTCTTTTCTCAGTCTTTCTCTATCACAATATTTCTCCTCCCTTTATTATTTTCTGTATTCTTCTTCTGAATTTGAAGCTCTTCTATTTCTTTCTACATGTCTCTTGAGCTCTCTGAATTCCTCTGTCGTGAAGTTTATCCACAGCTTTCATCAAACTTTGCCCCATCCCAAACTTTGCTAACAAACTGCTTTTATTTTACTTAGATAAATTTTGGAGGCTGCACAACATTCTTAGGGCTCCAAAATTGCCTTCTGGTAATCTGCAAACAATTACCATCTGAGAGTGTCTACTCTGATAATTTCAGGAAACATCCTTCTGCATACAGTGTCAGGCTCACCATGGAGTACCCAAAGAGCCTTCCTTCTTTCCCCTCTCAATGCCCTCTGCCATCTTATTTACCCTATCAGTCTTTCGTCCTCACATTCCCTTCCTTGACATATGACAACACTCATATGTCATGACACCTTGGAACAGTTCATTCTGAATATGGTGCCAGGCTGTCCTTCAGTACTTACAAGGCCATCTTCTTCCTTCTCACCTCCTTCTACCATAACACGTAACTAACCACACTTACTGGATGTTTACTTTGCACCCACCAGCCACTCCTCGGAAGGAAGGTTGGGCAATCCTACTTCCGTAGTGATACTGCCTCGGAAACCCAAGGAGGGGTCGCTATGAGTCGGGGCCGACTCCACGGCACATAACAACAACAACAAATATTTATCCATAAACTGTCTCCAGTACCCATCATATATTATGATTTTCCCCCCTCTGACGTTACTGTTGAGCTATTCAGCACTTGCAAAGAAAGAATTACAATCTTTTCTGAAAAGAATGGACTCTGGGGTGATAAGAACTCTGCTGGCTCTGTGTCTAAGGCATTTGACTGCTAACCAGAAGTTTGGTGGTTCAAACACACTAGCCACTCTGCAGAAGGAAGATGGGGGCAAACTACCTTCATAAAGATTTACAACCTAAAAAAACCTAAAACATGAAGTATTGCCTTTTGAACTAGATAGCAGACATGGATCCATATGATCATATTAATAAAGGTGGAAAAGCATTTAACAAAAGCCTATATAGTTTCATTATTATTATTATTATTTTTAATTACTTGACAAAATAGCAAAGAGAGGGGGTAGAGGTCAGTCTTGTGGAGTATTAGCATTGTCTTGCAAGGCAACTACCTCAGGGAGGCCATTACAGGCTCTTCAGACAAACAAGGCTAATCTCAGATGGGAATAGAAGGGCTACTTCTACTAGCAAAGAAAACTCGTCAGAATTTGAGGCTTTTGTTGTTGCCAGCTTCACCGGGATCTACCCACATGTTTTCAATTTTCAGGATCTCACTCTTTCCAAATTAACTATCTCAGTTTAATAGAAGACAATGTGTGGGAGGTTGGAAATTCAACACACTGTACATTGTAATTCAGCCAGTCTCCAGGATGAGATTCTGTGTTTGGTTTTCAGAAATCTCAGCCCTGAGTCTACAGAAGATAATTTTTTTCAGGGCAAGTATAGAAAACTTACACAACTTAACAACAAAAAGATAAATAACTTAATCATAAAATGGTCTAAGAACTTAAATAGACATCTCACCAAAGAGGACATTCAAAAGACTGGCAAACATACGAAAAGATGCTCATTGTCATTAGCCATCTAAAACTCACTGCCGTCAAGCTGGATCCGACTTATAGCCACCCCTCTCTGGGTTTCTGAGTGGTACACTACAGAAGTAGATTGCCCAATCTTCCTTCCAAGGAGTGGCTGGTGGGTTTGAACCTGCAGCCTTCTGGTTAGCAGTCAAATGCCTTAGTCACTAGGCCACCAGAGCTCCTTCATTAACCATCAGCGAGATGCAAATCAAAACCACAGTGAGATACCATTTTACTCTCACTAGGATGGCTGAGAGAAAAAAAAAAAGTAAAACATAGCATAACAAACGTTAGTGAGGATGTTGGGAAACTGGAAGCCTTATGCAAAATGGTACATCCATTGTGGAAAACCGAAAGTTCCTCAAAAAACTAAAAATAGAACTACCATATGACCCAGCAATTCCACTCCTAGGTATATATCCAAAAGACATGAAAGCGGAGACTCAGACAGAGACTTACATACCAACATCAATTGCAGCACTCTACACTATAGGCAAAAGGTAGAAACAACTTAAATGACCATCAACAAATGAATGGGTAAACAAAAGTGATATATTTGATAGAATACTACTCAGCCAGTAAAACAAATGAAGCCTTTTTTTTTTTTTTTTTTTTTCAAATGAAGTCTTGGTGCATGCTACAATATGAATGGGGCTGGGAGACATTATTTTGAGTGAAATAAATCAATCATCCAAACCAAAATGTATGAGCTCACTTATATAAAAAGAGAAGAAAGGGCAAATGTATAGAGAACAAAATTTATTAGTGGCTACCAGGAACGGGAGGCAAAGGAGAAAAGGGGGTTGATGATTGAAAAATCATATTGATTAAGGTTAAGTTTACACAGGGGATTATTGTAATTGTTGACAATAAGTTGTACACTTATGAAAAGTTGAATTGGCAAAAATTGTGTGATAGATATATTTACCAGAACAATAACAACAAGAGCTGAGGTTGTTTACGTACAACTGAAAATCTCACGGGATTTGGTTCTTTAGTCTGGAGGCTTAGGATCATGGTTTCATGAGCCGTCCCAGTTCATTAGCCCAATAATGTGTTTAGTGCATCTGTTCTACCTCTTGGTTCATCATGTAGTGCTGCGGGTCTTACAAGCTTGCAAGCAGCCATCAGAGGCACAACAATTGGTCTCTATTCTCCTGGAACAACAGAGGAATAAGAAGGGTCAAGAACAGAAAGAAGTGGAATGTGTGGCTGATTGCCTCCATGAACACTGCCTCAATGGTATTACTAGGGAACTGGAAGGGGGGAGTTGCAGACCACATTGGGTGACACTGTCAAAGAGGTGACACCAAAATGATTGTCTATAAAATTTGTGTGCAATGTTATGGCAGAAATGTATTACTTTTAATAAAAATATTTTTATAAAAATATGTAGTTATAACAACAAAAACATTTTCCATAAGCCGAGCTGACATATGTCAGTATACCTACAAGGCTAAAACTCTGTGCTAACTTACTTTATGAAGCTTTTAATGGGCTCCGGTCAGAACAGTCAGTATTGCCCAATTATAATAACACTTAAAATCTCGTGGTTTTGTCTACACATACTAAAAGCATGCACTATTATTTTTGTTGCTGCCAGTGTTTTTATAGTCACTGATTTTTAAAATATTCTGGTGTTTTAGCTACAATACCGAGATAAGTAATACCTATGAATCTATACCAATAACTTTTTTGAGAATAATATAGTAATTAAGGAAAAATGAGAAAAATCAAAAAAGGATTATGTTCAGTTATTAATAATATAATTAATAATGTTGTAATTCAATGTAGAAAGTTTATGAAGTCTAAGAAATATTACATTTAAGCAATTTGCAAGTATATTGATCATATATTATTCTATGATTAAAATTGATAATAAACGTTACTAAGGATTCTGTATGGTCTGGTATAGGAGGAGGTCTGTGTAAGGGAGGGTGACACCATGAGTTACAGCACTGGGTGACACCAACCCTAGTGACACCACTGAACTGCATCCTTGCCATGAGAGCAGAAGAACTGGATGGCGCCCAGCTACTTCACTTAACATTTTGATCAGAGATTCTATAGAAGAATCCTGATCAAAAGGGTGAAAATGTAGAAAAGAATTTCAAATTTTTATGGACTCCTAACTTTCTGGCACTGTACAGGCTGGATGAACCCCTAAAACTATTACCCTGAGATAATATTTAAATATTAAACCAAAAGTATTCCCTGAAATCTTAAAAATCAAACAATAGTTTAGCTTAACTAGTAAAAGTATCTACCTTGAGCATTACGCTTTATTAGGATTTTGGCAACAAATTAATAAAAGTAACTCAAGAGATGAGATAACAACCTTTGGAGGCAATGAGTTTGTGTTAATGTGAGAGGAACTCAGAAAAAGGAGAGTAAGAATAGTTGTATAATTCAAAGAATGTAGTAGTCAGCATCATTGAATTGTACATGTAGAAACTGTTGGACTGGTGTACGTTTTCTGTATCTATTCTCATCAAAGACAACAACAAAATAAATTTAGTTTAAAAAATCAAAGTAATAAAGTGACATTTTCAAATTTTTTTAAAAAAAGAGAGATTGCAAGGAGTTGGTTTATGCAAATGTGGGGCTTGGCCAGGAAAGCTGGAAATCTTTCTTAGGGCAAGCCATCAGGAAGGGCAAGCTGGAGTTGTCAGGGGATGAAACCACAGCTCACGGGCAGAATTTGCTCTTTGGAAAGCCTCATGCTGCTCTTAAGACCTTTCAACTTATTGAATCTGAGGTAAACTCCCTTACTTAAACTAATTATGTACTTTAAACATACCTACAAAAGACCCTCACAGCAACACCTAGATTAGTGTTTAATAACACTTGGCCTAGCAAAGTTGACACACAAAATTGACCATCATAGGTACCAAAACTTTTATACTCATAAACCTGTTTTATTCCTAATTTTCCCTTAATTATTTCATGGAATCCATGTTATGACTGCAAATTCCCAAGGAGTACTCTCAGTCTTCCGTTTCCTGCTCTTTTGCTAGTTCCTGAAAGAAAAAACAACATCCACGTTTAATGTTGATTTGAAAGCAGGTAATGATTATTTGAAAGCAGATAATCTGATTGGAGATGATAGAGAAATGGTGGGAATGGTAAGTAGTTGGATGAAATAAAATGAGGGTACATTCTAGAATGGCTGGAGAAAATGCCCATGGTCCAGTCTGTGCATGTGACTGATTCCATTTCAATGGTGTGTTCAATTAAACAAACTCTTCCAAAACCACATAAGTAGATCTGCAAGAGTAAAAATGATAGTGTCAGGAGAGCTGCACAGAAGAATTCAGAGTGCTGGTTCTTTATTTAGGATCTACAGGCAAGTAACAAGTATAAAATGGCACTGATCAGTGAAATCAAAGGGGACCAGAAATTTAGGCTTCTAGAACCTGATATTTGAGGGAAGAGAAACAACCAACTTCTGTCTGAAAAATGTAGATAATACATCAATGGACAGAAGTTCAGGCTGGCTGAGAGCTTAAATTGAACAGAAAGAGACAAGGGTGGTTTTTTGTTGTTGTTCTTGTTTGTTTATTTATTTTGGGGGTTTTGGTTGTTTTCTTCTCAGAAGGAAGAAAAGGCCAATTTCTCAGCTATTGGCTGCTCAGTACAAATCTGTGTACCAGATAACAAGCAATAATCCTGAAACAGTATAAAATGACTCTTTGGAATTTAGATCGCTTGAGTTCAAAATCAAAGCCTCTTTTCTTACTTTCCCTGTGTGTAAAGACAAGTTCTAATTGTTTATTGCCTTATCTTTAAATTTTAATTTCATACAGGTACTTTAAGATTTAAATGACACTGTATATGTGAAATATACAGCATAGTTCCTCATATATATTTAATTCAACAAATCTGTCATAATCACATATGAAAGTTGAAGGGAAGAAGTAAAGAGAAATAGGAAGACTGTACTGACATTCAGAAAAATTTCAAAATACCCAGAAATACCTTGAATGACCCAAAAGCAATCATCCTAAGGAAGCCTTAATATGAAGTTATTTTCCATTATGTAAAACTGTACAAAAGAAACAAGATATTTACTTACTGTTGTTGTTGTTGTTAGGCGCTGTCAAGTTGGCGCCAACTCATTGTGACATTATATACAACAAAATGAAACACTGCCCGGTCCTGAGGCTGTCTCCCAATCCTTGCTGTTCCTGAGCCCATCTTGCAGCCACTGCATCAATCCATCTCATTGACAGCCTTCACCTTTTTAGATGACCCTCCACTTTACCAAGCATGATATCCTTCTCCAGAGAATGGTCCCTTCTGACACCACGACCAAAGTAGGTGAGATGAAGTCTGACCATTCTTGCTTCCAAGGAACATTCCAGCTGCATTTCTTCCAGGACAGATTTGTTAGTTCTTCTGGCAGTCCATGGTACTTTCAGTATTCTTCCCTAACACCACAACTCAAAAGCATCAACTCTTCTTTGGTCTTCCTTATTCATTGTCCAGATTTCACATGCTTTCAATATGAGGTGATTGAAAATACATTGGCTTGGATTAGTCTTCAAAGAGACATCTTGCTCTTTTTAGAAGTAACTAAATTCTTATTTCATAGCAACCCTATAGGCTCTTGGGACTACTGGTGTCATAGTGGATAAGGCATTTGGCTGCTAACCAGGTCAGTGATTTCAAACCCACCAGCTGCTCTGTGGAAGGAAGATGTGTCCATAAAGATTTACAGCCTCAGAAACCCAATAGGGGTTATGATAAGTTAGAATTGACTTGATAGTAGTGAGTTGTTTTTCTTTCCTTTTTTTCTGTAGAATATTTATGAGGCAAAATCAATGCAATGGCAATGAGTTTGGTTATTGTTTAATTTCTTGGCTTTTTTTTTTTTTTTTTTTATCATCGATTGCCTTGATTTGGAAAACCACAAGGAATTAGAAAGGAATAAGAAAACAGAGCATTTCCTCCCTCCTCATGGCTTCATCCTCCCTTTCCTACCAAATCTTTCATGCAAAAAAAATCTGCTCTACTCCTCATGTTCCAAAAAAATATAGTCTTCTGTGAGAATAGGAAACACAGGGAATCCACGAGTCACACAAAGAAAACACTGAGAATTGCTTGGTCTTACTAAATGCACTGGTGGTGGTAACAGGAACAATTGTGGTCGTAGCAGCAGTCATGGTGGTAGGAGCAGCAGTGATGGTATCTACAGAGACAGCTGAGAATAGAAGGAAAAGCTCCAGGTGAAAAATTGACTCTTATTAGGGAACAAAATTTATCCCACCCAGTCTTGGACATACATTCTTCAGTTTAGATTGATGTCTGCACATCTGTCATCAATTCTGTCATACTTTCACCTTGTATTACCTTAGCAACTTCCTTATTACCTTGCCTGCCCTCGTTCTCCCCTTGCTGGGAGAAGAAATATCTGATGGTTCTCTTCAAGGGCAACAAGGCTGATAGAAGAGACAGGTATAAACATTGTTCCAGGTACAAGCATCAAAGACCAAAGAATAGGCTTTATGTTCCCAGTAAGACCTTTAGGGAAAAAAAGAAATTCAGACAGAGTGCTATCTGAGGAATCTTTAGTGGTATCAGAAGTATAAGAATGCAAAGAAGGATATAGAGAAGAGGGAATGGATAAAGAAGCAGACAGTAAAGACAAAATTTGGGTAGTTTAAACAGAAATCTGACATTGCAATTCCTTATTTTGTTTATTAATTTAGAAACATTATCCTGCAAGGAGGCAATTTTATTCTCTAAAAACATTTAAAAAAATCAATGGCAGTGAGTTTGGTTTTTGATTTGAGAAGCTTTAAAATAGACATCCTATGTCCATATCACCACTTCTATTCAATATTGTATTGCAAGACCTAGAGGAGCAATAAGTCAAGAAAGAAAAATAAACAACATCCAAATAAAAAATAAAACTACTTCTGCTTGCAGAAAATATGATCATATACATAGAAAATCACAGTGATTCAAGAAAACTACTGGAACTTATAGAAGGATTCAGCAAAATGCAAGGTACAAGATCAAAATACAAAAATCAGTCAAATTCCTTTACACTAACAAAGAAAACTCTGAAAAGGTAATCAGGAAAATAATACCATTTACAATAGTCATCCAAAAGTTGAAATACTTAGGAATAAATCTAACCAGAGATACAAAAGCCTATACAAATAAAACTATAAAACACTACTACAAGAAACCAAGAGAGCTACATAAATGGAAGAATACAGTATGCTCATGGATAGGAAATCTTAGCATTGTGAATATGTCAATCTGGTAGTTATATGTCAACTTGATTGGGCCTGGTTTTGAGTGGCTGGGCAGCTGGCGGCAATTATTCTCCGTGAGAAGACTGGCAATCAACTCCATGGTGAAATCTGCCACAAGCAACTGAGTAGCTGCATTAGGGATGTGGTCTGCTTCCAGTATATATGGAGAAGCTTTGGGAATGGTTTACAGCTTTTTGGTACACTTGAACTCTGCATGTAGCTGAGTCTTCATTCAGCAGCCTGCCATGCTCTGCCCATCTTGGGACTCTTAATTGACTTGAATCAATGGCTTGCCGTGTGGTTTGATAACATCAGGACTGTGCCTTGTTACTTGTCAACCTTGGGTTTGTCAGTCTCAGTAGCCAGCATCTGCCTGAGTGAACCCTCTAGCTTCAGTGCACCAGGAGCACGAGTCAGGGCTGAAGCCCAAAGTTGAAGGGCTTTCACCCAGCCCCTAGAGCCTAGCACTTTGAACTCAGACTTAATGCCTCCAAAATTGTAAGAGAATAAACTCCTGTTTTTTCAAGCCATGCCATTTGTGGTATTTTTCTCTTAGAGCAGCACTAGGTAACCAAAATAGTCAATAAATAATATCCAAAGGGATTTGCAGATATATTGCAATCCAGATTCCATCATCGTTTTTAAAGAGGTGGAAAAACTAATCACCAAATTTATATTGAAAGTAAAAAGGCCCTGGATAAGCAAAGCACTACTAAAGAAGAAAAAAGAAGGTCTCACATGTCCCAATCTCAAAACCTGTATACAGCAACAATAGTCTAAACATGCTGGTACTGATACAATGATAGACACATGAGAGCCTAGAAGTAAATCTATCCAACTGTGAATAATCTTTGACAAAGAGTTGAAATCCATTAAGTGGGGAAGAGATCATCTCTTTAACAAATGGTGTTGGCAAAAATGGATATCCATTTGCAGAAAAATGAAACACAATCCATATCTCACACTATAAACAAAAACTAACTCAAGATGGATCAAAGACCTGAAAGTAAAACCTAAATCCATAGACCATCAAAGAAAAAATAGGGGCAAACTTAGGAGCCCTAAAACATGGAATAAATATACTATTAAACATAACTAAAAACACACAAAAAAATTGGATGGCTGGGACCTCTTAAAAATTAAACACACATGGATATCAATGATTTCAACAAAAAAAGTAAAACAGAGAACCTACAGACTGGGGGAGAAAAAGTTGGCAACAACATATCAAGACAATATATCAAAGACAAGGTGACTAATCTTTAACACTTACAGAAAACATCAAAACCTCAACAACAAAAAGACAAACAATCTGAAAATGGGCAAAGGGCATAACAGACACTTCACCAAAGAAGACATTCAGGTGGCCAATAAACACATGAAGAAGTGCTTATAATCATTAGCCATTAGAGAGAAGTGAATCAGAACAATGAGATATTATCTTGTTAATATCAAGTTTAAAACAAACAGAAAACAATAAATGCTGGTGAGGGTCTGGAGATATTAGAACCCATACACTGCTGGTGGACAGGAAAATGGTATAACTGCTGTGAAAAAGAGTATGGTGCTTCTTTAAAAGTTGGAAATAAAAATAGTATATGATCTAGCAATCCCACTACTAGATATATACCCTACAGAAATTACAGCTGTGACGTGAACAGATAAGTGCACACCTATGTTCATCATGGGAGCTCTGGTAGCATAGTGCCTACAGCATTTGACTACTAACCAGAAGGGTGGCGGTTCAAACCCACCAGCTACTTCTCGGAAGGAAGATGGAACAATCTACTTCCGTAGTGATACTGCCTCAGCAACCCAAGGAGGGGTCGCGACAGCACATAACAACAACAACAACATGTTCATCATAGCACTATTCACAATAGCGTAAAGATGGAAACAACCTAAGTGTGGTGGTTAAGGTTGAGTGTCAATGTGGCTGGGCCTGGTTGAGTGGCTGGGCAGCTGGTGGTAGTTATTCCCCATGATGAGACTAGCAATCAACTCCATGGTGGGATGTACCACAAGCAGCTGAGTAGCTGCTTTAGGGATACGGTCTGCTTCCCATATACAAGAAGCAGCTTTGGGAATGGTCTGTAGCTTATGGCATGCTTGACCCCTGCCATGCTCTGCAAATCTTGGGACTTTTAATGGACTTGAATTAATGGCCTGCTGTGTGATTTGGTAGTATCGAGACTGTGCCTTGTTACTGGTCAACCTTGGGTTTGTCAGCCTCAGCAGCCAGCAGCTGAGTGAAGAAAAGCCTCCAGCTTCAGTGGGCTGGGAGCAGGAGGCAGAGCTGAAGCCCAAAGTTGACGGGCTTTCACCCAGTCCCTAGAGCCTGGCACTTTGAACTCAGACTTAAAGCCTCCAAATTGTAAGAATAAACTCCTGTTTGTTAAAACCATCCCATTTGTGTTATATTCTTGTCAGAGTGCCACCAGGTCACCAGAACACTAAGTGCCCATCAATGGATGAATGAATAAACAAGTATTGTACATATATACACAATATAATACCACACAACATTAAAAAATGACAAATCTGCAAAACACCTCATGACATGGATGAACCTGGAGCACATTATACTGAGTGAAACTAATTAATCATAAAAGTATAAATATTATATGAGACAACTGCTATAAAAAGTCAATAAAAGCCAAACCAAAGCAAACACATTGCCATCAAGTTTATTCCAATTCATGGTGACCTCCTTTGGGTTTCCAAGGTGATAAATCTTTATGGAAGTTGATTGCCTTGTCTTCCTTCCATGGAGTGGCTGGTGGGTTTGAACAGCCAACTTTCTGGTTAGCAGTCAAATGCCTCAGGCGCTGCACCAAAATCTTTGAAGACTACCTGGCTGAGAAGGGAAGGTACAGTAGTTAGAGAGGAGACACATATCAAACTGGGTGAAGAGAAAGTCAATATACAATAAAGGGGAGCTCAGCACAAAATGACCTAACCAAGGAAGACACTGGAAGAAGCACAAGAGTTAAAGGCAACAAACGTAAATACTACTACCTTCACAATCTTGCAATCACAGTAATAACAATAATCTATGTGTGGATATATATGTAGAGAGAGAGAATAGCTGAATAGGTGTGGGAAGGTGAATGGGACTACACCCATGATATATACAGGTTTGACAGAAGATATTTCTGAATATGTATTTACATATGTTGCAAATATATCTATGAATATCATAAAGTGTATTGTGGGCAAAGTTATGAAAACTTCTTAGCCATACCAAATACCTTGAGGGAATGAGTCTCTGGCCTGAGGGCTGAGGACCATAGTCTCGGGGGACATCAAGGTCAATTGGCATAACATAGTCCACAAAGATAATGTTCTATATCTTACTTTGGTGAGTAGTGACTGGGGTCTTAAAAGATAGTGAGCAGCCATGTAAGGTGAAACTTGGTCTCTCCTCATCCAGAGCAAAGAAGAGTGAAGAAAATCAAATATTCATGGAAATAATTAGTCCAAAGGACTAATGGACCATCTGAACCTCAGCCTCCATGACCTTGAAACCAGAAGAACTAGATGGTGGCTGGCTACCACTACTAACCACTCTAAAGAGATCTCCATAGAATGTTGTTGTTGTTGTTATGCGCCATCAAGTCAGACCTGACTCATAGCGACTCCTCCTTGGGTTTCCGAGGCAGTATCACTACAGAAGTAGATTGCCCCATCTTCCTCCCAAGGAGTAACTGGTGGGTTTGAACCACCAGCCTTCTGGTTAGCAATCAAGTGCCTTAGGCACTATGCTACCAGAGCTCCATAGAATAGGAGGGAAAAACTGTGGAACAAAACTCAAAATCACAAAAAACACCAGGCTTACTGATCTGATAGAGACTGATAGAACCCAAAGACTAGGCCTAAACTCACCCTTGTTGTTCAACTCTCAGCCAAACAATACACAGGCCTATAAGGTGAAGGATATCATGCTTGGTAAAGGAGAAGGTCAGTGAAAAAAGGGAAATCCATCCTTGATGAGATAGATTGACACAGAAGCTTGATGATGGGCTCAACCACGGCAATGATGTGAGGATGGAGCAGGACCAGGCAGTGTTTTGTTCTGTTGTTCGTATGGTCACTAGGAGTCAGAATCAACTCAATAGCACCCAAAACAACAATAAGATAAGCAATAACACCAGAGAGGTGTGCCTCTTTAGAGTAATCAATCATGGGATATCAAAAGAGCAGTATTTACCCAAGGACAAAACTCAGAAGGCAGGAAGATATAGGAAAGAAGGACAAATAAAAAGAGAAACACAAGGAAGAAGTGGGAAGAAGGCCATTACATTGTGGAGACTTAATGTCACAAAACAAAACATGTATGAATTACTGAATGGAAAATCAAGTTGCTGTGTCAACTTTCACCTAAATCACAATTAAAAAAAAAAAGCTAAAATAAATAAAGAAATAAAATAAAATAGGTATCCCGTTGTTTCTGTTTAATTCGGGTACTTTTCTCTTCTAATTCACTGCACGGAAACATCCATGTACATAGTTCAAAAGAGCTCCAGAGTGGCAACATACTACCCAGACTGTTCTTGCAGAGAGACTGCTAAGCAGATAGATACAAGCACGTGTCAGAGCCATAGTGCTTGTCCACAAAGCTGACAGGGGTTCCAGAAGGGAACTCTGCATTTCCCCTAGAGACAACATTTCCAATTTTCAGCAAAAATTTGAGTTTGTTCAGCAAAAATCTAAGTTTAAGAGTCTCAGACTCAGTGAAATCCTGAAGAGATATGGACAATGTGTTGTTTAAATCAATGTGAGTGAGAGTAGCAGACGCATTGTTTTGTTGCCAGGAGGCAACCTAATGCTTCTGACCCATCTTCTCAACCACCTTATCCTTCACAGGAGCCTTTAAGCACTTCTGTAGTTGGCAGCCACCCTAAAGCTTTTAACTAGCTGAGCCACAACCTTGATTGCTGTGGTTTATGGAGACTGAGATTCCATAAACTCAAAAACATCTAGAAGTTTTTTTGTGCAAATCCAGAACCTCCACTACTGCCAATCAGAGGTTAATTCTTGCAAGACTAGAATGAAAACAAGCAATGACAATATGAAGTGAAATACTTCAGTAAGTTTCAAAGAGCTGTATGAAAAGAGATGGAAGTCAAAATTTGAGAGGTTATTTACCTGGCAGTGACTTCTGAGAAGTTCACAAAATGGTTAACTCAAATAGTCCATCGGGTACTAAAGCCAGGTCCTTGAATCCTCAGAGGTTGTGGCAGGTAATGCCCTTCAAATTTCACCTCTGATACCAAGAAATGTCAAAGCACAAACTGGATTCTCTGGTAAAACTAAAGCAAAAAGTTTTATTGAGGAAATAAAATGTCCAAAATGGGCCATATCTATTGAGACACCAAAACAGGGTTTGAGTACAAAAAAATCAGGAGCTTACAAGGAAGTATTCTGATTGACATTTACAATCATGTTTCAGTAGTTACTAGATAGTTACGAGATCCCTTAAGCATTGTTTTGTTAATCATAAAGTTTTAGTCAATCATTTGTTAAACTATGGTTATTTTGTTCCAGCCTGAGTAAGTGTTCTTCCTGTGAACATGCTGTGAGACAAAGAGAGGGGAGGAGAGGGGAAAGGAGCCCACAAACTTCCTGAAGCATTCTGATTGGCTGAGATTTGAGAGTCATTTCAGAATGAGCAGTAAACAATAAAAATGGAATCTGACCTACATCCTGAGCAGAAGTCTATCCTTATACGAAGAACCAAGATTTTTGTGTCTCCTATTTGTGTCTCCTACACAGAGTATACACTGATCAAAACTCTTAGGAAATAGTTATGTACCTTTTCCCAATAGAGAATTTTTTCTCTCCTTTATTCTGATTTTATTGGTTACAGTAATAAATTGACCAGAGCCATTATGTGCCTGGCCTATCTCAATAGCTATCTATCATCCACCCATCTATCTATCTATCTATCTATCTCTATCTATCTATCTATCTATCATCTATCTATTTAATTATTTAACAGAGCCACAGTGGTGCAGTGGTTAAACATTGGGCTGCTAACCAAAAGATCAACAGTTTGAACCCACCATGTTTGAAAATATGTGACAGTTTGCTTCTATACAGATTTACAGCCCTGGAAACCTATGGGACAGTTCTACTCTGTCCGGTAGAGTCACTATGAGCAGGTGAGTAGAGGACCAAATTCAGCAGCCAGGCCAGGAGTAACCTGACATCAATTGATCTCAGTAAAGCAGGGAAAACACCAAACCAAACTCACTGCTGTCGAGTTGGATCCGACTCATAGTGACCCCTCCTTGGGTTTCTGAGGTAGTATCACTACGGAAGTAGATTGCCCAACCTTCCTTCCGAGAAAGTGGGGAAGGGAGGGTTCAATTAATCACATTAAAATTAGCTAGTGGTTGATCTTCTCTTCTTCCTCCTCTTCTATTTATATGGGTCATTGTACCTACCTTCTTGGAGCATTTGCTTTTCCTGGAATAAAGATGGTGTTCCTATATGCATATAGAGTAACTGCCCACAATAAACTTTATGTTCAAATTTTGGTGAATTTTGATTCTTTTAAGCAGTGGTCATATTTTGATGCACAGCTGTGATCTACTCAGTTGTTGTAGAGAAATTTACAAAGTTAATCAAGGATTTGTGCTAGTTATTTCTGCTGCTTGGAATATTCTTTCTCCTGGTTGATTCCTTAGGTCTTTGTCAAATATCTTTCTGTTAGGCTTTCTGGCTATCCTACCTAATTTTACAACCCCATACATTGCTCCTACCAATTTTATTTCACTTTTCCCTGTATTATTTACCTCTTTAAGATTTACCGCTACAATGCACAAACAAAACAAAACAAACTCACTGCCATCGAGTCATTTCTGACTCATAGCGACCCCCATTGGGTTTCCAAGGCTATAAATCTTTATGGAAGTAGATCGCCCAGTCTTCCTTCTATGGAGCAGCTGGTGGGTTTGAACTGCTGACCTGCCACTCAGCAATCAAGTGCCTTATCCACTACTCATCTATGCCTTATCTATGTCACCAGAGCTCTACAATGCACAATATATATTATTTATTCATTTTGCATATTGTATTAATTTCTCCACTAGGAATCATGGTATGGGATTTAAGTGTCTTATTCACTGTTCTGTTTATCACCTCCTTCCTAGCATAGTGCTTGTGAATAAATTAATTGAATGAGCACATGGATTAACTAACAAATATTATTTTAACTTCCCATCTTCATTCTCCTTTCTTCTGAATTATATACAAAAGTCACAAGAGAGAACTTACACAAGACATTGATTATCCATCATTCCACATATTACTACAATGGATTATGATGTTAAAAACATCATGAAATAAACCACATAATAAATATGTTATCAAGGAAGAAGCTATGTTTGTTGGCTTTTTCTAATTCTATATTTCTGGCACTTGAGACTGGGTTCCTTGGGGTGCAAATGGATTGTGTTCCAATGCTTACCTAAACGTTGGCAGTTCAAACCCACCCAGTGATATCTCACAAGAAAATGTCTGGTGATCTGCTTCCATTGAGAAGACAGCTAAGAAAACCCTATGTTTACACTCTGTAACATATGGGGTCACCAGGAGTCAGAATTAATTCAATGCCAACTAGCACAACAACAAACTATTGGTGGAGTAAATAAACAAATATATTAATAAATTGAATAATTAAACTCAAGATGGTGTACTTAGGCATGATTTCTTGGAATAAAGAATGAATTTTAAATGTCTCATAAAAGAAAAATTGAAAATTTGATGTAATCAAAAACTTTTAATTTCTGTTTTTCGTATGCTGTCCCTCTTTTCCTTTGTTAAATTTGCAAGTGGTTTGTCAATTTTATTGATTTTTTCAAAAAACCAACTTCTGGTCTTGTTGATTTTTTCCATAGCCCTTCTATTTTCCGTTTCATTGATTTCTGCTCGAATCCTGATTATTTCCTTTCTTCTGGTGACTATAGGCTTTTCTTGCTGTTCTTTCTCTAATTGTTGGAGATGTTCATTTAAAGTGTTGATTTTGCCTCTTTCTTCTTTTTGGATGTGTGCATTGATTGCTATAAATTGGCTCTGATTGCTGCTTTTGTTGTGTCTCAAAGATTTTGGAATGTTGTGTTTTCATTCTCGTTTGATTCAAGGAATTTTCAAATTTCAGTTTTGATTTCTTCTCTTACCAGTCTTTCTCAAGGAGAGTGTTGTTCAGTATCCATGTGTTTACTCTTTTCCTGTTCATCTCCCTATTGTTGATTTCTAATTTGATAGCATTATGATCTGAGAAGATGCTTTGAAATATTTCAGTGTTTTAAATTTTATTAAGCCTTGCTTTATGGCCTAACATATGGTCTATCATGGAAAATGTTCCATGTGCACCAGAGAAGAATGGATATTGTGCTGCTGTTGGGTGAAGTGCTCTATATATGTCTTTAAGGCCAAGTTGGTGGATTGTATTGTTTAGCTCTTCTGCATCTTTGTTGAGTTTCCTTCCAGTTGTTCTATCTTTCAAAAAAAGTGGTGTATTAAAGTCTCCCACTACGAGTGTGGAGTCATCTATTTAGCTTTTCAACTCTTTTCAAGTCTGATTTCTGTATTTTGGGGCTCTTTCATTGCATCCATAGGTATTTATTATGGTTATATCTTCATGTTCAATTGATCCTTTAATCATTATATAATGTCCTTCTTTGT
>NW_006921834.1:1364757-1370143 GCF_000298275.1 Orycteropus afer afer
GGTCCAAGATTATCTTCTGTGTCTGTGTTAATTGGTTTCCCTTTTCTTTGTTGAAGAGGGTCTGTGCAATCCTTCTGCCTAGTCCGCCATCTACACACTTCTACTTTTCAAAAATTTTCATTTTCTCTACCTGATCCTGCCATGTCAGATCTAGATTGTATTTAAGAGCTCTAGAGGTGTTCTGGTAGTTAAAGCATCCAGCTGTTAACCAAGGGTTAGTGATTTGAACCTACCAGCCACTCCACAGTAGAAAGATGAGACAGTCCACTTATGTAAAGCTTTATGACCTCTGAAACCCTATGGGGCAGTCCTACTGTTCTATGAGCTCTACTCATAGCGACTGTCCTATGGGGTCACTGAGTCCAAATAAACTTGAAGGCAGTGGGTTAATTTTGGTTTTGGAGGAAGTGTTGATTGCTAAAAATAACACTGTGAGAATTCCTCTAAATATTACTCTCTGAATTCCTAAGGCAGAGATGGCATGGATTCTTCCTTCTTCTCACCTCCCTAAGCTATTGTTAGTTGCTGTTAGAGGCTGTCAAGTTGGTTCTTAATCATAGCAACCCTATGTACAACAGAATGAAACACTGTCCAGTCCTGTGCCATCCTCGAAGTTGTTGCTATGTTTGAACCCATTATTGCAGTCACTGTGTCAATACATCGGATTGAAGGTCTTCCTCTTTTTCACTGACCCTCTACTTTACCAAGGGTGACATCCTTCTCCAGAGACTGGTCGCCTCTAGTAACATGTTCAAAGTATGAAAGACTTTCACTTCTAAAGACCATTGCAACTGTACTTCTTCCAAGACAGATTTGTTCATTCTTTTGACAGCCCAGTGTATATTCACTATTTTTCAGCAACGTTGTTGTTGTTGTTAGGTGCCATCAAGTCATCTCTAACTAACAGCCACCCTATGTATAGAATGAAACACTGCCTGGTCCTGTGCCACTTCCATGATCCCTGCTATACCTGAGCCCATCGCTGTAACCACTGCATCAGTCCATCTTGTTGAGGTCCTTCCCCTCTTTCGTTGACCTTCCACTTTAGCAAAAATGATATCCTTCTCCACGGAATGATCCCTTCTGACAACATGACCAAAGTAGGTGAGACGACGCCTGGCCATTCTTGCTTCAAGGAGCATTCCAGCTGCACTTCTTCCAGGACAGATTTATTAGTTCTTTTAGCAGCCCACAGTACTTTCAGCATTCTTCACCAGCACCACAACTCAAAAGCATCATCTTTGGTCTTCCTTATTCATTGTCCCACTCTCACAGGCATATGAGGCATTTGAAAATACCATGGTTTGTGTCAGGTGTACCTTAGTCTTCAAGGAGATATCTTTGCTCTTCAGCAATTGAACAAGGTCTTTTGCAGGAGATTTGCCCTGGTATCATAGTGCCTAAGGCACTTGACTGCTAACCAGAAGGCTGGTGGTTCAAACCCACCAGCCATTCCTTGGAAGGAAGGTTGGGCAATCTATTTCCATAGTGATACTGCCTCAGAAATCCAAGGAAGGGTCATTATGAGTTGAGTCCAATTTGATGGCACACAACAACCAAACAACAACAATATACGTCTGATATCTTGACTGCTGCTTCCATCGGTGTTGATTGTAGAACCAAGTAATATGAAGTTTTTGACATCAAACTTTTCTCCATTTATTGTGATGCTGCTTATTGGTCTAGTTGTGAGGATTTTTGTTTTCTTTATATTGAGGTATAATCCATACCGCAGACTATATTCTTCAATCTTTATCAGTAAGTGTTTCAAGTCATCTTGACTTTCAGCATGCAAAGTTGTGTCATCAGTGTATCGCAGCAGGTTGTTAATGATTCTTGTATGCGTGTTGTTTCAGCAACAACATGATTCAAATGCATCAATTCTTCTTCAGTCTTCCTTATTCATTTTCTAAGGTAGCATTAATGTTCTCTTATTTCCTACCTAGTGGATAAGGCGATCTAATAAGCTTGTACTTATACAACCTTATATCATTTGACTGGAAAGGGACAAAGGGAGAAGCCCTGGCCAAACCCATTGTTGCCAACTCTATGAGATCGATCTCAGGGAGAGGAGTTGAGTGAAAATAAATGGTAAAGGAGAAGTGATTGCTAATGGAAAGGAAGCCAATAAACATATAATGCAAAAATAAATGGCTAAATTTATGCTGGGGCTTTGTGAGAGGCTAAGAGCAGGAGAATCTTTCTTAGCAACTTACAGATGCCCATAGGAGAGGCACCATTTGTATGCAGAGTCTTTCTTAGTTTGAAGAATAAAATGCAGGATGAGCCCTAGGGGATTTGAGAAGCATTCAATATGGAGTCATCTCCATAATGACTAGCAACACCTGTGGATAAATGTCTGAAAAACTTCTAATGTAGCTTTGTATTTTGGTTGCTGTTTTGTGGGTATACATATTACAGAGGACCCATTTAGGGAGGTAACATATGGGAACTTTTGCCTTCTGGATATACTAAGGACTTTGTTCAACAACTCAGTCACAGATCACTCTGTATCAACTTAGGTGATAAATTATTGAGAAAGTTGCCCAATACGTGAGAACAAAATTCACTGTGTGCCTGACTTGTTATAGTATGATGTCTTAATGCCTATATTCCATATTTTTGTGAATGAATGTAAATAATTCAAGAAATAGAAACCAATGTCAATTTAGGAGTGATTTCGTGGGTTCAAACACTTAATACTGATAATCTCATGTCTGTTGAATATACCAATGGTAAGCTCTTTGGCATACTCAAACTAAACCATATTTGGAGATGACTATTCTGCATATGGGAGCTATGGTGGCATAGTACCTAAGGCACTTGACTGCTAAACAGAAGGCTGGCAGTTCAAACCCACCAGCCACTCCTCAGAAGGAAGATTGGGCAATCTACTTCTGTAGAGATACCACCTCGGAAACCCAAGGAGGGATTGCTATGAGTCAGAAACAACATGACAGCAGTGACATTATCCTGGGAAATAGTGAAAAGGGCATATATGGCTAGACCCATAAAGAATTGGAATCCAACATTAATTGAGACTTTGCTCTCGATTTATATTCCAATATATGACAGTATTTAGCGTATGGACAAGTTTTGCTTTTGTAGGGAAGGCTGAGAAAATACTATTACAGCTGATCTTATTTGTTTTATAGTGATCTTAGTCTAACTCATAATGCAACTATTACTTTATGTAATAATGGAATTATTGGTAAGTTTAATTTGATTTTCTTACACCTCATCTATGGCAAACATAATTAGTATTTTGGCAGTTATCTTATCTTAATATTTGGTTTTGTAATGCTAAGCACAGAAAAATATGTAGAAAAGAATAAATAAATTGCTCAAATTAATATATTGATTAGAATGGAAATGATTTTTCCTTTACAGCATCATTCAATTCCCTAATCTCTTCCAACTTAAATGCTAAACATCACTCATAAATAATCATTAAAAAATTTCTAATGATATATCACATGACTAAGTAGTTCCACCAACAGTTTTGATAAAAGTAAATAATTGGAACCCATATAACTTGCAAAGAATTACTTACCAAGCACTTAATAATTTCTCATCATAGAAATCAATATGTTGTACAGTATTTTTCTTTGGGAGTACTGGGGTTTTTAACTTAATATGGTTAATGAGTACTATACCAAACCAAAACCAAACCTGTTGCCATCAAGTTGATTCCAACTCACAGGGACACTATAGGACAGAGTAGAACTTCCCCATAGTGTTTACCAAGCCTGTAATCTTCACAGAAGCAGATTGCCACATCTTTCTCCCACAGAGCAGTTCGTGGGTTCAAACTGCTGATCTTTCCCTTAGAAGCTAAACAGCTAACCACTGTGCCACCAGGGCCCCATCAATGTGCTATAGTAAGATTCAATTTCAAATACTGAGGTTAAATCTTTCTTTTGCAAAGTGGGAGCTGAAAAGTTGTGAAAGAGTAGATAGGAAAGGAGAATATGGAGATACATTGAGTTATGGCAGCTGAAACAGTGACCCCATGGTAAGTCTTCATGTCCCTTTAGGGGCTTGCATTCTCAGGGTTAAGATTCTTGTCTTATCTTATTGGTAATTTTGGATAGAATAACTGGGCATGCTTGGTTCAACTATGTCCGTATTGGTAATAATTTGGTCATTGTTGTTGTTGTTGTTATTACCTGCCATGGAGTCGGACCCGACTCAGAGACCCCTCCTTGGGTTTCTGAGGCAGCATCACTATGGAAGTACATTGCCTAACCTTCCTTCTGAGAAGTGGCTGGTGAATTTGGCCATATAGGGTGAAGTTCCTCTACTTCTTCAAGACATAAGTTGTTCCTGGTTCCACACTGTGGTAACAGATGTAGTGATGTGACAGGGTGAGGATGATGCAGATTTAAGGGATTAATTCAGGACACTACTGTCTTGCACTGTGTTGCTACATCTGCCTAGTTCTGGGGTCCCAAATAACACATACTTGGTTTTCACATTAAGCTACATTCTCTAATCTATTCTCTGCCAGTAATAAAGTTGATACTTTTATTTCCTTCTTTATTCTTACTTTCTTATTTTACAAACTGATCTCCACCAAATACCTAAAAATATTAGGCTTTATCAGAGACAGCCCTTTCATCCTTTATCCTTAGCACTCAGGGCCAAAGCTTTTATCTCCAAATTTGGGTTGAATTTGATCAAGGTCAGAAAGTAAGATAAAAATAGACAGCATGGGAGTTCCAGTAAGATGGGAGAATAGGCAGAAAGACTGCACAGACCATCTTCAACAAAAAAAAAAGGGGAACCAATTAACACAAATACAGAAGATAATCCTGGACCCCTGAGCCTTGAAGAGAAAGATATAGAAGTGGACTAAACCCCAACTAGCAGAAGAATTTGCATGAAAATAGTAAACAAAGAGACATATGGAGCTGCAGTCTGGCAGTGATCCTGACAGTACAGACAGCTTGGATATTGCCGAGTGGTGGTAGGACCTAAGAATTAACCTAAAAATCGGCCCTACTAGCCAGGGACTGCATGACGAACTGCTCTGGTGGCTGGGGAATAAAAAGGAAAGCAGTGAAGAGGACAGCGGGATGAGCTGTGGACTTCTCTCTGTCCAGAGGGCACAACCATTTTGAATGTTGACAAGCGGCTTGACCATTCTGGATATTTAAAGTGACAGCGTTCTCACAGATTCCAAGGATTTAAGAACAGGCTCCACTGGCCAGTAACCCCAAGGACAGTCTGGACCTGGATGACTGTAAAAGCGTGACATTCCTTTTGTTACTCTTATACCCTACACCCTCTTGGTGAATGGAGGCACAGCCATCCCTCACTCCCACCCAATTTCTGGGATGGCAGAAATTCCATCCCAGTCTGTGTGCTCAGACAGAGCCTGGGT
>NW_006921834.1:1370419-1371738 GCF_000298275.1 Orycteropus afer afer
TGGTTAACCCTGTTCCTTGTTTTTCTTTATGGATTTTTTCCAGTTTTTTCTTCATTATTCTCTTTCTCTACCTTTTTTCTCATTGCCCTCTCCCCAGATGTTTCAGGGTTTTTTTTTTTTTTCTTTTTCCCTTTTTTCTTTTTTAAGTTACTGTTCCAGAGTGATAACATGGTGTAATTTTTGTTCATTTGCTTTTATTTTTTTGATGGTTATTCAATTGTTATTTTTGTCCCACTGAGTGAAAGACTGCAACAGTCCCCATATGACACAACTACACCCACACCTCCCGCAGCTTCACTTACTGAGAGCTGTCACTTCCTTCTCCACCAATAGGCCAACAATAAACAACCACCAAGAAAAGCTGACTTACCCATGTCTGCTCTTCACAAACAGTTAATAGAAATCTAAATACAATAATACTATGTCTCAGAGACAACAGACCATCAGAGTCCACACTATGAAGCAAGATAAAGTGGTAGAAACAAGGGAGCAGGATACAGACCAGAACACATCCCTGAGAAAGAAGCATCATTGGAACTCTCTGATACAGAATTCAAAAGAATTATATTTAGGTATCTAAAAAAGATTGAGAGACAGACCAAGGAAAACAAAGACAAAACCCTAGAAGAATTTTGGAAGAAAATACAAGAACAAATGACAAAATAAATGAAAAATTAGAAGTGATTCAAAATCTACAGATAGAAATCCAGAAGATTAATACTAAATTGTCAGAAATAGATAACACATTGGAAGGGCAAAAGAGTAGAACTGATGCAATGGAAGACAGAATTAATGACATTAAAGACAATACCTGAATACTTCTTTGAAAAGGAGTCAATCAGAAAAAAAAAAGATCAAAACAAAATGAAGAAAGCCTAAGGTTCATGTGGGATACAATCTAGAGGAATAACCTACATGTCATTGGAATTCCAGAACAGGAAGAGAATAATAAAACCACCGAGAAAATTGTCCAAAATTTGTTGGAGGAGAACTTCCCTGAAATGATGAAAGATGAGAATATATCCATTCAGGAAGTCCAACAAACCGCAAAAAGGATAGACCCCAAAAGAAAATCACCAAGACATATCATCATCAAACTCATCAAAACCAAAGACAAAGACAGAATCCCAAAAGCAGCATGGGAAAAACAAAATGTTACTTACAAAGGATAACCAGTAAGAACAAGCCCTGATTTCTCAGCAGAAACCATGCAAGCAAGAAAGCAATGGGATGGTATATATAAAACCCTGAAAGAGAAAAATTTTCAACCAAGAATTATATACCCAGCAAAATTATCCCTCAAATATGATGGTGAAATT
>NW_006921834.1:1376963-1390867 GCF_000298275.1 Orycteropus afer afer
AAAGAATTACCTAGAATCTGCAAAACATCATATAACATGGATGAACTTAGAGGACATTATGCTGAGTTAAATAAGTCAATCACAGAAGGACAAATATTGTATTAGTCCATTATTGTAAAAATCAAGGAAAAGTTTTATCTATGGAAGAAAATTTTCTTTGTTGGTTACCAGGGGTGGGAGAGTAGGGTAGTGAACACTGTTAGATAGGTAGAGATAAGTATTGATTTGGTGAGAGAAGGGCAATGTACCAAATGTGAGTGATCAACATGTTGGTATTCAGGAAGAGGAAGACATAGAGAGATACATGAGAGGTACAGACAACACAGATTAATCCTTTTGCACATACAGTACTGCATTGTCAGTGAAGACAAACATGGGAATATGTGTGGATAGATGGGTGGACAGGATGAACTATTAGGTTTGTCTATGAAGTGGGGAGTGTACCCAAGACCATGTATAGGGTTGGCAGATACTGTATTTGTATGATCTGAATTCCCAGGTGTATAGTAGTGCTGACAAGGGACAAGGTTGTAGTCACTTCTTGGTCACAGCCAGCTACCCAGAGGGACCGAGTAGTTGAACCTGTGGGCTCAGGACCATAGTCACAGGGGACATCAGGCTCAACTGGCATAACATACTCCACAAAACATTGTTCCACCCCCTACTTTGGGGAGTAGCAACTGGATCTTAAAAGCTTGCAAACAGCCATCTAGATGCAATGATGGATCTCTCCTCGTCCAGAGCAAAGAAGAATAAAGAAAACCAAACGTTCATGGAAACAGTTAGTCCTAGTGACTAATGCCACCCACAGCCTATGTGACTAGGAGACCAGAAGAACTAGATGGTGCCCAGCTACCAATGTCAACCACTCAGAGGGACATCTATGTAGGAGATCCTGGATAGAGAAGAAGAACAATGTGGAACAAAACTCAAAATCATCCAGAAAAAAAAAAAGGGGGACTAGTTTTGTTGGTCTGATAGAGCCTAGTAGAACCACTGAGATATGGCCCCTAGCTGCCCTTCAGGTCTTGAATTGGACCCACACCTACGGCTTCCAGCCAAGCAAAAGATAGACATAGGAGTTGGACATTTACCTGAGGTAGATACACTCCTTGGAGAGAACAATCATGAGAGAAAGAAGGGCTGTTTATGCACAGGGAGAGAGCTCTGGGGCAGGGGTGCATGGAGGAATGGACACAGGGAACAAGTGACTGTCAGGAGGAAGTGGGAGGGGAGCTGTTACATTGTGGTGAATTGTGGTCAATGTCATGAGACAGTGTATGTGAACTGCTGTACGGAAAGTGAATTAGCTGTGTAAATTTTCACACAAATCACAATTTTAAAAAATTAAAAAAAAAAAGAATAGGCAGCATGGGAAAGAGTCCTGGAGTGTCCATAGGCAGTTGAGAAGGAGTGGACTACGGGAATACATGACTGCATGCCCAGAAGTCAAAGACTTTGCTTTTAGGATCTTGAAGGATGGGGAGAAAGTGGAAAAGAGGCAAGCATATCCTGACCCAAGACCACAGATATCTTGTGGGTGGGCTTCAATTCTAACCTGAGAGATCCCAAGCTGTGCTAAACTAGAAAAAAATTTCAAGGCCTGGTTTAGGTTTGAGCTTCAGTGACCTGGACATTTATTATTACTTTGAGCAATCCTAACATTCTGTTATCACTCTGTTATCTCAATGTTTCTATTTTTAAAATCTTGGAAACAATAATATCAAGTCATTTTATGAAAATTAAATTGCTATGTGTTTACTCTCTATATGAAAATAAAGTGCTATACTAATAAAAGGAGCTCCTGGGTGACGTAACTGCTTAAATGCTTGCTATTAACTGAAAGGTTGGCAGTTCACATCCACCCATTGATGCACTGGAAGAAAAGCCCGGGGATCTGCTCCCAAAAGATCAAGCCATGAACATCCAGGGAGCACACTTCTACTCTGCAACTCAGAGGGTCAGCATGAATCAAAGGCAACTTGAGAGCAACTGATATACTAATATATATAGGTATAATAATTTATCAATATAATTTGTCAATTACTTCCTACCCCCAGTGTCTCTATCATTTGCTGTAGAGAAATCTGCCCTGGTTCCCAGGGTGCTTCCTGATCAGCACACTTTGAAGGTCTGTGAGGACAGAAACACTGTATTCTCTGGAGCAGGATATCTTTGCTCCTAGGGTAACTGCTGTTTGTTCTCACTTTGCCCAGTACTGTAATTCTGCCAGTTCTGAGGCTTTGGCAGACACTTGGATAATTACATTCTTTCCCTTGGGTGCTATTTCTCATACAGCCTAGTTATCAAACAGTCCCCTTGAGAAGTTTCCTTTAACTTCTTTTTTAAATTTGAAAGCCTTCCTTAATGTAACTTCCGCATTCCCTTGCTCACTCTAAGTGCTCAAGTGCATTTGCACAGGTCGCTGTGCTTCTGTTACAACGTCCCTGTAGATATGGTGAGAGGAGCCTTGGTTGTTACTTGTTCTTATCCACTTTGGTTCTTTCTCTCTGAAGTCATGTAGTGTCTATTTATGTACCACAAAATCCATCTTTTCACATTTTTATTTTTTAAATTAAATAAATTTATTTTTTGAAGTGAGTAAATTTTGTTTGTTTAATGCACAAGTCCACTAGTTTTGTACAGATTTGTGTAAACCCCACTATAATCAAGGTATAGAGCAGTTCTATCACTGCCACCCCCCCCCAAAAAAAAAAAACCTCTTTGTGTTTTACCTTTGTAGTCGCAGCCTCACCCCACACATTGCTCAGGCAACCACTGATCTGTTTTATATCATTATAGTTTTTGTGTTTTGAAAATGTCATGTAAATGAAATCGTACTGTATGTAGCATTTGACACTGGCTCTTCTCCCTCAGCATACTATCATCGAGATAGATCCAAGTTGTTTAGTGTATTAGTACTTTGTTCTTCTTTACGGCTGAGTTACCTATTGGAGGCACCACTATTTCTTTATTCATTCATCTGTTGAATGAATAAATGTATATCAAGGTTATTTCCAACTTTTAACAATCACAAACACAGCTGCTATGAACATTTGAATGCAGATTTTCATGTTAACATAAGTTTTCATTTCTCTTGGGTAAATATTAGAGGTGGAATTGAAGAGTCATATGATAAGGGTATGTTTAACTTTACAAGAAACTGCCAAACCACAAAATCCATCCTTTATTAAAAATATTACCAAGTAATTTTGGTCACTTTTCATTATCTTCAGAAGATAGTGAAATTAAAGGAAAATTTTCAAAATTTGTGTTAAAAGTAATCAATGCCCAACCCTGTAACTATCAGTAAGGAGCCCTGGTAGCCTAACAGATAAACTCAGCTGTTAAACTGTATGGTTGGCTGTTGGAACCCACCCAGAAGCTCCATAAGAGAAAGATCTAATGATTTGGTCCCGTAAAGATGGCAGCCTAGAAAAACGTTTGGGGCAGTTCTACTTTGTCACTTTAGGTCGCTATGAGTAGAAAACCAACTCCAAGCCACAGAACAATGATGTCGATACTATCAGTGGTGGCTGCTGATGAAATCTGAGTGGAGCTTCCATTTTCCTGGCATGCACTGGCTGCAAAAGCATCCCATTTTCAAGGCTACAGCCACTGCAGGATGGAATCCAGTCCAGAAGTTCCTTTTGCCAGCTTCAATCACTGCTATTAATCGGATCTTGTAATTTGGTGCTTGGAGGGACAGTGGCAGTGGTGACAGTTTTCTTATCAGACCAGTCCTGTGGCAGCTGTCGGGCTGTTCCTGGAAGCTTGGGCTTCATCTGTTCCTCCAGCCCTCCTAATGGCTTTGTGAGCTTCCTTATAGTCTTCTTTTCTATGGGTTACTTTCCTTCTTTGTACAAGAGCTTTTTTGCACAGGAGGCGTTTTACTATTTTTCTGATAGCTACTATGCATATTTTTGTATTAATTTTGTACAGGTTTAACTTGTGTATGTTATTCTTACTTTAGGATTTTACTTTTATGGTTTTTATAATTTTTGCTTAAAGATCACAAAACACTAGATATTTTAATAAAACTATTTTATGTTTGGAAATTCAGGATATTTTCAGGTTTTAGTTATTTTAAGTCAATTAGCTGTCCACACCCCGAACCCCATCTCTTTTAATCTATTTTTAGGATCATGCCCATGTGTACTTTTTGTGATACTTGTGCTACTTTCTAAAATATCCTAGTATGCAATCTACCACACAACTTTCAAACCTTGAGGTGTAAAATATTTTCAGAGACTATCTATGCTCCTTCCCTTACTTATTTATCTACAAAATATTCTGTGAGGTAGACCGGCAGATTTTACAGAAATCTCCAGTTGATAAATCTAAATCCCAGTTCAGTCTGTGATGGGTTCAGTGTTCTGGTTACCTAGTGCCGCTCTGACAGGAATACACCACAAATGGGATAGCCTTAACAAATAGGAGTTTATTCTCTTACAGTTTGGAGGCTTTAAGTCCAAGTTCAAAGTGCCAGGCTCTAGGGGCTGTGTGAAAGCCCCTCAACCTTGGGGCTTCAGCTCTGCCTCTTGCTCCCAGCCCACTGAAGCTAGAGGCATCTCTTCACTCAAGAAGCTCCTGGCTCCTGAGGCTAACAAGCCCAAGGTCGACAAATAAAATGGCACAGTCTTAATGTTACCAAACCACATGGCAGGCCATTAATTCAAGTCCATTGCAAGTCTCAAGGTCAGCAGAGCATGGCAGGCTGCTGAACAATGACATGGCTACATGCAGGGTCCAAGCGTGCCATAAGCTAAAGACTATCCCCAAGGCTTCTCCTTATATACAGGAAGCAGACCACATCCCAAAAGCAACTACTCAGCTGCTTATAGGAGATCCCACCATGGAGTTGATTGCCAGTCTCATCACAGGGAATAACTACCACCAGCTGGCCAGGTGGAGCAACCAGGCCCAGCCAAGTGGACATACAAATTTAACTACCACATTCAGTTTTACACACTTTGTAGCAGGGCAGTTATTAGAATTCCACCCTGCCAATGTTCTACTTTTCCTACTTTTTAATTTCTACCAAACCATAGATGATCTTTTAACCAAAAAGAAGATTGGACTGTTCATTTATTCATTTGACAAATATTTTTGAAGCACCTACCATATACTGAACACTGGTCAATATTTTGGAGCAACAGCCATGAACAAGACAAAGGGGAAAAATGTCCGTATTCTCAGGGAACTTACTTTCTGATAAATGACTCAGTCTAGTAATAGTGAAATACAGAGACTTTCATGTAACTGTTTTCTTAAAACTGCAATAAATAGGTGTAGTTTGACTCGACGGCACATAACAACAACAACAACAAGTGTAGACATAGTTTCTATCCTTATGCCTGAGTGGCAGAGTATGCTGAAATACATCAGGATATGCCTAGTTAAGGAGCTCTAGTAGCGTAGTGCCTAAGGCACTTGACTGCTAACCAGAAGTCTAGCGGTTCAAACCCACCAGCGACTCCTCAGAAGGTTAGGCAATCTACTTCCATAGTGATACTGCCTCAGAAACCCAAGGAGGAGTCGCTCTGAGTCAGGTCCAACTTGATGGCACATAACAACAACAACAACAACAACATGCCTAGTTAGAAGATTAACAGTGATCTTACTATTTATTTTTGTCAGTACATGAAGAGTTATCTGTTCTGTCCACTGAGACCATTTTAGCAACACCTTCCCACTCCCTGCATGAGTCCACTGTGGCATTCATTAGCTTTGTCCCTGAGACTCAAGAGAACTTATTCACTCCTGTTTGTTTGTTTGTTTGTTTATTATTTATTTATTTATTATTGTGATTTGGGTGAAAGCTTACAGAGCAAATTCACTTTCCATACAGCAGTTCACACACACGTTGTCTCATGACACTGACTACAATTTACCCCAATGCAACAGCTCCCCTCCCACTTCCTCCTGATAGTTACCTATTCCCTGTGTCCATCCCTCCATGCACTCCTGCCCCCTGAGCTCTCTCCTTGTACATGAACAGCCCTTCTTTCTCCAATGATTGTTCTCTCCAAGGAGTGTATCTACCTCAGGTAAATGTTCAACTCATATGCCTGTATTTTGTTTGGCTGGAAGCCACAGGTGTGGGTTCAATTCCAGACCTGAGGGACAGATAGGGGCTATAATCTCAGCGGTTCCTCCAGGCTCTATCAGACCAGCAAACCTGATCCCCCCCTTTTTCCCCCCAAATGATTTTGAGTTTTGTTCCACATTGTTCTCCCTCTCTATCCAGGATCTCCTACATAGATCCCCCTCTGAGTGGTTGACAATGGTAGCCAGGCACCATCTAGTTCTTCTGGTCTCATAGTCGTATAGGCTGAGGATCGCATGGTGTACCAGTTGCTAGGACCAATTGTTTCCATGAATCTTTGGTTTTCTTCTTCTTTGCTCTGAATGAGGAGAGACCCATCATTGCATCTAGATGGCTGCTTGCTAGCTTTTAAGATCCCAGTCGCTACTCACCAAAGTAGGAAGTGGAACAATGTTTTGTGTAATATGTTATGCCAATTGAGATTGATGTCCCCTCTGACTATGGTCCCGAGAACACAGGTTCAACTACTCGGTCCCTCTGGGTAGCTGGCTGTGACCAAGAAGTGGCTACAACCTCGTCCCTTCTCAGCTCTAGTATACACAAGGGGATTCTTACAGAAAATACAAATAAACTTGTAGAACCATTGTCTGCCAACCCTATACATGGTGTTGGTGCATAGACATAATAGTTCAGCCTGTCCACCCATATATCCACCCATATACCCATGTTTGCCTTAACTGACAATGCAGTACTGTATGTACAAAAGGGATATTTATTTATCTCACTTATCTATTCAGCATATAATTTTCATCAACTTTCCTTGTTACATGCTGTGCTAGACATTGTAAATAAATAAGAAATGGTTGCTACATTTGAAAAGATGGCACAAACAAGGTTTTGGAAGAAAGCTATTTCTTACATTGCCTATCTGCCATTTATAGTGGTTTGAAATTAAAGGAAGAGGTTCACATATTCATCCCTTTATGATTTTGGTTTTATGGAAATATATTTTTTTCACCAGAATGAAGGGTTTATTCTTAGATTTTCTTCTAAGCAAGCATAGTACGCCCTTAACCCAGTTCCCTATAAGGTTTTCAATAGTTTGCTTTCAAGATTTAGAGCACTGGTAAATCCCAGGGGTATCACATATTTTGACATAGCTAAAATAGCAAAATCTTGTAACTCAGCTCTGTAGTTCTCCATATTATCACTTTGTTCTAGCTGTCCTTTGGTTTGAAATAGGTTGTCTGAAAATTAAATTAACTGTTCATTCATTTTCTTTGATTTTATATTAATGAAAAAGTTATATCAAAGCTCTTGATGTAATTCGTTTGCATGATGGCAACTGTACTTACCTTTACTTAACTCGTGCTCATCTTATTAGCTGTGCTTGTGTGTGTTTCGCAATGAAAGCAATTCCCATAAACTTTAAAAATATATACACTTAACAAAAGAACATGTACTGGGATCAAAATAGGAGATCCCGGATAGAGTGAGAGAAAACGTGAAATGAAACTCAATACCTTAAAAAGAGACCAGGCTTAACGGTCTGGTAGAGATTGGTGAAACAAACCCCTGAGACTATGGTCCCTAATAACTCTTCAGCCTGGAATTGAACTCACTCCCATGGCTTCCAGCCAAACAGTTGACAGGTATGTAAGGTGAATATTTATACCAGGTAGGTACACTCCTTAGAACAATCAACAAAGGGAAATCAGGAGGGCAGTATTTGCACAGGGAGATAGCACAGAAGGCAGGAATGCATAGGAAAGAAGGACACAGGGAAAAGGTAATCACAGGGAAGAAGTGGGAAGAGGGCTGTTACATTATGAGGATTGCACACATCATTAGACAAAATTTACATGAACAGTTGTATGGAAAATGAATTTGCTCTGTAAACTTTGATCCAAATCACCATTTTTTAAAAAGAAGGATATGTAGTTGTCATTAAAAAAATGGTGACTGGTTCCTACCGTAGTTTGCTATCGAGGATCATACCAATGAAATCTTCTTCCCTCTTTGTCCACACTTGACCCGTCATAGGAACAAGGCAGAAGCTTGCAAAATATACTTGAGTGTAGACCTGATTGTGTCTATCTATACAGACATGAACGTATATGTTTACACGAACTTGATTCAGGTGAAATATTCAAACTGAATAATGATGTTATAATACTAATTGACATACTATGCAATCACTCATTTTCTAATTCAAGTTCGCTATGTAATAAAATGTGTGAATTATAGAAACTTTTTTTTTTTCCATGCAGGTCCAGTGCCTTGGAATAGAAATGGTGTTTAGGAAATTCCCTAAAGTTTTTTCTTTTTCTATTTCTTTTTTGAGTATGTATGTTGCTGTTATTATCAGAGGGCCTAATAAAATGGGAAATGAAACATCTGGAATTCCTTCAAGGTAGTAGTTGCCTACCTAGAAGGGAAGCATTTCAATGAATTGATCTTTTTATCTTCTTCCTCCCTCCCTCTTTTCCTGTCTTTCTTCTTCTTTTTATTTATTTTTTCATTCCCTTGCTCTTTCTGTGCTTATTTTTATACAATTATGACATTGCAAGGTAATGTGGGAGCAGAGAGGAGCCTCTCACTGAATCAATGGGAGATAAGAAAAACTTTCAAGAAGAGGTGATGGTTTAGTGAGTCATGAAGAATGAGATTCCATGAGCAATTCATGGAAAGGTCTCAGGATTAGCATGTGGAAGAACCCAGAACAGGATGCATTCCAATGTGGTCAGAATGGCTGGAATGTACAAGATTCAGTCCTTATGGAAGCAGACTGCCCCATCTTTCTTCTGCAGAGCATCTGGTGGGTTCAAACCACAGAGCTTTTGGTTAGCAGCTAAATGCCTTAACCACTACTCCACAAGAGCTCCTTGTTGCTATGCCCTACTAATTCTGAATCCCAGTTTGAAGTGCAGCGTTTTCAGAGGGAGAAGTCTATATAAATTCCTTGGTCTCCGTGTACACATGTGTGTGTTATGTGTAAAAGGAATTAGAGGAGTTAACACAATTCCTAGGGTTTTGAAAAATGTCCTTATGGGCACTGATCAGAACTAGGAATTGGAAAAGAAACTTCAGACAAAGAATGCTACAGGAAGGGTTTTTGGAAATTTGTTTATTCCCCCACGCTTTTTGCAAATTGAGTTACTACTCAATGTTTTCCTGATAAAGCCCTGAGATTTAAGGACCTGCATATAATATTATTGGCTAACCTCAAAGGGAAGCCTAGGATAAGGTACTTTTCATTGTGTTTCCTATCTTGGGAGATAGGAATGCCAAAAGACAAATAAGTTGTTAATACTTTTAAGGCACAGTATAAAAGAGGTTAACTTCTTGAGCAATGGAATGAAGCTTCTATGGACCTGTTAAAGATCCTTAGAAGATTAACTGTCCTTTCCTCTTTTTTCTACTCTCTCTCTAAATCCCTCCAATATGAAAATCTCACAGTTTAGAATAGTGGGAAGTCTGCCACTAAATGCTCAGGTGACTCCAAGGAGCTATCTTATTTAAAGAGTGTATGTCTTCTTTCAGTTTATATTTGTCACCTCCTTTAGTTCTGGAGCTAGTAAACTTGGCAGCAGCAATGTAAGAGGAAATGTTAATTGGGTAATTGCATTGCACTTGGCAGCAATGAATATACTTTGCAAGGAATTGGCCTGGAGCCATGTCATGTAGAGGAAAAAGGCAGATGAGACACAAGGTCAAGTAAGCATGGATATGTAATGTTTGAGGGTCTATCTTTATCTCTTCTAAAGAGCTTCCTTGACTGTCCTTATTCCCCTGTCCCCCCTCAATATTCTGTTCATCTTTCACTGTTTCTATGACTCTTCTATGTATTTCTTTTAGAACAAAATGGGACTTGATTTCCTACCTTTCTGAAAGTTCAGACAAGCTGAACTTCCCTTAAATACTGTAACAAGTGCAAAATGTGTCATTTCCAACTCAACTTGAAAAATCATTATCTATTTCTTGGGAAGATAAGACAAAAAAATAAATAGTAAGATCTAATGATAAAATCAATCAATCAATTCATGAAATTTTCATTCATTCATTATGCCATATAGTGTCTGTTGTTGTTCTGTGTCATTGAATTGGTTCTGACTCATATGGACAGTGTATACTGCCTGATCCTGCTCACAATCCTCACAATTGTTGGTATGTTTGAGCCCACTGTTGCAGCCTTTGGGTTAATCCCTCTCATTGAGGGGCTTCCCTTTTTCCTCTGACTTTCTACTTTATCAAGCATGATATCCTTCTCCAGGGACTGGTCCCTCCTGAATACATGACCAAAGAACGAGAAACAATTCTCACCATCATCACTTCTATGACGAATTCCAACTGACTTTTTCCCAGGCAGATTTGTCATTCTTTTGACAGGCCATGGTATATTCAATATTCTTCATCAACACCATAATTGAAAGACACTGATTCTTCTTCAATCAACCTTATTCATTGCCCAGTTTTTTTCACTTTAATCTTGAAAGTGACATTTTTGTTCTTTAGCTCTTTAAAGGGGTCTTTTGCAGCAGATAGGTCATTTGACAGCCACTTCCATGGGTGAGCCATTTATATATATATTATGGATCCGAGTAAAATGAAAACTTTGGCAACTTCAATCTTTTCCCCATTTATTATGATGTTACTTATTGATCCATTTGTGAAGATTTTTGTTTTCTTTATCTTGAGGTGTAATCCACAATGAAGGCTACTATAGTCTTATCTTCAACAGAAAAATGTTTACCTATGTTATGACTATGCAAAGGCATTCAACCGTGTGAGTCATAACGAATTACGGATAACATTGAAAAAAAGAGTTTTATCAACAAACTAAATAAAACTACTGATTGATTGGAAAAATAATTATGGATAACATTGCAAAGAACAAGAATTCTGGAACACTAATTGGTCTGATGAAGAACCTGTACCTAGACCAAGACCCAGTCCTTCAAACAGGGAAAAGGGATACTACATGTTTTAAAATCAGGAAGGGTGTACATCAGGGTTGTATCCTTTCACCATACTTGTTAAATCTCTATGCTGAGCAAATAATCCAAGAGCTAGATTGTAAGAAGAAGGCAGCATCAAGAATGGAGGAAGACTTATTAACAACCTGCAACATACAGATGACACAACAAAGAACAGTATAACAAATTTATTGACCAAAGGATATGAAATTCCCAACTTGGTTATTAAATAGAACTATGCCAGCATTCCAGAAACCTCTCTGCCATTTTCATTACCTTTTGCATATCTCCAAATGTAACAATTATCTTGACTTCTAACAATATGATTTAGTTTTGCTCTATTTTTCATGTTGTTTGAATAGAATCTTACAATATATGCTTTTGTGAGTGGATTCTTTCAGTCAACATTGGTTTATTGTTTTATCTGTATTTTTATGCTTACCTATGGTTCACTAGTCTTCACTCAAGTGTTCCATTGTATGACTATATCATAATACATTTACCCATTGCACTGTTCATGGATATTGGGGCTAGCTCCTGTTAAACTCATTGTCATTGAGTCGATTCTGACTCATAGCTACCCTATTGGGTTTCCAAGGCTTTAAATCTTTACGGAAGTAGATTGGCCTATCTTTCTTTCGTAGGGTGGCTAATGGGTTTGAACCCCTGACCTTTTGATTAGCAGCCAAATGCCTTAATCACTACACCACCAGAAATCCCTATTTCCTGCTTTGGGGAGTTAAATGACAGCCCATGCATGTACAAAGAAGATAAACATAACAAAAAGCAATAGTATAAAGGAAGAAGGGAGAAAGTGTCCTAGGTGGTAATGTTTCTTTGCTGACTATAGAAGCATTGGCTACATGTGATGACCTAGTATTCAATAACTAAGAGATCTGGGAAATTCTGGGGAAATTAAATTTACTGAAACATGAAACCACCTGTATAATATTTCATTATCTCTTCTTATATGTCACATAGACAGAGATATGGGAGATTGGATCTGAAAAGTGTGATGAGTCTATTCCAAACCCAGAGATTAGAGACAAGTCTTTCTTCTGAGTATCTGAGTTTTCCTCCCAACGTGGTTCTCATAGTAAAAAAATATTGTTTTCTGAAAATAGCATGTGGTCAATTAAAATGTTCCATTTTATGTAGTTTCCTGATTTTTTTTTTTTTTTCATTTTCCATACAGGAGTTCATACTCATTTTGTCTCATGACATTGACTGTAATTTCCCACAATGTAACAGTTCTCTTCCCACTTCCTCCCCATAGTTATTTCTTCCCTGTGTCCTTCCCTCCCATGCACCTGCCCCCTGAGTGGTCTCCCTGTGTATACACTGTCCTTCTGTTCTGTCATGTATGATCTCTCCAAGGAGTGCATCTACCTGATGTAAATGTTCAACCCATATGTTGGTCTTTTATTTGGCTGGAAGTCACAGGAGTGAGTTCAGTTCTAGACCTGAAGGGCAGCTAGGGGCCATAGTATCAGAGATTTCACAGGGCTCTATCAGACCAGCTAGTCTGGTCTTTTCTTTTCTTTTTTTAATATAATTTTGAGTTCTGTTCCAAGTTGTTCTTCCACTCTATCTAGGATCTCCTACACAGATCCCCCTCCAAGTGGTTGACAGTGGTTGACAGAAGAACCATCTAGTTCTTCTGGTCTCATGATCATATAGGCTGAGGATCGCATGGTTTATCATTCCTTTGAACTAATTGTTGCCATGCACCCTTGGTTTTCTTCATTCTTCCTTGGGAAGAGGAAAGACCCATTGTTGCATCTAGATGGTCACTTGCAAGGTTTTAAGATCCCAGTCACTACTCAACAAAGTAGGATGTAGAACAATGTTTTTGTGTAGTATGTTATGTCAATTGAGCTTGATGGCCCCTGTGACCATGGTCCCAAGCCCACAAGTCCAAATACTCACTCCCTCCAGGTAGCTGGTTGTGGCCAAGAAGGCACCACAACCTTTCCCTTGTCTGCACTACTATATACCTGGACATTCTTACAGAACGTACAGATACGCTTGCAGAAACATCGTTTGCCAATCCTATACGTGATCATGGGCACACTCCCCCTAGCATAGACATACCTGATCATTCAGCCTGTCCACTCATCTATCATCCATAGACCAATGTTGCTATCACTGACAATGCAGTACTATATGTGCAAAAGGGTTCATCTTTGTTGTCTATATCTCTCATGTACCTCTCTCTGTTTTCCTCTTCCTCAAGAGGAAATATTGAGGATCACTCACAGTTGGTGCATTGCCTTTCCCTTCACCTAAATCAATACTTGTCTCTATCTGTCTACCAGTGTTCCCACTCTCTCACCTCCCACTCCTGGTACCAAGAAAGAAAGTTTCCTTCTATATATAAACCTTTCAGTTTCCTGATTTTTTTACAACTGTTTAAATATTTTGTCTTCGTCAATAAGGTTCCAACTTTTTAAATGTAAACTTTCATCAAATGTTATGGCTATTGTTGCTTGATGGATTCTCCTCTAAGAGAAAGAATAGACATTCAGTGTTGCTGAAGATGGCAGAGATCCTCCTAACTAAGGGATGTTAACAAAAAAAAATACTAATAATAATTTGTATGAACAGGAACTTTTTAACAGTTATAGCCACTGAACCACATAAACAGTCTCTTTTTGTTGTTGTTGTTAAGTGCCGTCGCGTCGTTTCCGACTCATAGCGACCCCATGCACAGCAGAACGAAACACTGCCTGATCCCGCGCCAGCCCCACAATCCCTGCTATACATGAGCCCATCATTGCAGCCACCTTATCGATTCATCTCCTTGAAGGCCTCCCCCTCTTTCGTCGACCCTCCATCCCACCAAGCATGACATCCTTCTCCAGGGAATGGTCCCTTCT
>NW_006921834.1:1394599-1412132 GCF_000298275.1 Orycteropus afer afer
GTGCTTACCTCGCTCCCGGGGACTAAGCACAAGCCCACCCATGCTTACCTTGCTCCCGGAGACCTGGTCCCTCTCGGGAGGGTAACAAGGGAAAGGAGGAGTGGGAGGAGTGGCGGCTGTTTTACCTCAGAGCCTGGAGGCCTGGGTGAGGGGCTCTCGGTGCCGCCGTGGACTCCAGGACTCCCCCTTCTAGCCTAGATGTCTGTTATAATATAGTAAATACTCTGTGTGCTTGGGTACCTAATCAGATACTCAGCAACCATCCTTGGGACCTCAGATAGTTAAGAGTGTGTGTCAACTTTGCTGGACAATGATTTTCAGTGGTTTGCCAGTGATGTACTTATACCCCATGATGAGACATATGATAATGTAATCACCTCCGTGATGAGAGTCGCTGTGAGCAGCCAATCAGTTGAAAAGGAGTTTCCTCAGCAGTGTGGCCTGGTTCCAATATATATGGATTTCCTGGCAGAGTTCCCTAGCTTTTTGTCTTAGCTGGATTGTGCATCTGATTCATTGTCATCTGACCTCTGGTTCTTGGGATTTGAGCCAACCATTGACCATCTTACCTACTAATATTGGATTTGTCAACCTTTGCAGCCTGGGAATCAGCATCAGGACTTGAGACTTGCCAGTCTTTAGAACTTCATGAGCAATTTCTTCTATACAAATTTCTCTCTCTCTCTCTCCCTCTTTATCTCTCCCTCTCTCTCTCTCGCTCTCTTCTCTCTCTATAACAACCTGCAGTATGCTGATGACACAACTTTGTTTGCTGAAAGTGAGGATGACTTGAAGCACTTACTGATGAAGATTGAAGACTACAGTCTGCAATATGTATTGGACCTCAATATAAAGAAAACAAAACTCTTCACAACTGGGCCAATAAGCAGCAACATGATAAATGGAGAGAAGATTGAAGTTGTCAAAGACTTCATATTACTTGGTTCTACAATCAACACCAAAGGAAGCAGCAGTCAAGATATCAGATGACATATAGCTAGCCCTGGGCAAATCTCCTGCAAAAGACCTCTTTCAAGTACTGAAGAGCAAAGTTGTCTCCTTGAAGACTAAAGTGCACCTGACACAAGTCATGGTATTTTCAATTACCTCATATGTAGGTGAGAGCTAGACAATGAATAAGGAAGACTGAAGAAGAGTCAATGCTTTTGAGTTGTGGTGTTGCCGAAGAAAGCTGAAAATACAATGGACTGCTATAAGAACTAACAAAACTGTCCTGGAGGAAGTGCAGCTGGAATGCTCCTTGGAAGAGAGAATGGCCATACTTTGTCTCACCCACTTTGGTAAGTTGTAAGAAGGGATCATTCTCTGGAGAAGGATATCATGCTTGGTAAATTGGAGGGTCAAGGAAAAAGGGGAAGGCCCTCAACAAGATGGATTGACACAGTGGCTACAATGATGGACTCAGGTATAGCAAGGATCATGGAGCTGGCACAGGAATGTACAGTGTTTCATTCTGCTGTACATAGGGTCACTGTGAGTCAGAGACAACCTGATGGCACCAAACAACAATATATACATACATATCTATCTATCTATCTATCTATCTATGCTTCACTGATTTTGATTTCCTGGAGAACCTAGCCTAAGACATTTGGTAACAAATGAGTGGTTCTGGAGAGAAAAAAAATTAAAATGATGACTTTTCTAAATTGATTCTCTACTTTGACTAGTCTTAAATGCACTGATGGCTCTACCTCCATTAGTCAGGTGCCAATATTAATACAAAACATATCACCACAAATAGATCACCCAGAAGTGAGGTTCTGGGTTATTGCATGTTTGATACTTTTCATCAGTTTTGTCAGAATAAGAAGTATAAGGAAGCTGGTTAGTTGGTCCTACTTATATTAGACAAAAGTGGTGAAAGAAAGAGATGAGCTCAAGGCTTTGGAGTCACAGCTCAAATGCCTCATGAAAGATCTCAATGTTTCTGCTTGTGTCATGAAAGAAAGCCTTATTTCTTGTAGTAACAAAGCTGGTGTTGCTGAAAATCAAACCCACAGTCTTATCTTAAGAGTGGCTGAATTACAATACCAATTGAATTGCCAACCTTGAATAGTGTCTGAAGTAAAAGTGAGGGGATTGTTTGGGAAGAAATATGATCCTGAAATATGGAATGGGGACATATTGGCAGATAATAAAGAAGTTGGGGACATTGAACCCTTTAATTCCATTGAATCACTCCTACCAGCAAAGTCATCTATCTTACCTTCATCTGATGTGGTAAACTGAGCCTGATGAGTCATTGTCTGAAATATTACCTGAGAGGCCCCTTGAGTGTTGTCTGGGGCAAAGTCTGAGGCAGATGCCTTACAAGACATTGCTTAATGTTCCCAGGAACCACCCCTACCAACATTTTTGCTTCTAGACTTATAATTAAATTCAAGTCCCAGTGAGCCCCAAAAGGGGAAGTACAAAGTGTGATCCAGGAAGACGTACACTACATTCCAAAAGAACTGCTTGATTTTTCTAATATGTACAAATAGAAACCTAGGGAATATGTGTGGGAATGATTATTAAGGTGTGGGATAATGGTGCAAGGAACAAAAAGTTGGATCTCTCTGAATTTATTGATTTGGTCCCACTAAGAACAGATTCTTCATCCAATGTTTCACCTTGAGAGGATAGGAAAGGATCTATTAGTTTATTTGGTTGGTTTACTAAAATATGGATTATGTGGTGACCTTCACAAAGTCAAGTTGAAATACCATACCTGCCTTGGTATACTGTAGAAAAATGTATCCAGAGATTTACAGAAAATGGCTTGTTAGAGTGGATTTATCAGATTAGACCCATACACCCACACATGGAGTGTCCAGAGGACACACCTTTTACCACAACTGTGAGTAACAAAATTAGGAAGGGAGTTCCAGCATCCTGGAAAACTGCTGTGATTGTTATTCTGTGTATGTCAGATTAGACAGTGAAATCTGCTCTAATTGAATTAACACACCTAACTATAATGGGGGAGCTCTGGTAGCATAGTGGCTAAGACACTTGCCTGCTAACCAGACGGCTGGCGGTTCAAACCCACCAGCCACTCCTCGGAAGGAAGGTTGGGCAATCCTACTTCCGTAGTGATACTGCCTCAGAAACCCAAGGAGGGGTCGCTATGAGTCAGGTTTGACTCCACAGCAAACAACAAAAACAACAACAACTATAATGGAGCTGAATGGTGGTAGGGGCCAAGTGGCAGCACTTAATCAGCAAAGACAAAGTGTGCATGGTTATAGTAATGGACAGCAGGGTAAAGCTGTAATCAAAACAGTCTGATTTGCATGAATTTATGGCATTGGCTACTTAGGCTTGGTGTCCCTAGGAGTGAAGTAGATGGGAACTCTACTAAATATTTACTTGATCTGTACAAATGGAAAAATTCCAGGTTAAAGCAACAGCAGTCTAATTTAAATTGCCAGGACAGAGAGCTACAACCCCTCAACTGATTCCCATACTTGATCCAGTATACAGACCCACAAACCTTTGAATGAAGGAAAGACTAATTCCCCTTGCAGAAGAACCTCACTACACTGCCCCAAATTTGTACAGTTAATCTTTCTCCCAGCCTTCTTCAAAGGGATCTACACCCTTCTATGAGAGTGAGTGCTCATTGGGAAAAAGGAAATAATCAGATTTTTTGGAAATTACTGGACACTGGCTTTGACTTGACACTAATTCCAGGAGACCCAAAACATCACTCTGGTCTGACTATCAGAGTGAGGGCACATTGAGGTCAAGTAATTAATGGAGTCTTAACTTAGGTCCATCTCTCAACAGGTACAATGAGTCCTCAAACCCATCCTATAGAATTTCCCAAGGTTCAGAATGCATAATTGGAATAGTAATATTCAGCAATTGGCAGAACCCCCACACTGGATCCCTAACATATGGAGTAAAAGTTATTATGGTAGGCAAAGCCAAGTGGAAGCCATTAGAACTGCTCCTACCTAGGAAAATATTAAACTAAAAGCAATATTATATTACTGGAGTGGCTGCAGAGATTAGTGCCACCTTCAAGGACTAGAAAGATGCAGGGGTGATGCTTCCTTCCACATCCCCATTTGACTTGCTTATTTGATCTGTGCAGAAAATGGATAGATTTTGGATAAGGATAATTACTTTAGATTATCATAAACTTAATGAGGTGATAACTCCAATTGCAGCTGCTGATCCACATGTGATTTCACTGCTTGAGCAAACTAATATATCTCCTGGTACCTGTTGATCTGGCCAATGCTTTTTCTCAATTCCAGTTTCAAAGATCACCAGTTTGCCTTCAGCATATAGACCCACAAAATACATCTTGACTATGCTACATCAGAGGTATATCAGCCCCCTAACACTACACCATAATGATTTAGTCTTCAGGGACCTTGATCACCTTTCCCTTCCACAAGATGTCACGCTAGTCCACTATATTAATGACATTATGCTTATTGGACCTAGTAAGGAAGAAGCATCAATGACTCTAAACTTATTGTTAAGACATTTGCTTACTGGAGAGTGGGAAATCAACCCAACAAAAATTTAGGCACTTTCCACCTTAGTGAAATTCCTAGGGGTTCAATGGTATGAGGGATGTCAAGATATCCCTACTAAAGCAGAGGGTAACTTGTTGCATCTGACCACTTCTAGAACTCAAAAGGAGGAACAAACCACCTGGTGGGCCTCTTTAAATTTTGAAGGCAACATATCCCTCATTTGGGTGTGTTACTCTGAACTAGTTTACAAGTGACTTTAAAACCTGCTAGTTTTGAGCTCTGGTAGCATAGTGCCTAAGGCACTTGACTGTTCACCAGAAGGCTGGCGGTTCAAACCCACCAGCCACTCCTCGGAAGGAAGGTTGGGCAATCCTACTTCCGTAGTGATACTGCCTTGGAAACCCAAGGAGGGGTCGCTATGAGTCAGGGCCGACTCGACGGCAAACAACAACAACAACAAGTTTTTGAGTGGTGCCCACAAGAGGAGGGTCTGCAACTGGTTCAGGCTGCCATGCAAGATATTCTGGCACTTGTACCATGTATCTGGATGATCCAAAGATGCTTGAAGTGTCAGTGGCAAGATGCTGTTTGGAATCTTTGGCAAGCCCCTGTATGTGAATCAGTGTGCAGACTCTTAAGATTTTAGAGCATAGCCTTCCCATCCTCTGCAGATAACTACTCTTCTTTGGAGAAACAGCTTTTGGCCTATAACTGGGCCTTAGTAGAGACTGAATGCCTAACCATGGGCCATCAAATCACCATATAGCCTGAGCTGCCCATCATGAATTGGATGTTGTCTGACCCACAGAGTCATAAAATTGGATATCCACAATAGCACTCCATCATTAAGTGGTAGTTGTACATAAGAGATCAGGCTTGAGAAGGACCTGAAGACACAAGTAAGTTGCATGAGGAAGTAGTCCAAACATCTATGGTCTCCACTCCAGTGACAGTGACTTTCTCTCTCCCAGTCTGCACCTATGACTCATGAGGAGTTCCTTATGATGAGTTCATTGAGGAAGAGAAAACTCATGCCTAGTTTACAGATATGCCTGCACAATATTCAACCTCCACTCAAAAAGCAGACAGCAACAACACTGCAGCCCCTTTCTGGAACCTCCTTGGAGGACAGTGGTGAAGGGAAATCTCACTAAATGGGCTGAACTTTGACCAGTGGATCTGGTTGTTCACTTCACTTGGAAGAAAAATTTGCCAGATTTGCAGATGTATACTGATGGTCAGGGACTTGGAAGGAACATGATTGGAAAATTGTTGACAAAGAGGTATAGGGAAGAGGTATGTGGATAGACCTTTCTGAATGGGTTAAAGAAGTGAAAATGGTTGTGTCTCATGTAAACATTCACCAAATGGTGACCTCGGCAAAGGAGAATTTTAACAATCAAGTGGATAGGATGGCACATTTTGTGGAAACCGTTCATCTTCTTTCCCTAGCCACTCCTGTCACTGCCTAATGAGCTCATTAACAAAATGGCCATGGTGAGAGGGGTGGAAGTTATGCATTGGCTCAGCAACATGGACTTCCACTCACCAAGGCCAATATGACTACAGCCACTGCTGAGTGCTGAATCTGCCATCAGCAGAGATCAACACTGAGTCCACAATGTGGATCCATTCCTTAGTGTGATCATCCAGCAATCTAATGGCAGGTTAATTATACTGGGCCATTTCTATCGTGAAAAGGGCAGCAATTTGTTCTTACTGGCATAGACATTCTCTGGTAGTGTAGTGCCTAAGGCACTTGACTGCTAACCAGAAGGCTGGCGGTTCAAACCCACCAGCCACTACTTCCATAGTGATATTGCCTTGGAAACCAAAGGAGGGATCACTATGAGTTAGGTCCGACTCAACAGCACATAACAACAACAACTGGATACAAATTTCACTTCTTTTCATGCAATGTTTCTACAAAAACTACCATCCATGGACTTACAGAATGTCTTATCCACCTTCATGGTATCCCACACAGCATCACTTTAGATCAAGGGACTCATTTCACAGCAAACAAAGTGTGGCAATGGGTCCATGTCCAGTCCCATCATCTTGAAGCAGCTGGCTTGATAGAACAATGGGATGGCTTTCTAAAGACATAATTATGGTGCCAATTAGTTGGCAATACCTAGCAGGATTGGGTCAATGTACTCCAGAAGGCTGTATAAGTTCCAAACCAGTATATACATTATGGTTCTCCAGGAACCAATGGGTGGAAATGGGAGTGGCACCACTCACACTATTACCTCTAGTGACCCACTTGCAAAATTTTTACTTCCTGTCCTTGTGACTCTGCAGGTCTGGAGGTTTTATTGCCAAAGAGAGGCTTATTCCCACCTGGAAACACAATCCTGATTTCATTAAACTGAAAGCTAAAAATGCCAGCTGTCCAATTTGGGCTACTCACACCTCTGGATCAACAAAGAAAGAACAGAATTGCTGTATTGGTGGTGCAATTGATCCTGTTTACCAATAGATAACTGAAGTGATATTACATAATGGAAGCAAATAAAAGTGTGTCTGGAATATGGAACATTCCTTAATATGTCTCTTAGTACTACCATGTCCTGTGTTTAAAGTCAGTAGAAAACTACAGCAACCCAATTCTGATATGACTACTAATAACCCAGCCCCATCATGAATAAAGATTTGGATCACTCCACCAGGCAAAGAACTAAGACCAGCTTAGATGCTTGCTGAAGGCAAAAGGAATATGGAATAGATGATGGAAGAAGGTCATTCTAAATGCCAGCTACAATTAGGTGACCAGTTGCCAAAATGAGGACTGTGATTGTTATGAGTATTTCTTCATTGCATGTGTGCATCAATTTTGTTTTCTTAAGTTATAAAATATAAGTTATAAATGAGGCTAATGCATTTTCAAGTGGACATGTGCTTGTTGTATCAGGTTAAGTGCTCATATGACTTAATAATTGTCATCAATTAGAGATTATTTATGGTTTAAGGAGGTGTGTACAGGTGTCAATTGACAAGGGGTGGACTGTGATAGTTAAGGTTGTGTGTCATCTTGGCTGGACCATGATTCTCAGTGGTTTGGCAGTAATGATGTAATTGTCCCAATGACAAGATCTGATATTAGCCAATCACCTCCATGATGAAATCTTTTATGAGCACCCAACCACTTGAAAGAGTGTTTCTTCAGTGATGTGGCCTGCTTTCCACATATATGGGCATCCTAGAGAAGCTTTCCAGCTTTTTACTCAATCTGTATTTGGCATGTGGTTCTTTGGACCTCAGACATCAGCCTGCCATATTATCTGCTGATCTTAGGATTTGTTAGCCTATGCAGCTTGTGAGCCAGCAGCCAGCCATCTTGCTGCAGATCTTGGATTTGACAGCCTTTAATGATGTAGATGGAGGAAAGCTTTCAGGACCTCCATTTGCTGATGAGGCACAACTCAAAATGGAAAGAAACAGCTGCAAATATCCATTAATAATCAGAATGTAAAATGTACAAAGAATGAATCTAAGAAAATTGAAAGTTGTCAAAAATGAAATGGAATTCATAAAGATCGAAATCCTATGCATTAGTAAGCTGAAATGAACTAGTATTGGACATTTTCAATCAATCATATGGTCTTTTATGTTGGGAATGACAAATTGAAGAGGAATGGATGGTGTGGCATTCATTGTCACAAAAAATGTTTCAAGATCTATATTGAAGTACAATGCTACAGTGATAGGATAATATCCATACCCTACAAGGAAGACCAATTAATATATCAAATCTGTGCACCAACTGCTAAAGCCAAAGATGAGGAAATTGAAGATTTTTACCAACTTCAGCAGTCTGAAATTGACCAAACATGTAATCAAGATGTATTGATGATTATTGTTTGTTGGAACACAAAAGTTGGAAACGAAGAACACCGGTAGTTGGAAAACATGGCCTTGGTGATGGAAATGACACTGGAGATAGCATGATAGAATTTTGCAAGACCAATGACTTATTCATTGCAAATATCTTTTTTCAACAACATAAACAGCAGCTATGCACATGGACCGTGCCAGATGGAATACATAGAAACCAGATGGACTCTATATGTAGAAAGAGGCAATGGAGAAGCTAAATATCTTCAGCCAAAACAAGGCCAGGAGCTGCCAGTGGAACAGACCATCAATTGCTCATCTACAAGTTCAAGCTGAACCTGAAGACATTAAAGTAAGTCTATGACAGCCAAAATATGACCTTCAGGTTATATCCTACCTGAATTTAGAGACCATCTGACGAATATACTTCATGCATTGAACACAAATGACCAAACACCAGATAAGTTATGGGATGGTATCAAGAATATCATACATGAAGAAAGAAAAAGGTCATTAAAAAGACAAAAAAGGAAGAAAAGACCAAAACAGATGTCATGGGAGACTATGAAATTGCTCTTGAATGGAGAGTAGCTAAAGCAAATGGAAGGAATGACAAGATAAAAGAGCTGAACAGAATATCTCAAAGAGAAACTCAAGAAAAAGAGTACATTATTATTATAAAATGTGCACAGACCTAGAGTTAGAATACTAAAACTGAAAAACACACTTGACATTTCTCAAGCTGAAAGAACTGAAGAAAAAATGCAAGCCTTGAGTTGCAATGTTGAAGGATTCTATGGACAAAATATTGAATGATGCAGAAAACATCAAAAGAAGATGGAAGGAATATAAAGAGTCACTGTACAAAAAAGAAACTATTTCAGGAGGTGTCATATGATTAAGAACCAATAGTATTGAAGGTAGAAGTTGAAGCTGCACTGAAGGAAATTGGTGAAAAACAAGACTCCAGGAATCAATGGAATACCAATTTAGGTGTTTCAATAAATGGATGCTGCACTGGAGGCACTTATTCATCTATGGCAAGAAATTGGAAGACAACTACCTGGCCCACTGACTGGAAGAGATCCATATTTGTACCCTTTACAAAGAAAGACTATCCCACAGAACTTGGAAATTATCAAACAATATCATTAATATCACACACCAGTAAAATTTTGCTGAAGATAATACAAAAATAGCTTCAGCAGTATATTGATGGGGGACTTCCAGAAATGCAAGCTGGATTCAGAAGAGGACATGGAATGAGGAATATCATTGCTGACATAAAATGGATCTTGGCTAAAAGCAAAAAATACCAGAAAGATGTTTACTTTTGCTTTATTAACTATGTAAAAACATTTGACTGTATGGATCATAACAAATTATGGATAATATTGTAAAGAATGGGAATTCCAGAGCACTTAATTGTGCTCATGAGGAAACTGTGTGTAGATCAGGAGGCTGTTATTAGAACAGAACAAGGGGATACTGCATGGTTTAAAATCAGGAAGGATGTGTGTCAGGGTTATATCTTTTCACCATACCTATTCAATCTGTATGTTAAGCAAATAATTCAAGAAGCTAGACTATGTGAAAGAAAGAGGGATCAGGATTGAAAAAAGACTCATTAATAACCTGCAATATCCAAATGGCACAACCTTGCTTGCTGAAAATGAAGATGACTTGACGCACTTACTGATGAAGATAAAAGACTACAGTCTGAAGTATGGATTACATCTCAACATAAAGAAAGTGAAAATCCCCACAAATGGACCAATAAGCAGCATCATGATAAATGGAAGAAAAGATTTAAATTGTCAAACGTTTCATTTTACTTGGGTCCATAATCAACACCCATGGAAGCAGCACTCAATAAATTAGACATCATATTGCACTGGGCAAATCTTCAGCAAAAGACCTGTTTATGAAGTGTTGAAGAGCAAAGATGTCACTTTGATGACTAAGGTGCACCTAACCCACGCCATGGTGTTTTCAATTGCCTCATATGCATGTGAAAGCTGGCCAATGAGTAAGGAAGACCAAAGAAGAATTGATTGTTTTCAATTGTTATGTTGGAGAATACTGAAAATGTCGTGGACTGCCAGAAGAACGAACAGATCTGTCCTGGAAAAAGTGCAGCCAGAATGCTCCTTGGAAGCGAGAATGGCCAGATTTTGCCTCACCTACTTTGGTTATATTGTCAGAAGACACCATTCCCTGGAGAAGGATATCATGCTTGGTAAAGTGGGAGGTCAATGAAAAAGGGGAAGACCCTCTACAGGGTGTATTGACACAGTGGCTGCAGTGATGCGCTCAAGTACAGCAAGGATTGTAAGGCTGGTGCAGGACCGAGGAGTATTTCATTCTGTTGTACATAGGGTCACTATGAGTTGGAGCTGACTTGATGGCATCTAACAACAACAGCAGCATGTGAGCTAGCAGCTTGCCATTTGATTGGCTAATCTGGATTTCTCAGCCCTGCAGTTTCTTAGGTCAGGAGAAGCTTCAAGACTGACATCTGACCCATGGATTTAGGACTTGTCAACATTTACAACCTCATGAGCCATTTCTTTTAGGTAAATCTCTCTAGATAGATATACATATACAAACTTCATTGCTTTTGCTCCTCCAGAGAACTCACCCTAAGACAGAACTCTTATTAGGGGCCACACTTGATTGTAATATGGAAAAACAATTTGGGCAAGTGCCATATTTCACTTATGTTTCACTTATGGTTTAAACTGTACAGCCTTCCTTACAGTTATTCTGTACCCCAATGGCAAAAAAATTTTCAACCACATATATAGGAGGGAGGAAATAGCATATGTAATAATAAGATATGGTCTTTGTTTAAGATTTACCACATTGATTGTTCCTCCTTGAGGGCACTTACAGCCCTGCAGACTATAAACTGACCAATTCTAATGACTAAGAAGTGGCTAATCTAGGCATGAGTAAATCAGAAAGCCTGATTGATGAGGCATTTTCAACTAGACAAAGGTTTGTTATTATAATGCCATACTATTCCTACTATCCCACAGAGGCAAGAACAAGTGTGGAAGAAAAGAAGTTGTCTGACAAATATTTATTATGGAAAACTGTTGATATAAATCTGTATCAGAGACAAGAGCTGGAGGCTTATGATCTTTCCAAGGGGCCTCCATCTGAGTTGTTCATTCTCTAGTGGTTGCTCTGAGCAGCAACACTTCCTGGTATTAACTGACCCAGATTCAGATCTGGCAGCTCCTGATTGGTGCACTCTGCCTATATAGTGTTGGGATTTGGAATCCAGAGTCAGCACCTGATCTCCTCTTGTGCTCTGACACTTTCCCGCTCATGCTCCCTGCTCTGCTCATCCCATCATGAAGCTCTTGGCTCTCCTCCTCCTGGTTGGAGTTTTCACTGTCCTGGTCTCTGTCCATAAGTAAAGATTTTTATTCGAAAATAAGGTTTGGAAGAACAAGTACATCGAGATAGCTAGTGTGCATGGAGTTGGGGTAGCAAGAACACATGCTGCCACCTTCAATACACAGCTCCATTCCCAAGGTCAACCACCTTTTTAACTTACCATTTAACAGTGGTGTCTCCACCCGAACGCTTTCCCTAATTAAGTCAGATGCTTGCTCCGCACTAGGCTCTATGTCAGTCAGTCCATGACTCTGGCAGCCAAGTTCGTTGTTGTTAGTGTCATTAAAATATGTTTAGGTAGGTAATCAGATACTCATTTTAGAACATTAAAAATAACCATATATAAGGTATTTTAAGTTTCTTCCCTGGTATTTTATTTTACTGTGAACTTGTTTGCTCTCCACATAAGTACCAGACACAGTCTGCATTTGTGCAAGCGTATAACTATTAAGCTGTTCTTCATCTCACTTTCTGCTATTTACTCTTTCAGAGGGTTTTACAACACCTGTTTCATCTAAATTTGGTGAGTTGGCTCCTAAACTTTATCTCCCTCCTGCGATGATCATTTCCATTCCCAGCATCAACTTCCATGGAGAATATCCATGTTGTAAAGGATTCCCAAACCCAAAACTGGAGGCTATCTACCAGATTCTGAAGTTCATGGCTACACATACCAAATCTGCTGATATTTATTCATGTATTAATGTTGTATTTGATGCTGCAATAATTTCCCACAAACTTCAGAGCCAGGGTTTAAGAAAACACAAATTTATTATTGTTCGGTTTTACAGATCATAAGATTGATATAGGTCCTAAAAGCAAGTTGCTGCAGGGCTGTGTCCCTTCTAAAGGTTCTAGGGGAGAGACTGTTCCCTTTCCATTTCCTGCTTCTAGAGATCACTCACTTTCCTGGCTCATCCCTTCTTTCCTCCATCTTCAAAGGCAGCAATGTTATATCTCTATTATGATTTTTAAGCAATCATATCTCCTTCTGACTCTCTTCTGCCTCCTTCCACTTCTAAGGACTGTTGTGACTACATTGCAACTGCCCCCTTCTGCCTTGATAATAAAAATTAGCTCTAAATTCAATGTCTCCAAATGAACCAAATCTACAAATTGTATTTGTCCTGTATCATAACTCTTTACTTGATCTGGGGATTAGGACTTGGAGAATTTTGGGTAGACATTGTTCTGTCTACTAATCTCTCCTATTCTGCATAATGAGTCTCTCTCGATTACTGTTGTAATAGAAGAGTATCAACTGAGACAATGGTAGATATATATAACTCTGTTAAGGCCAGAACCTGAGGGAAGAGATTTTATTTCACTAAAGGAAATACTATTACTATAATCTGAGATACATCTTAATCTTAAGACACCTCATTATGTCTTCTCTCTCCTCTAGAAATTATTTGTTTACTCTCCTTCATTCATTCTGTAATAGAAACTATCCATGTTATTCCTTTATTCCATTGGAGGGTTCCAGAATGTTAGGCCACTAGGGAGTCCTTATTGTCTCTATGAAGTAGGGGCAGCAGGCCCTATGATTGTGAAATCAAGTTGGGACTTCTGTGCTCAGGTCTGAGACAAAGACTATGCCTATCTCTCTTATCAACCTCATTGCCCTTGGAAAGAAACACAAGACCCAGTTAGTCTTAGCAAGGACAGGGTCAGGAAAGACAGAGCAAGAAGCAAGTGGTCAGGATAAGATCAGGGTTAAGGTATGATGGAATTGATGACCAATTTGCAGAGATCAATTCAGACTGAGAGATGTATGTCTAAACCTAGATGAGACAAGTATTGTTCCCTGATAAGAGTTAAGTGTCTCACCAAGAGCTTTTCCTCCTAATTTCAGCAGCCCCTACAGACTTCACCATCGGTCTTCCTTCCATGACTGCTGACTCCCTCCCTGGTGCCTGTAGCCTGCCTAAACTTCATAAGACCACCCCATGCAACATGTTTTTCTTTATGTGACTCCTGGATTTCTTGAGTTGCCTGTTCTCACAGTAGAGGATTCATGGACTGGAGCAGGGAGAAAGGGAGAAAGCATGAGAAAAATCCCTGTTTCTCATTGCTCACTAATTCCTTGTGGTTTTCAAGAGCAAGTTAACAGAGAAGCTAAGAAGTTTTTGCTTCTTGATTACCAATTTTAATTTCATGGCTCTAAAAAGATTACCAGGTAATATAGGATGCTTGCTGTTTAGTTGAAACTACAATGTAAAGATCAAAGACTATCCTCCGTGTTATTTCCCTGTGAATACTAGCTGTATTCACCAAATTTCTTGCTTCCTTTGGGGAATTTTACATTTTCTATAAAGATAAGCACATTCACAATAAGTTTCCATAGAGATGATTTGAGGGTTATTCCAGGTATTTTGAGAGATTTTTAAATTCATTGAGGAGAGGAGTATCTTCATATTTGTGGTTTATCTCTCCTTTGCAAATTTCTTGGATCATATTTACAAATACTATACATGAAAGAAATATTTCTTCATGTATCAAATTTACAAAATTTGTTGATTTTGGATTTATGTTAAAGAGTGTGCTATACATTTCATTTCTAAAATACAATTTACATCTCACAGCACCTCTATGAGGTAGAAATTTTAAAAATGAAGAAATACACAATGAGAAACATGTATAGATATGTTTGGGTTTGTGGGCAAGCAATCTACCAAGGAGTACCAAGGAATCTTTTAAAACACTGCCTCATACTCTTTTGGAGTCTAGTTCATTACTTGCCACCTTGCTCGAGTATCTGCACTAAGCAGCCCATGGGTGAGAAATTGACTTCTTCTCCCTCTGAGAGGAAGACGGAGCTGCTTTACGCCATACTGCAGAAAAGGAATACATCCTAGTCTCTTTCCTATAATAGATTGCCCGAGCTCATATGCATTGCTGGATCTTGTACATGTTTTTGAATAAGATTTTGTTGTTTAGGTTTCCTCTAATCTTAGGTTCCACAAACTTAAACCCTAGGTGTTCTTGTTTCCCTTGATTCAGTGCCATTTGACACTTGTTCTCCTATTGACCCTAAGTAAAGAAACAACATTCTGATCTCTCCTGTGAAAAGTTTTTAATATCTTTTTCTTTGCAGCTACCTTTATAGGCCCTTGGCATTTGTTAAAGGTAATACTTCCATGATGGAAATAGTCACATGCATTGACTGGACCTCTCCAGCTGCTCCAAAATGTGCCTCATTTGATTTTATCCAACCACCTGCTATGCCCCCACTATCTCACCCATTCTCAGTTTATCTACTCTTGAATAAAGAATAATCATGAGCAACATTAAAACTGGCTGCTATTGTTTTATTTAGGAAATAGTAGAAAAGCAGGAAACAGGCAGGATTAAGGCTGCTTTTATGGAAACTTGCAGTAATGATATGAATTTCATGGAATAATTAAAAGAATATGGAGGATAACACCAGTTTATGGATATAAAACTGTTGATGTTATAACTGTGGCAGACTTTACTTTTCCTGATGATGATTTATTTAGTCTATTCAACCATAAGTTGCCCACTATAAGGTTATCAGGTACTATGCCAAACAATGACTAGTTTAATTATGGGATAAAAAAAATTCTCCAATAATGGGTTTTGAAAGCAAAATCTGTCCCTCAAATTGAACATTTGAAATGAAGCAGAGTGTTGATTGGCATGTTTAGATCATTCACATTTAATGTAATTAATTATGTGGTTGTATTTATATGTGTTATTTTGCTGTTTATTTTCTCTGTGTCACTTGTTTTTTGTTCCTTTGTTCTTTAACCTCTTTGGTGATAAATATTCTTTCATGTATCATTTTATTACCTCTATTACTTTTTTTGCTACTGTATTTTTGGTGTAATTACTATTTTACAATATTTCTTATTGGTGGCTGTAGAGCTTAATTTTAATTCATCACAATTTACTTCAGATTACTACTGAATTAATTCTGGTAAAACATAGGAACTTTGCTCCATTATACCACCATTTCTTCTATTCTCTTCAGTGCTATTATTTTCATGTACACCCATATTTGTGATAAGCCCAAGCTTACAGTGTTAATAATTATTGCTTATAGTTTTTAAAGTATTTAAGAAACGGAAAGAAGAAGCACATATTAAGAGTTTTTTGTATATTGTATATTTACCATTTAAAGTGCTTTTTCTGTATTCAAAATGGAGTCTCATCAGTAAGCACCATGCTATTTTCCTCTAGCATCTTAGTGCTTGAAAAACTAGGTACAGCAGTTTGAATTAGGGATTTTGGTGCTCTGAGCAGCTCACTGAATCAGAGTGCACCAAACACAGAAGAGCAGAATTAGAGGAAAGGCACAGGGAGATTATTTAAGAAAGATCTACCTGGCGGAGGATGGACGGGCAGCCAAGAGAGGCCATTGGAAACTTCCCTGAGGCAGTCACTGACTGGCAGGCAAGGGCGGCCACCTCAGATCTCCATGAGCCAAGGAAGAAGACACCCTATATCAGCATACCAGCGAACACACCAACATCCCATCAATCAGCCCCAAGGATCTGCCTCCAGCACCTGATTTCATTGGTAACTTGGGCCGGCTAAATGCAGACGGGTGCACGCAGCACCAATGAAACCCAAGAGGAGAGCTCACTGGTGCTCCAGGAGGGTGAGCTCGCTCCCCCCTCAGCAGGTCACTGAGTGGGCTTGGGTCAGCCTGGGAGACATTGAGAGGTCTGTGCTTATCTTTGTCGCTGATATCAGGAACACAGATTACTAGCAGGCACTATCCTGATTCCAGCACAGCTGAAATTGCAGGCATCTTTGGCACCTCAGGTGGGCGGTATCACAGACAAACTCTCGAGCTATTCATGGTCTGGGTGGATTGCACTGGCGTGGTGGGCAGATGGGGTGGGGAGAGAGAGGAAGCCATGGCTGAGTGCGGTCCTGGGAATTTGCCTTGGATCAGCGTTTTGGCACCGAGGGACTTCAGAAGCGGGGTCTTTGACTCTGCCTGAGCCTGGTGGAAAGTGGAAACTCCCTGACAACAGGAATCTTTCCTGAGATTGAGCCGCAGACTTGTAAATAACAACATCATCAATAACAGCCCACTGCAAAGCCCTAGAAACCGATGCTAGCAATACCAAGCTTTCCTTCTTCTGCTCACACTTTCTCCACCAATAACTTCGCTCATTCAATAGAAGAAACCATATTCAGCCAGTTACCATAAAACTGCCTGCTTTGAACTCTAAACCCTCTTTACGACAAACAGAAACACGTATCCACATTCCACACAGTGATTCCACCATCACAAAGAAAACAGCAGAGCGACCCAACATACCTGAATCAATAATAAAATAAAATATACCAGCTTCACCTTTTCAAAATATTAAACCATAAAACCAAGACAAAACAAATCAACACGTAACCATCAGCTAAAGACAACCTCAAAATGTCTAGGAAACAACAGGCAACCTCAAATCAAACAAAAAAACAGGACAAAGCATTAGAAGCAAAACCACAAAAAAAGGTCTCATTATACATGGAGGACGAGGGGGCAATAGAATTATCTGAGAAGGAATTTAGAAGATATGTTTATAGAGCTATACAAAAGCCTAAGGAAACCCCAAACAGAAACAAGGAGAATACAGACAGTTCCCTGGAGGAACTCAGGAAAATCATTGAGGAACAGAATATTAAGATTAATGCACAATCAGAACTCATACAAAAACAGCAGTTAGAAATGCAGAAAATGTCTATTGAAATGCAAACCATGAGCACCAAAATGACAGAACTACACACACAGTAGAAGCTCAAAAGAGCAGATTAGA
>NW_006921834.1:1414142-1415178 GCF_000298275.1 Orycteropus afer afer
ACACCTTTTTCAAGGAGAGATAGGTCAATGGGAAAGAAGCTCAGCAAAGATACAGAAGAACTTAACAACACAATCAACCAACTGGAACTCATAGACATATGTAGAGTACTTCACCCAACAAAAACACAGTTCACATCCTTTGCCAGTGCACATGGATCCTTCTCCAGAATAGACCATATGCTAGGACATAAAACAAGCCTCAATAAATTCAAAAGCATTGAAATATTGCAAAGCATCTTCTTTGACCACAATGCTATAAACTAGAAATTAATAATAGGAAGAGCAAAGAAAAAGCATCAAACATATGGAAGCTGAACAATTGTCTGCTTAAAAACTATTGGGTTACAGAACAGATAAAAACTGAAATAAAAAAATTCCTAGAAACTAAGGAGAATGAAGATACATCCTACCAAAACCTATGGGACACAGCAAAAGCAGTACTCAGAGGACAGTTTATAGCAATAAATGCATACATCAAAAAAGAGGAAATAAACAAAATCAACACTCTAACTTATCAACTACAACAACTAGAAATAGAACAACAAAAGAGTCCTACGGTATCTAGAAGCAAGGAAATAACAAAGATCAGAGCAAAAATAAATGAAACAGAAAACAAAAAAAAAAAAAGAGAAAATCAACAAAACAAAGAGCTGGTTCTTCGAAAAGATTAATGAAATCGATAAAACATTGGCAGACCTAACAAAATAAAAGAAGGAGCAGACCCATATCACAAGAATTGTAAATGAAAATAGTGTCATCACAACAGAAGCAACTGAAATAAGATACTGACAGAATATTATGAAAAACTGTACACCAATAGATATGAGAATCTAGAAGAGATGGATAAGTTTCTAGAATCACAAGATCTACCTAAACTATCCCACTTAGAAAAAGAAAACTTGAACAGACCTATAACAAGGGAAGAAATTGAACAGGTCATAAAAAAAAACTTCCCACAAAGAAAAGGCCTGGCCCTGATGGCTTCACTGGAGAATTAAATCAAATATTCAGAGAAGAGTTGACACCTATGCTACTC
>NW_006921834.1:1416888-1429328 GCF_000298275.1 Orycteropus afer afer
GAAAGAGGGGGAGGCCTTCAATGAGATGGATTGACACAGTGGCTGTGATGATGGGCTTAAGTATAGCAGGGATTGTGGAGCTGGCATGGGATCGGGCAGTGTTTTGTTCTGCTGTGCATGAGGTCGCTATGAGTCAGAAATGACTCGACGGCACCTAACAACAACAACCCATTGAAAGTACCTAAATTCTTTTGAATTCCTTATCAGGCAGTTCCAGTGCTGCTTCTTCCTCAGGAAGATTTTCTGGGTCCATATTCTGGTCCCTTTTTTACTACTTTATCTTGCTTCTCATTGTGAACTGAGATGGGAAGTTGTCTCTAAGACATTGTGATATCATTCTATTTATATTTCTACTATATTTGCTAATTTGACAGCACTTTGCCTCTTACCACCTGTATCCTGGTGAGTGTGATCGAGGATGTGCATGTGTGCACAGATCTCTGTTAGCTGTTCATAAAGAGCAATTGAGGGATAGTTGGGCTGGTGTTAGCTGCCACCTATCATTGACCAGTTGGTACAGAAATAAGTGGTGGCCCTTATCCAGTGGGTAGGGTTTCAGGAGGTGTGAGTGTGGTTGGGTTGTGTGGACATGGATGCTATCTATCTCCTTTCCAACTATCAGCCTCCAGTGTGATTGCCCGTGCTGTCTTCAGCAAGTGGGGCCTATTCTTAAATTACTGCCCAGATCAGAACATCACTTGCAATTATGCAGAATGGTCACACCACTTGAAAATATTCAAAATAGCCATGCTGTCAGCACAGCTGACAGTCCACAGCTGTGTTTGTCTCCTTGTTTGCTGTTTTCCTTTCTAGTCCTCAGCCAACAGTGCAGTTGTCCATGCAGTACTTGGCAAGTGGAGCCAATTCTTAGGTTGCTTTCCAGATCAGTATGCCATTTGTAAATATTCAAAATTGACTATGCCATCAGGACAGCTGATGTTCTCAGCTCCATTTGTTTCTTTGTTCACTGTTTTCATTCAGTTTCTTCTACCAGTTAGTATTTAATCCACTTCTTTATCCTTCCTTTCAAAGCTCAGGGTTCCAAGATTGTATTCTGTATCTGTTTTGACTGGTTTCTTGTTTCTTTGTTATAGAGGGTCTATGTAGCTTGTCTTCCTATTCCACCATCTTTCAGGAAGCTCCATTTGCCTTTTCTTGTCTTTTTACATAAGTGAGGTCATACAATATTTATCCTTTTGTAATTGATTTATTTCACTCAACATGATTCAGATATGAATATTTGGTAGCATATATCAAGACTTCATTTCTCCTACTGGCTTGTTGTTGTTGTTATGTGCTGTCAAGTCAGACCTGACTCATAGCTACCCCTCCTTAGGTTTCTGAGGCAGTATCACTATGGAAGTAGATTGTCCAACCTTCCTTCCGAGGAGTGGCTGGTGGGTTTGAACCACCAGGCTTCTGGTATAGTAGTATTCTATTGTATGTATATATCACATGTTGCTTATTCATCCATCTGTTGATGAGCATTTATTTTGTTTCTTCCTTTTGGCTCTTGTGAATAGTGCTACAAAAAAAAAAACATTGGTGCACAAGTCACTATTTGAGTCACCATTCATCTCTTAATTCACAAGAAAAGGCCTTTCCTCCCCAACTACTTTGTATGTTTATGAATGAATATTACTTATTATAGGAGCTCTGGTAGTGTAGTGCCTAGGGTATTTGACTGCTAACCAGAAGGCTGGAGGTTCAAATCCACCAGCCACTCCTCAGAAGGAAGGCTGGGCAATCTACTTCTGTAGAGATGCTGCCTCAGAAATCCAAGGAGGGGTCACTATGAGTCAGATCCAATTTGATGGCAGTGAGTTTGGTGGGTTTTTTTTTTTTTTTTTACTTATTACTAAAATCAGAAGTATAAGTTAGACTCTTAATTTCTGTATTTATGCTCAGAATGCCAAGAAACCTTGCTCACATGAATATTACTTATTAAAACCTAAAAAAACAAACCAGTTATTATCATGTCAGATCCAACTCACAGCAACCCTGTGTGTTTCAGAATAGAAGAGTGCTCCATAGGGTCTTCAAATCTGTGAACTTTCAAAGGAGAAGCCCTAGTGGCACAGTGGTTAAGTGATGGTAACTAACTGAAAAGTTTAACTATTCTATGAGAAAAAGATGTGGCAATCTACTTGTGTAAAGATTACAGCCTTGAAAACTCTATGAGAGCACTTTTACTCTGTCCTACAGGGTTTCTAAGACTTGGACTCAACTTGCTGGGTTTTCTTCTAGTCATTTGTGGGTGAATTCGAACAGCCACCTTTTCTGTTAATAGTCAAATGCTTAATGTTTTGCTGTTGTTGTTATATACCATTGAGTCAGACCTGACTCATAGCAACCCCTCCTTGGGTTTCTGAGACAGTATCACTGTGGAAGTAGATTGCCCAACCTTCCTTCCGAGGAGTAGCTGGTGGGTTTGAACTGCCAGCCTTCTGGTTAGCAGTCAAGTGCCTTAGGCACTACGCTACCAGAGCTCCTTAATGTTTTGCAGCACCCTGGAAATTCTGAGCTGGCCACAGAAGAAACTGTTTTCTTTTCTTTCTCTATGTCATAATTTAATCTTTGTTTGAAAAATAAAATGATTGACAAATATAAACATTATTATATTATTATTGTTAATGATCTTTTTATTATTATTTCCTAGTCCACAAATCCACAAGAGCCAAAATATGACTTTGATTATATTCCTCTGAATTTAGAGACCATCTAAAGAACAGATTTGATGCATTGAACACCAATGACCAAAAAGCAGAGGAATTGTGGGATGACATCAAGAACATCATCCATGAAGAAAGCAAAAGGTCATTTAAAAGGCAAAGAAGAAAAGACCAACATGGATGTCAGAAGAGACTCTGAATCTTGCTCTTGAACAGAGAGTAGCTAAAGCAAATAGAAGAATCAACAGGATAAAAGAGCTGAACAGAAGATTTCAAAGAGCAGCTCAAGAAGAAAAAGTCAATTGTTATAATGAAATGTGCAAAGATCTGGAGTTAGAAAACCAAAAGGGAAGAACATGCATGGCATTTCTCAAGCTGAAAGAACTGAGGGAAAAAATAACACCTCAAATTGCAATACTGAAAGATTCCATGCAAAATATATTGAATGATGCAGGAAACATCAAAAGAAGAAGGATGGAATACACAGAGTCACTATACCAAAAAGAAGTTGTAGCTGATCATCCATTTCAGGAGGTGGCATATGATCAAGAGCCAAACGTTTTAAAGAAAGAAGTCAGAGTTGCATTAAAGGAATTGGTGAAATACAAGTCTCCAGGAATTGATGAAATACCTACTGAGATGTTTCAACAAATGGATGCCACACTGGAGGCATTCACTTGACTATGTCAAGAGATTTGGAAGACAGCTACTTAGCCAACTGACTATGGTTGGAAGGAGATCCATATTTGGACCCATTCCAAAGAAAGGTGATCCCACAGAATGTGGAAATTACTGAACAATGTCATTGATATCACACACAAGTAAAAGCTTACTGAAGATAATTAAAAAACAGTTACAGCAGTATATTGACAGAGAACTTCTAGAAATGCAAGCTGGATTCAGAAGGGGACATGAAGCAAGGGATATCATAGCTGATGTCAGATGGATCTTGGCTGAAAGGAAAGAATACCAGAAATATGTTTACTTGCATTTTATTGACTCTGCAAAGGTATTTGATTGTGTGGATCATAACAAATTGTGGATAACATTAAGAAGAATGGGAATCCTAGAACACTTAATTGCACTCGTGAGGAACCTACACATAGATCAAAAGGCTGTTGTTCGGACAGAACAAGGGGATACTGCATGGTTTAAAATCAAGAAGGGAGTGTGTCAGAGTTGTATCCTTTCACCATACTTATTCAATCTGTATGCTGATCAAATAATTCGAGACCCTAGACTATATGAAGAAGAACATGGCATCAGGATTGGAGGAACACTAATTAACAACCTGAGATACACAGACGACACAACTTTGATTCCTGAAAGTGAGGACAACTTGAAGCACTTGCTGATGAAGATTGAAGACTACAGTCTGCAGAATGGATACACCTCAATATAAAGAAAACAAAAATCCTCACAACTAGACCAATAAGCAGCATCACAATGAATGGAGAAAAAATTGAAGTTGTCAAAGACTTCATGTTACTTGGTTCTACAATCAATGCCAATGGAAGCAGGAGTCAAGACATCAAAAGATGTATTGCATTGGGCAGATTGGCCAAGACCTCTTTCAAGTGCTGAAGAGCAAAGATATCTACTTAAAGACTAAGATGTGCCTAACCCAGGCCATGGTATTTTCAATAGTCTCATATGCATGTGAGAGTTGGACAATGAATAAGGAGAACTGAAGAAGAGTTGATGCTTTTGGGTTGTGGTGTTGGTGAAGAATGCTGAAAGTACTATGAACTGCTAAAAGAACTGTCTGTTCTGGAAGAAGCGCAATCAGAATGCTCCCTGGAAGTGAGAATGACCAGACTTCATCTTACCTACTTTGGTCATGTTTTCAGAAGGGACCATTATCTGGAGTAGGATGTCATGTTTGGTAAAGTGGAGGGTCAATGAAAGAGGGGAGAGCCCTCTACGAGATGGATTGGCATGGTGGCAGCAGTGATGGGCTCAGGTATAATAGGGATCATGAGGCTGGCACAGGACCAGGCAGTGTTTTGTTCTTTTGTACATAGGGTCGCTATGAGTCAGAGATGACTTGATGGCACATAACAACAACAACAACATGCTCAATATTGAAAGGAAGACTCAGCAATCTACTTCCAGTAGAGATACCACCTTGGAAACCCAAGGAGAGGTCGCATCAAGTCAGAATCGACTTGACAGCAGTGAGTTATGCTCAATATCTCAAATATATTCTGAAATAGAATTTGACCTGGCATCCAGGAGCTTCCTGCACAGTGCACTCAAAAGGCTTGTCAGTAAAGAAACATTGTGTATTCTCAGAAAGAAGTAGGATGTCCACAGTTCAAAGGTGGTTGCTGTTTGTTCTCACTTTGCCTGGCACTGGAATTCTGCCAGTTTTGGGGCCATTGACAAAAGTTTAGCTATTGCATCCTCCTCCTTATGACTGGGAACATCTCCTATCCAGGACCCATCACTTGTAGATCCAGGTTATTAGCTGTCCTTTTGAGAAGTATCCCAGGATCTATATCCCAGCTTGTCATTCTCTGAAAGTATCCTTTTATCTCATTTCTCTATTCTTCCTTGCTCTATGTTTGACCCAGTGCCTACAGGGTAAATTTGTAATGGACTTCATGCCCCTTACAAAATGTCCCTATATATACAGGAGGGGGCCTTCACTTCATGCTCTCTTGCACAATCAATCTTGCTCAAACTGGTCTTTTGTCCATGAACTCTATAGCCACAGTTGTTTACAACACATAATCTAACGTGTAATACATATGTTAAAATTTATTTTGAATCATTTTGCTTCTTTTGAAACATAATTATATTAAAGGAAGATTATCAAAGCTTGGAATAAAGTAAGTACTTACACAACCAGACATTATCTGTGATGCATATTAGCCAGATTCACTGATGTCCATCAATTTCTTTGAATAGTCTTTTTATATTTATTTGGGCAAATTATCGTATTCCCCTATTTGGACATTGGAATGCAGTTTCTCAATCTTTCTTGAAGCCAAGATACTGTCTTGTGAACTGAATTCTGCCAATTCTATCACATACTTCTTCTGGACATGAGGAATATGTGAACAGGCTCTCCAAGAAGCAACTATTTTCTGGGCTTATACTGGTGCCAAAGCATCTAGCTTTTAAGGGATGCTATGCTTTCAGGACTGAATTATGATGTAGAAGTGCATTTCCCTGGCAGAAATTGCTACTACTGTGATTAGAATTCTTGAATTTTTTTGCTTTGAGGCATCAATGGCCATGGTGTTGGTTTGCTCATTGGAATAGTCAGTCCCATGCAGCATTTGTGGCATTGTTCTTGCAACCGTAGACTTTATCTCTTTCTCTTACTCTTCCAATGATTTTAGGCACTATCTTATTATATTTTGCTGATGCTGACAAAACCGAGACTAACAAATAACAAGGCACAGTCCCAATGTTACCAAACCACATGGCAGGCCATTAATTCAAGTCCATTAAAAGTCCCAAGATTGGCAGAGCATGGCAGGCTGCTGAACAATGACTTGGCTACATGCAGGGTTCAAGTGTGCCACAAGCTAGAGACCATTCCCTAAGGCTTCTGCTTATATATAGGAAGCAGACCATATCCCTAAGGCAGCTACTCAGCTGCTCACAGTAGATTCCACCACAGAGTTGATTACCAGTCTCATAATGGGGAATACTACCACCAGCTGCCAGCCACTCAACCAGGCCCAGCCAAGTTGATGCAGAACCTTAACTACAATTTCAGCCCTTGTCAACTTGGCACCTGTTCATTGGGTGGCATCTGTATAGATATCCTTCACTGGGTGGCTCCAGTCCCCTAGTTCTTGTGTGGCAACCTCACCTCCTTGGCCTAGAGGGCTCCATTCCTCTCCCTCTTGGGCATAGCAGCCCTGCCACCCCACTATTGAGCAGCTCCTAACATACCTACTCTTGCTCTGGTCTCCACTCTTGTTCAGAATGGTCTTTTCATAAAGGCTAATTAATTCATGTCACTCTTCCTTTGAAATTCTTAACTGGCTTCTAATTTCTATATAATAATGTCTAAACCAAAAAAAAAAACACAACTCACTGCCATCAAGTTGGATCCAACTCATAGCAACCCCTCTTGGGTTTCCAAAGGATTGCCCAACCTTCCAAGGAGTGGCTGGTGGGTTTGAACCACCAGCCTTCTGGTTAGCAGTCAAATGACTTAAGCTCTAAGCTCTTAAAATCCCACTTCTGACACCAATTGTTCTATTCTGTTGCTTTCCAAAATATTGTCCAAATTTACAACAAGAGTTTTCTCAACATAAATTTCCATGCCTTGAACATAGAATATTTTTGGAGATTTTTCTTATGTCTGTCACCTTACTTGTTTATCAGAAAAAAATAATTCTGTGAATTAGAAGGTATATTTTCTTGAATTCCTTCAGTTCTAAATTTAAGAGCTAGATTCTTCTGTGATGTGTTTGATTTAACTGCGTTAGTCACAAAAATGATAACAGAATTCCATGCAGCCAACACTATTTTTTTATATCTATAATTTTCAATGAATGGATAAATGACCCAATTCATGTTATTGGGCTGCTCAGTAATTCATGTAATAAATAATCATTAAGCACCTATTATGTGTGAGGCACTGTTCTCTGTATTTTTTTACAGCAGTGAATAATATAAAAATGGACAAAATTCTAACCCTATGGAACTTGCCTCCAGTAGAAAGACATAAAATGAAAAACACCTAAAACACATAATGAAAAAACACTTAAAGCAATAAGTGATTCTCTGGAAGTGTTGTCCAAACAAGTCTAGTAAATGTGCACTAGTATAGACAGAATTGATTGATGTTAAACTACTTCAAGAGGTAGCTTATGATCAAGAACCAGTGGTACTGAAGGAAGAAGACCAAGATGCTCTGAAAGCACTGGTTAAAAAAAAAAGGCTTCAGGAATTGACAGGACATGAACTAAGATGTTTCAATGAACAGTTGCAATGCTGGAAGTGCTCGCTCATCAATGCCAAGAAATTAGGAAGACAGCTACTTGGCCAACTGATTGGAAGAGTTCAATATTTGTGCCCATTCCAAAGAAAGGTGAGCCAACAGCATGCAGAAATTATCAAACAGTATCATTAATATCACACACAAGTAAAATTTTGCTGAAAATAATCCAAAAAAGTTTGAAGCAGTGCATTGACAAGGAACTTCCTGAAATTCAAACTTTATTCAGAAGAAGACTTGGAATAAGGAATATCATTGTTGATTTCAGATTGATTTTGGCTGAAAGCAGAGAATACTAGAAAGGTGTTTACTTATGTTTCACTGGCTATGCAAAGGCATTCAACTGTGTGGATCATAACAAATTATGAACAGCATTGAGAAGAATGGGAATTCCAGAACACTTAATCAAGCTCATGAGGAGCCTGTACATAGACCTAGAGGCAGTCATTCGAACAGAACGAGGTGATACTGCATGGTTTAAAATTAGGAAAGGTGAGCATCAGCATTGCATCCTTTCACCATAGTTATTCAATCTGTGTACTGAGTAAATAATCTGATAAACTGGACTATATGAAGAAGAACATGGCACCAGGATTGGAGGAAGACTCATTAACAACCTGCGATATGCAGATGACACAATCTTTCTTGCTGAAAGTGAAGAAGACTTGAAAAATTTACTGATGAAGATCAAAGAGTATTCATAGTGACCCCATTGGGTTTCTGAGGTGGTAAATCTTTACGGAAGTAGATTGCCCATCTTCCTTCCACAGAGCAACTTATTGGTTTGAACCACCAACCTTTTGGTTAGTAGCCAAGTGCCTTAAACACTGCACCTGATGATAAATGACTTTTTGAACCTACCTTTTTATTAATAACTTCTTTATACTTCTTAATCTGCCCAATGAAAGAGACACCTCATCTCTCCCTTCCTGAATGAACCCAGTGTGACACTCAAGTTTATATTTGAGAAATAAAAGATCTTTTATTCATTCACCCACTAGCTCATTCATTCATTTAACATATTTTGAGCAATTCTTACACATCAAGCCTTGTCCAAATCACTAAACACAAAAATAAACAAGACATCAATATTTCCCTTAAAAAGCAAAGAAGTGAATAGATCTTTGGAAAATGTTGTTCATCTTTGACTTGTGCTATCATCTGATGATAGCTTCTAATGTTACAAAATCAAGATATTGCATTCGCTTTACACATCCCCTCATAAGTTTGATTGTTACTATATCACACCTATGCTGTACCAAATAGCCCTGCTTCTAAGCAAGTGCAGTACACAGTATATCCTCCACTCAAGTTCAAAGATCTTTTTTATCAAGGTTTGGAGGCCTCAGGAATCCCACATGGGTCAGCACCAACATACAACACAGTTCTGAGGTTTCTGTGTTATCATTTTCTTCCAGTGAACCCCTGTTAGAAATATATTGCCTCCCTGAGACCAAAAGAACTAGATGGTGCCCAGCCACCACTGCCAATCACTTAGAAAAGGATCAAAATTGGAGATCCTGGATAGAGTGGGAGAAAAATGTGGAGCAAAACTCAAAAGCATTAAAAAAAAAAAAAAAAAAGACTAGGCTTACTGGTCTGATAGAGACTGGTGAAACTCCCAAAACTATGGTGCCTGGAATTGAACTCATTTCCATGGCTTAACTTCCAGCCAAACAATAGACAGGTGTGTAAAGTGAACATTTATACCAGGTAGGCACACTCCTTAGAACAATCAACCATGGAAGAGAAGAAGGGCAGCACTTCCTCAGGGAGATACCTCAGAGGGCAAGAATGTGTAGGAAAGAAGGACACAGAGGAAAAATAACCACAGGGAGGAAGTACTAAGAGAGCTATTACATTGTGGGGATTGCAATCAATGTCACAAAACAAAATGTGTGTGAACTCTTGAATGGAAAACAAATTTGCTCTGTAACCTTTCAAAGTATAATTTTTAAAAGAAAGAAAGATGTTGCCTAAAAACAGAAAAGTTCATTTGTTTTCTTGATTTTTTAAAAGTTAATAATGGTATTATATTACAGTTTCAGACCACACAAATAAATGTAATTTGAACAAAAGCAAAAACTCAACATTTACTTCCCTCCTGTGCATGTGTGTATGTCTCTAATTGAAAGGGATTTTATTAGATTTTTACTCAGCAAGTAAAAGATATCTATTTGCTAAATATGGTGGTGCCATTCCTACTCTGGTTTATCATAGAAAATGGTCAGATGTGAGCCTCATCCCTACCCGCCCACTTGTGACCTGTTGGAAAAGTGAGGAGAGCTCGCACTATATGACCTGCAGGAGTGTGAGCTGAAGTATGTGCATTTGGATATGGTTGACAGACATGAGCAGTTCTAATAACTAAAGACTTAATAACACTTTGCTTTACAAAATATCTTATGTTACCTTCATTTACCTGCCTATGCACTGAAATATATGAATAGAGTAGCACATGTGTGGATGCAGATCTGGAGCCTTGCTCATGCTTTTTAAAAGGAGTGGGAAAAGTAGGATTTAGGGGATGGATCTTAATGCCCTGAGGTGACTTTTCCAGAAACTGAATCACTTGAATAAATTGAATAAGTTGATCTTTCTTTTTATCCTCAGAAACCCAAGGAGGGGTCGCTATGAGTCGGGTCTGACTTGACGGCACAAAACAACAACAACAACATAAAATTAAAAAGTAAATATAAGATATAGTCATAAAGCTCTGGTGGCATAGTGTGTAAGGCATTTAACTGCTAACCTGAAGCCACCAGCCATTCCACTGAAGGAAGATAGGGCAATCCACTTCTGTAAAAGATTTCCAAACCAAACCAAACTCACTGCCGTCAAGTCGGATCTGACTCATAGCAAACCCTCCTTGGGTTTCCGAGGACTCGACAGCACATAACAACAACAACAACAACATCACTACAGAAGTAGATTGCCCGACCTTCCTTCCAAGGAGTGGAATTTACCACATTGGAAACCCAGAGGGGATCGCTCTGAGTTGGAGTCATCGATAGCAGTGGGTTTGGTTTTTTTATAGTCATAAAATAGCTACCTTGTTGTATTTAACACTATTTTCCTCCCTCTGTTCTGCCTACAGCATCTGCGAGATAGTGTAGACCATATCCAGAAAGAATTCATTTCCTTTTAATGACAGATGCAACTGGAGACCAAAGTTATTTCGATGTAGTTGTTTCTTTTTCCTGCAGGTAACCTTTATGTTCCAGTGGAATCTAATTCAGATTGACTACTAGGAGTTAGTTTTCCTTGCTTCTTCCTGCCTCTTTCTTTTCTTCCCTTCTGTCTTCTTCCTAGGCTCCCATATCAAGTAATGACTATATTATCCTTCACTATCTTTTATAAGTTGTTCTGTTTGCAATTACATTGAAATTTAAAATCCATCTGGAGTTTATTTTTGTGTGAGTAGTCATATAGATGTCAAGCTTCATTTTGTTCGATATGGAAAAACAATTGATTTAGCAGCACTTAAAAACAATCCATCAATCAAACACAAACATTTCCTCACTGCCATGTACAATTTTTTTTTTTTTTAATTGTGATTGGGGAGAGTTTACAAAGCAAATTGGTTTTCCATTCAAAAAATTCATTCATTCTGTTTTGATTCATTGCAATCTTCATAATGTAACAGAATTCTCCCCACTTCTTCCCTGTATCTACCATTTACTTTTGTCCTTCTTTCCTGCCCCTTCCCGTCTTCTTAGCTTTATCCCTGAGTGAATTCTGCCCTATTGATCTCATATGATTTATTGTTCTAATGAATGAGTACCGCTCTGGTGTTATTGTTCATGACAGAGGCCTATCTATCTGAAAGGTGAACCATAGCGGTGAGTTCAGTTCCAAGTTTGAAAGGTGTCTAAGGGTCATAGTCTCAAGGGTTCCACCGGTCTCCATCAAATCAGTAAGCCTGGTCTTTTTTATGATTTTCAATTATGTTCCTAATTCTTCTCCCACTCTATCTGGAAGCTCCTATTAAGAGTCCTTTCAGAGTAGTCAGCAATGGAAGTCAGGCACTGTCTTGTTCTTTTTCTATCAAGGTCACCAAAACTGGGGTTCATGTGGTTCATTAGTCATTTGGGATAATTGTTTCCCTGCATCTTTGATTTTTGTCACTCTTCTTTGCTGTCATCATTTTGGTTTTAAGAAAAAAATGTGTGTTTATGAGTATGTGCACACACACAACAAAAAATTGATTCTATTTCTGAGTTTTCCATTATATTCCATTTTCTATGTCTCTATTCTTACACCAGTACCACTTGTCCTAATTATTGTAGCTTTATATTAAAGCTTTTCTTTTTTAACATTTTATTGAAGTTTGGGTGAAAGTTTACACAGAGCATGTTAGTCTCCCATTCAACAATTTACACACATTTTGTTTCATGGCATTTGTTGCAATCCCCTCAATGTAAGAATACTCTGCACATTTCCTTCCTGGATTCTCCATTTCCATTCATCCCTCTTTCCTACCCCTTCCTGCCTTCCAAGTTTTGTTTTTGGGCAACTGCTGTCCTTTTGGTCAAGCATGGTTGATTTTTCTGAGAAACACATTGCTCATGGATATTATTGTTCACATTATGGGTCTTTTTATGGTTTGGCTGAAAGATGATCTCAAGAGTGGGTTCAGGCAATTCCCAGTTAGAGTTCTGACAAGATTGCAGACTAGGCAGAAGGACTGCACAGACCCTCTTCAAAAAAGAAAAGGGAAACCAATTAACACAGACACAGAAGATAATCTTGGACCCCTGAGCCTTGAAGGGAAGGATACGAAAGTGGACTAAACCCCAACT
>NW_006921834.1:1449548-1450276 GCF_000298275.1 Orycteropus afer afer
CTCATAGTGACCTTATGTGCAACAGAATGAAACACTTCCCCATTCTGTGCCATCCTCACAATCTTTGCTGTACTTGAGCCCATCATTGCAGCCACTGTGTCAATCCAGCTTGTTGAGGGTCACCAATTTTTCATCGAGCCTCCACTTTACCAAGCATCATATCCTCCTCCAGGTAATGGGCCCTTCTGACACATATGACCAAAGTATGTGAGATGAAATCTGCCCATTCTCACTTCCAAGGAGCATTCCAGTTGGACTTCTTCCAGGGCAAATTTGTTAATTCTTCTGGCAGTCCATGGTATTTTCAGTATTTTTTGCCAACACTTCTGTGTGATATTAATGGTATTGTTCAATAACTTTCACATTCTGTGGGATCACTTTCCTTGGAATGGGTACAAATATGGATCTCTTCCAGTCAGTTGGCTATGTAGCTGCCTTCCAAATTACTTGCCATAGACAAGCAAGTGCCTCCAATGCAGCATATTTTTGTTGAAACATTTCAATGGATGTTCCGTAAGTTCCTGGAGCCTTTTTCTTTGCTAATTCCTTCAGTGCAGCTTCAACTTCTTCCTTCAGTACTATTGGTTCTTGATCATATGCCATCTCCTGAAATGGATGAATATCGACCAATTTTTTTTGATACAGTGACTGTATTCCTTCCATCTTCTTTTGATGTTTCCTGCATCGTTTAATACTTGGCCCATAGAATCTTTCAATATTACAACACG
>NW_006921834.1:1450508-1453716 GCF_000298275.1 Orycteropus afer afer
AGGTCATATTTTGGCTCTCATGGGCTTGTTTTAATTTTCTTCTGCTTCAACTTGAATTTGCATATGAGCAATTGAAGGTCACCTCCACAGTCAGTTTCTGGTCTTGTTTTGCCTGAAGATATTGAGAGTTTCCAAAGCCTTTTTCCACAGATGTAGTCAATCTGATTCCTCTGTATTCCATCTGGTGAGACCCACATGTATAGCCACAGTTTATTGTTGAAAAACAGTATTTGAAATGGATAAAGTCATTGGTCTTGCAAAATTCTACCATGTGGTCTCCAGTATAATTTCTATCACCAAGGATATATTTCCCAACTACCAATGATTCTTCTTTGTTTCCATCTTGTGTATTTCAATCACCAATAACAATCAATACATCTTGATTGCATGTTTGGTCAATTTTAGCCTGGAAAAATTGGTAAAAATCTTCAATTTCCTCATCTTTGGCTTTAGTGGTTGGTGCATAAATGTTCTAATAGTGTTAACTAGCCCTCCTTGGAAGCTCTTTTGGCATAGTGCCTAAGGCATTTGAGTGCTAACCAGAAGGTTAACAATTCAAACCCAACCCACCAGCTGCTCTGCAGGATGATGATGGGGCAATCTACTTCCATAAAGATTTACAGCTTCAGAAACCCAATGGAGGTCACTATGGGTCGATATTCCTTGTCCTATCACTGAGAACACTGTACTTTAGAATACATCTTGCAACATTCTTTGTGACGGTGAACGTGATTCCATTCCTCTTCAATTTGTCATTCCCGACATAGCATATCATATGATTGTCTGATTCAAAATGGCCAAGACCAGTTCATTTCAGCTCACTGATGCCTCGTATATCAAGCTTTATGTATTCCATTGCATTTTTGAGAACTTCCAATTTTCCTACATGCATACTTCATACATTCCACATTCCAATTATTAATGGATGGATGTTTGCAGCTGTTTCTTCCCATTTTGAGTTGTGCCCAATCAGCAAATGGAAGTCCTGAAAGTTTTACTCCCATCCACATCATTAAGCTCAACTCTATTTTGAGGAGGCAGCTCTTCCCCAGTCCTATTTTGAGTGCCTTCTGACCTGAGGGGCTCATCTTCTGATACTAAATCAGACAGTGTTTCAGGGCTATTGATAAAGTGTGCTGATAATATATCAGACAGTATTTCACTGCTATTCATAAGGTTTACACTGGCCAATTCTATGAGGAGTGGATGCCGTTTTCCTTCCTCTCAGTCTGTCTTAGTCTGTAAGATCCTCTGAAACTTATCACCCATGGGTGAGCCTGCTGGTATTTGAAATACCTGTGGCATAGCCTCCAACTTCATAGCAATAGGCAACAACCACAGTACAACAAACTGACAGATGAGTGGTGGTATGTCAGATTAGTACTAAATGTATTCTTGTAAAATATATGAACTTTACTCCATTATATCTCCACTTCCTCCATTCTCTTCTGTGCTATTTCTTTTATGCATATTCACCTACATATGTGACAAATCCGGGCTTACAGTGTTATAATTATGGCTTTATAAAGTCTTACAGATTTTAAGATATTTGGGGGAAAAAAAGAAGAAAAGCTACTAATGGAGTCTATATTATTTTACATATTTATGATTTACAACTCTTCTGTTTTCTTTTGTGGATTTATGTTACTCAATGGAATCATTTTGTTTTGCCCTGAAGACATCCTTGAGTACATTTTAAAGACACGACTGCTAGTAACAAATTCCTTCAGATTTCTTTGCCTTCATTTATGAAGAATACTTCTTGAGGGTATAGAATTAGTAGTAAAAGTTGATTTTTTTTTTCCCTTCAGTAGTCTGAATATAATAATCCAGTGCACTTCATCCAGCATTGTTCAGAGATGTTGGCCTTTCCTCATAGTGATGTTCCATGTTCTTGGTAACATTTTTCTCCTTCTGATTTAAAAAATGTTATGTTTGGCATTAACCTGTTTGACAATAAATTATCAGGAATATGAACCTCTCTTCGTAGAACTTCTACTTGGGCTTCATTTTGCTTCTTGAATGTAGAAATTAATGCTTTCCATCAAATACGGAGATCTCTTGACCATTATTTCTTTGAATAGTTGCTTTGCGGTTTTTCACTTCTAATTGTCTTTTTATTTTGTAATTTTGTTCTTATGTTATCTTCCTGAGTTCTTCAAGAATTCTGCTTGTGTTTTCCTTAATTTGGTCTGTTTTTTTTTTTTTTTTTTTCCTTGATCTCTTGCAAGACCCTTGTGATGGTTGGAGCTGTGTGTCAACTTGGCTGGACCCCAGTTCTGTGTGGTTGTTCCCATGATGGGAGAACCCAATCTAACACAACCCTATATATAAGTATGCCGAAGAGGCCTGCTGCCACTTATCACTTATCAGGTCAACCACTGCAGGGAGGGGTGGAAGTTAGAGTCAGGTGGGAGGGTGGTGGCAAGGATGTTAAGGGAAAAGCAGGGTCTCATATTTTTGTCCCTGACTTTTGGGGTTCTAAAGGTGGGAAAGTTTGTTGTGTTAATTACCAGGAGGGTGAGGGAAGAAGGAGCATGCTCCTCTGGTCACCAGGTGAGGATGCTGTTCACATTGACTGCATCCAGAAATCGGGACCATATTGCACTCTGGATGTGTCCACAGTTACTCTATATCCTGTTGGGAAATCCATGAAGTTGTCTTCTGTGCTCCTCCCCTGAGATTACTGCTATCTTTCTCTCAAAATGGCCACCCTGTGTTGGGCCAGCTGGCAGAACACCTCCACTTCACTTCTCACTTGCATTTTCAGTGAGTTTCTTTTTCCAATCACTGTTTGATCTAGTTCTTTATCTTTTCATTTAATGCTCAGGGTTTCAGAATTTTCATCTGTATCTATTTCACTTTCTTTCTTGGGTCTTTGCTATAGAGGGACGGTATGATGTGTCTGACTAAGCCACCATTTTGGCAGGAAGGCTCTGTGTTAAGTCTTGATATCAGAGCTGCAGTATATATTTTTGGAGGCTTGTATGTTTTGTTTTGTTTTTTGAAGAAAAAGAAATAACCCACCTATTCTTGGATCTTTGTCTTTTATATGATTTTAGGAATAGCTCATTATTTGTTACACACTAAATCCTCAGTGACCTTGACTAATTTTGTCATGAATGTGTAGATAAATTTGGGCATAACTGAGTATTGAGTGAGATAGGGAGATCACCTCTGTCTGCCTAATCAAATCACATGAACCTTT
>NW_006921834.1:1454996-1464467 GCF_000298275.1 Orycteropus afer afer
TGAGTATGAACTGTCAACATTTCAGTTAGCAGCCAAGCATTTTAACCACTGCAGCAGAGGACCAGAGGCCTCCTTCCACATGAATATTGTACACACTAAGTCCTCAGTGACCTTGACTAATTTTGTCATGAATGTATAGATAAATTTGGACATAACTGGGTTTTAAATAAATAAATAAATTACACACACACACGCTTTTATTGTAATTTGTGTGAAAGTTTACAGACCATATTTGTTTTCCATTCAACAATTCATACACATTTTGTTTTATGAGACTGATTGCCATGCCCATAATGCAATAACACTCTTCCCAATTCCTCCCTGTACTTTAAATTTCCATTTGATCTTCTTTCCTATACATTCCTGGCTTCTGAGTTTTATCCCTGGGCAAATGTTGTCCTTTTCAGTTCATATGGTTGATTGGCTGAACAGATTTCAGTGGATCTTCTAGACCAAGACAGACTAAGAAGAATGGCCTGGCCGTCTACTTATGAAAATCAGCCAGTGAAAACCTTATGGATCACAACTGTCCAATACCATTATACATGAGGTCGTCACAAGTCAAATCAAACTCAATGGGAGTTAACAACTGCAACAACATCACTAATGGGCAAACAATGGCTCTCAAAGCAATCCCCTAATTTTGAAAATAAATTTTCTTGTCATAGATTCACACCAGTTGATTTACATGATTTCTATGGCTGCTTAAGGGCTATCACAGCAGAACTGAGTAGTTAAGACACAGGTCTGATGGAATGTAAACCTAAAATATTTTATATAGACCATGTTAGAACATTTGATGGCCCTTGAACCAAAGTATCAGTCAGAGAGTGAAAGGCTATCCACCACTACTCCATCCCCCACCCTTCTGGTGATTAGCACAAACTTCCCCATCCTTGAAGCCCCAAAAGCCAGGGGCCAAGGTATGAGTCCCTGTTTTCCCTACACCCTCTCTACCACCCTCATACCCTCACCCCAGTTTCCACCCCTCTCCTCATAGGTTGACCTTCCAAGCAGCAGTAGGCCTCTTTAGCATAGCAATAGGTGCTCACCTCACCTCTCTTGCCCACATATCCAGCCAAGCTGTGGCAGCTAGTCATACTACCATTTCAGCCCACCGACCAAATTGACCTCCTTCCCACTACTCAATGCCCAGTGAGAGATGATAGAAGGAAATACCCATGCAACACTTACCACTTGCCTTCTCCTTCCCTTTACCTATTTTTTGTCCACCCTTTCCCAGCCCCCTAGCCACAAAGGTGTGAGTTCATAACTGCATACATGCTGGCCTGCCACTGATAACCCCCGCCATTGTGCAAGAGGCAGTAGTACTGTGACCGTACACATACCTACCTGGCATTCACCTCTTCATGCAGTAGGAGAGGGAAACCTCACTTACGGTAGCAAACTATGCCTGCCACACCCACAGAATGCCACTGACTGCTCCTGTGTGACTGGACTGACAACAGATTGCAATCACTGCCCAGACAAACCCCCCTCAGCCACCTGCAAGACAAGTGATCAGAAACCCACTCTCACACACCCAGCTGCTACCCCAACTGCCCAGAGACAGGTGGCAAGCATTCCATTGTGGTCAGAGTAGTGAGCAGAATAGCACACTCATCCCATTGCCTGGATACATCAAAACCAAAAAATCAGGGAGCAGCAATCAAAGATAAAATAAATATAATTAAACCTTAATTCTTCAGAAGCAACAGACAATAGGAAATCATCAAAAGAAGCAGGACAAGATGGCTCCAGCAAGTGACCAAAACAAAGAACCAAGAAAACTCCATGAAGAAGAAACGATAATGGAGCTACTTGATAAAGAATTCAAAGACTTATATTGAGAGCCTTCCAAGAAATTAAGGAAAATACAGACCAAATTAAGACAAAACTCTTGAAAAACTCAGGAAGACAGTGCAATAACAAAATGACAAAATAAGTACATGGTTAGAAATCATACAAAACAGCAACTAGAAATCCAGAAGTTTAGCACATAATTTTCAAAAATAGATAGGAAAGACAAAGGAGTAGATTTGAATCAATGGAAGGAAGAATCAGTGAAATAGTGGACAAATCCATTCATACCAATCTGTTAGGGAAACAATCAGGAAAAAAAGAATTTAAAAAAATTAAGAAAGCCTAAGAGTTATCATGGGGACTTCTGCTAATATGGCTGAATAGGAAGACAAGCTACACGGACCCTCTTCAACAAAGAAAGGAGAAACCAACTGAGAGAGATACAGAAGATATCCCAGATCCCTGAGCTCTCAGAGGAAGTATACAGAAGTGGATTAGCCACCAACTAGTAGGAAGGTTGGGCAATCTACTTCCATAGTGCTACCACCTCGGACACCCAAGGAGGGGTCACTGAGTCAGGTCCGACTCAATGACCCATAACAACAACAACAAGTGGAAAACCTAAATTATAACAGGACCTAAGAATAGGCTCCATTTGCCAAGGATGGCAGGGACATCTGAGAGGCTGACAATGGGAAAGGAGACAGGTGATGAGTGTATAAGTGCTGCCAACTAGCGAATAGAAGAGTACAATACCCTGCTTATGTACATAACATACAAAGAAAATGAACATCATGGGAAAGTCATTCCAACATACAATCACCAAATAAATATAATCACAAAAAGTCACAATGTCTCAGAGACATAAAACCATCAAAGTCCACACAAAGAAGCAAAATAAAACAGAGGAAACAAGGGACCAGGTACAGACCCAGAACACATCCCTGAGGAAGAAGAAGCATTGGAACTCTCTGATAAGGAATTCAAAAGAACTATATTTAGGTACCTTCATTGGATTGAGAGACAGATCAAGGAAAACACTGACAAATTTGAGGAAAACACAGAGAAGACCCTAGAACAATTTCAAAAGATAATACAAGAACAAAATGAAAAAAAATTAATGAAAACTTAGAAATGATTCAAAATCTATGTATAGAAATCCAGAAGATTAATACTAAATTTTCAGAAATAGATAACACATTTAACTGGCAAAGAAGGAGAATTGAATCAATGGAAGACAGAGTTAGTGAGATTTGAGAGAAATACCTGAATACTGGTTGCAAAGGGATAAATCAGAAAAATGATCAAAACAAAATTAAGAAAGTCTAAGGTTCATGTCAGATACCATCAAAAGGAATAACCTATGTATAATCAGAATTCCAGAATAGGAAGAAACAAATAAAACCACAGAGAAAATTGTCAAAGATTTGTTGGAAGAGAATTTCCTTGGTATGACAAAAGATGAGAATACATCTATTCAAGAAGTTCAGCAAACCCCAAACAGGATATACTCCAAAAGAAAATTACCAAGACATATCATCATCAAACTCACCAAAACCAAAGACTAAGAAAGAATCTAGAAAGCAGCACAGGAAAAATGAAAAGTTACCTACAGCCAATAAGAATAAGCTCAGATGTCTCAGCAGAAACCATGCAGGTGACAAGACAATGAGATGGTATATATAAAACCCTGAAAGAAAAAAATTTCCAACCAAGAATCATATACCCAGCAAAATTGTCCCTCCAATATGATGGTGAAATTAGGACATTTCCAGATAAGCAGAAATTAAGATAATTTGTTAAAACCAGACCAACCTTACAAGAGATGCTAAAGGGAGTCATTTGGACAGAGAACCAACAACAGCAAACAACAACTGACCATTAACATACATGATAACATAACCAAGAAACCAATCCACTTAGGGAAGTATCCAAAGTAAATAAGCCTACAAAGTTGTAAACAGGGAACCAGAGACATCAATTGACAAATGAGGACAACTACAAATGAAAAAGAGTGAAAAATAAAAATGTGTAGTTACAGAACTTCTAAATGGTAGGGAAATCAAGACAACTGCAAGATAGAATGGAAGAAAATGATAAATCACAGGGTAACCTCAAAGGAGAATGATAAACTTTCAAGTCAAAATAAAAAAGAGGACAAGCATAAATATCTACCAAATTCTAAAACAAAAGCAATGAAGGAAGTGATAAGACAATTCATAAGAAAAATCAGCTCAGCATAGAAAATTATATGGAACAAAGAAACCAGGGACACCATGAAAAAACACATAACAAAATGACAGCAACAAATTCGTACTTGTAGATAATTTCATTGGATTAAATGCACAACTCTAGAGATGGGAGCTCTGGTAGCATAGTGGCTAAGACACTTGCCTGCTAACCAGATGGCTGGCGGTTCAAACCCACCAGCCACTCCTCGGAAGGAAGATTGGGCAATCCTACTTCCGTAGTGATACTGCCTCGGAAACCCAAGGAGGGGTCGCTATGAGTCGGGGCCGACTCGACGGCACATAACAACAACAACAACAACAGAGATGGAGAGTTCCAGGCTGGGTAAAAAAACATAACCCATCAATGTGCTGTCTACAAGAGACAAACCTTAGAGAAAAAGACAAAAATAGACTAAAAATCAAAGGTTTGGAAAAAGACATATCAAACAAATGGCAACCATAAAAAAGCAAGAGTGGCCATATTAATTTCTGATAAAATTGACTTTAAGACAAAAACCACCATTAAAGACAAGGAAGGATGTTATATAATGATTAAAAGATTTAGTAAAAAAGAGGGCATAACAATAATAAATATCTATGCAGCCAAAACACATAAACCAAACTCTAACAGAATTGAAAGGACAAATAGATGACTCCACAGTCATAGTAGCAGACTTTAATACACCACTTTCAATCACAGATAGAACTGGAAAGAAACTCAACAAAGACACAGAAGAGCTAAACAATGCAATCCACCAACTTGACCTTACAGACATCTACAGAGCACTTCACCCAACAACAGCACAATATACATATTTTCCACTGCACATGGAACATTCTCCACGATAGTTATGTGTTAGCCCATAAAGCAAGCCATAATAAATTTAGAAACATTGAAATACTTGAAAGCATCTTCTCAGATCAATGTAATCAAATTAGAAATCAACAATAGAAAAATCAATGAAAAAAGAGCAAAAACATGGAAATTGAATAATACCGTCTTTGAAAAGGACTCAGTTATAGAAGGAAAAAAAAATGAAATAAAAAGAATTCCTTGAATCAAATGAGAATGAAAATACAACATACCAAAATCATTGGGACACAGCAAAAGCAGTGATCAGGGCCAATTTATAGCAATTAATGCACACATCAAAAAAAGAAAGAACCAAAATCAACATGTTAACCCAACATCTAAAACAATTAGAAAAAGAATTGCAAAAAAAGCCTACAGTCACCAGAAGAAAAGACAATAAAGATTCAGGCAGAAATAAATGAAACAGAAAATAGAAAGACAATAGACTAAATCAACAAGACTAGAAGTTGGTTCTTTGAAAAGATTTAAAAAAATTGACAAACCACTAGCAAATTTGACAAAGGAAAAGAGGTAGAGAATACAAATAACATGAATAAGAAATGAATTGGGCAACGTCACAACAGAATTCTCAGAAATTAAAAGGATAATATCAGGATACTGTGAAGAACTATACTACAACAAATTTGAAAATCTAGAAGAAATGAACAGTTTTCTAGAAACATACTACTTACCTAACCTAACAGAGGTTGGGATGGAAAATACAAGCAGACCCATAACAAAAGAAGAAATTGAACAGGTCACAAAAAAAAAAAAAAAAAAAATTACCAACAAAGAAAAAACCCTGGCCCAGACGATTTCACTGGAGAATTCTACCGAACGTTCAGAGAAGAACTGACACCAATCCTACTCAAACTGTTCTAGAACACAGAAAAGAATGAAATACTCCCAAATTCATTTTACGAAGCAAGCATAACCTTGATAGCAAAACCAAGCAAAGACATCACTCAAAAGGAAAACTACAGACCAATATCCCTCACGAATATAGATGCAAAAATATTCAACAAAATCCTAGCCAATAGACTTTCACAACATATAAAAAAAAAAAAAAATACATTATGACCAAGTGGGATTCATATCAGGTATGCAAGGATGGCTCAACATTAGAAAAACAATCAATGACATGCATCACATTAATAAAACAAAAGAAAAGAACCATATGATCACATCAATCAATGAAGAAAAGGCATTTGATAAAATCCAACACTCATTCCTGATTAAAAAAAAAAAAAAAAAATCTCAGCAAAATAGAAATAGAAGGGACAGAAGACATAAATAGATACTTCACCAAAGAGGATATGAAGAAGGCCAGCAAATACATGAAGAAATGTTCACAATCAGTAGCCATCAGAGAGTTGCAAATCAAAACAACGAGATACCATTTCACCCCAGCATTAATGGCAAAGTTCAGGACAGAAAATAACAAATGCTGGTGAGGATGTGGAAAGATTGGGACTCTCATACACTGCTAGTGGGACTGTCAAATGATAAAATCACTGAGGAAAGCAGTATGGTGATTCCTTAAAAAGCTGGAATTAGGAATATCATTTGACTCCACAATCCCACAACTAGGTACATATCCTAAAGAAGTGATAGCCAGGACGAGAACAGATATATGCATACCCATGTTCATCGCAGCACTATTTACAATAGCAAAAAGCTGGAAACAACCTACGTGCCTATCAACAGAAGAATGGAGAACCAAACTTTGGTACATACACATGATGGAATACTATGCAACACTAAAGAATAATGTAGAATCTGCAAAACACCACATAACATGGGTGAACTTGGAGGACATTATGCTGAATGAGATAAGTCAGTCACAGAAGGACAAACATCATATTAGTCTGTTATTGTAAAAAGTCAAGGAAAGGCTTAAATATGGAAGGAAACTTTCTTTGTTGATTACCAGGTGTGGAAGTGGAGGGTAAATAACACTGCAAAAAAAAAAAAAAAAACTTCACTGACCCATGTCTCTTAGTTTTGTGTATCTCACTGTACGTAAATTATATTTCAATAAAATGTATTTTAAAATAATAATTTTAAAAAAGAGAAAAATAAGAATTATCTGGGACATCATGAGAGGAATGATTTATATGTGATTAGAAGAATCCTAGAACAGAAAGAAACAAACAAAAAAGAAAATTTTCAAAGATTTGCTGGCAGAAAACTTCCTTAATATCATGAAAGATGGGAAGATACCTATCCCAGAAGTTTAGCTAACCCTAAAAAAGGTAGACCTCCAAAAGAAATTCATAAGACATATCATAATCAAACAAATTTTCCAAAAACAAAACAAAGAACCCTAAGATCAGGAAAAATGAAATGCTGCTTGCACTGGGGAACAAATAAGACTAAACTCTGATTTCTTGGCAGAAAATATGTGGACAAGAAGGCAATAGGATGACATGCATATGAAATCCTGAAAGAAAAAGAAAAATACTGTTGTTGGTGTGAGGTGCTGTCAAGTAGGTTCTGACTCATAGCTATACTGTGTACAACAGAATGGAACACTGCCAGTCCTACACCGTCCTCACAATCACTGCTATGCTAGAGCCCAGTGCTGCAGCCACTGTGTCAATCCCTCTTGTCGAGGGTCTTCTTCTTTTCCACCAACTCTTTACTTTATCAAGCGTCATATCTTCTCCAGGGGGTGGGCCCTCCTGACAACATGGCCGAAGTATGAGAGGCCAAATCTCAACATTTTCACTTCTAAGGAACATCCTGGCAATTCTTCATCCAGACAGATAGGTTTGATTCCTGTCAGTACTTGGTATATTTAATATTCTTCACAAACATGTAATATTTTTTATTCTTTTTTTTTTTTTAATTGTACTTTGGGTGCAAAGTTACCAAGCAAATTTGATTTACATTCAACAGTTAATGCACATTTTATTTCAAGGCTTGATTACCATCCCCAACCAAAGCAAAGTCCCCTCACCTCCTCTCCCTGTGACTACTCCCTCCCTGTGCCCTTCTTAACTGTGCATTCCTGTCTGTCCAGCTTCACTCTGTGTGAATGCTATCCCTCTAGTGTCTCATGGCTCAATGATCTAAGGAGTGCATCTCCCTAGAGTAGGTGGGTGCATCGCCCTGGACAAACCCATAATTTAAATGCATCGATTCTTCTCTCTTCCTTACTTACTGTCCAGCTTTCACAAGATTATGAGTTGATTGAAAATACCATGGCTTCGGTCAGATGCACCTTATTCTTCAAAGTGACATCCTTGCTTTTTAACACTTTAAATAGGTCTTTTGCAGCAGATCTGCCCAATGCAACACATCATTTGATTTCCTGACCGCTGCTTCTGTGGGCATTGATTGTGGATTCTAGTAAAGCGAAACCTTCACAACTTCAATGTTTTGTCCATTTTCATGACTTTGCTTATTGGTCCAGTTGTGAGGATTTTTCTGTTCTTTATGATGAGGTATAATCCAAACTGAAGGCTTTTCATTGATCTTCATCAGTATGTGCTTCTAGTCCTCTTTACTTTCAGCATTCAAGGTTGTGTCATCTGCATATCATAGGTTGTTAATGAGGCTTTCTCAAATCCTGAGGCCAAATTCTTCTTCATACATAGCTCAGCTTCTCAGATCATTTGCCCAGCATACGTAGTGTATAAGGCATTTCACTGCTAACCAGAAGGTTGACAGTTCAAACCCACCAGCCACTCCATGGAAGGAAGACTGGGCAATCTACTTCTGCAACAATTTACCACCTCAGAAACCCAAAGGAGGTCGCTATGAGTCAGAATCTACTCAATGGCAGTGAGTTTAGTTTTGGTTGTATAGACTGAATAATTATGGCAAAAGGATAAAACCATGACACACAGCTTTTCTGTATTTTAAACCATGCAGTACACCCTTGTTCTGTTCAAATGACTGCCTCTTGGTCTATGTACAGATTCCAAATGGGTTCAAGGAAGCGTTCTGGAATTCCTGCTCTTCACAATGTTACCCATAATTTGTTATGACCCACACAGTCAAATGCCTTTGCATAGTCAATAAAACACAAGTAAACATCATTCTGGTATTCTCTGCTTTCACCCAAGATCCATCTGCCATCAGCAACAATATCTCTCATTCCACATCCTCTTCTGAATCCATGCTCAGTTTCTTGCAGTTCTCTGTATATGTTGCTTCAATGGTTTTTCAATTATTTTCAGCAAAATTTTACTTGCATGACATTAAACGTGTTATTTGATAATTTTCACATTCAATTGTATCACCTTTCTTTGAGATGTACACAAATATGGATTTCTTCCAGTCAGTTGGCCAGGTACCTGTCTTCAATATTCTTGGCTTAGACAAATGAGCACCCAGTGTTGGATCCATTTATTGAAACTTTTCATTTTGTATTCTGTCAATTCCTGGAGCTTTGTGTTTTTTTGCCAATTCCTTCAGTGTTGCTTGAATTTCTGCCTTCAATACCATTGGTTCTTGGTCATATGCTACCTCCCAAAATGGATGAATGTCAATTGATACTTTTTGATACAGTGACTCTGTGTCTTCCTTCCATCTTCCTTTGATGCTTCCTGCATCATTCAAGCCAGGTCTGCCTGT
>NW_006921834.1:1465017-1467133 GCF_000298275.1 Orycteropus afer afer
TCACTGGACTTGAATCAATGGCCTGCCATGTGGTTTGGTGACATTGGGACTATGCCATTTTACTTGTCAACCTTGGGAATGTCAGTCTCAGCACCCAGCAGCTGTCTGAGTGAAGAAAAGCCTCCAGCTTCAGTGGGCCAGGAGCAGGAGGCACACCTGAAACCCAAGGATAAAAGGCTTTAACCCAGCTTCTAGAGAGTGCCACTTTGAACTCAGACTTCTAGCCTCCAAAACTGTAAGAGAATAAACTCCTGTTTGTTCAAGCCAACCCATTTGTAGTATCTTCTGTTAGAGTGGCACTAGGTAACCAAAACATTTAGCTAAAGTGAATGGCAGAAATGATGAAGTAAAAGAGCTGAACATATGTTTCCCAAGGGTGGCTCAAGAAGATCAAGTCAAGTACTATACTGAAATGTACAAAGAACTTCTAACTGGAGTTAAAAGACCAAAAGGGAAAAACATCTTCAGCACTTCTCAAGCTGAAAGAACTAAAGAAAAATAAATCCAAGCCTCAAGTTGCAATATGGAAGGATGCTAAGTAAAGAACTGCCAACTAAGAATTATATATCCAGCAAAATTGTCTCTGAAACACAAGTGTTACATTTCCAGAAAAACAGAAATTAAGGGAATTTGTAAAAATCAAACAAATCTTAAAAGAAATACAAAAGGCAGTCCTTCAGATAGAGAACCAACAATGTCACACAACCACCTAGGATTAAGACACATGGAAACTGAAAAACAAAAAGAGGGAATAAATAGTGTAGTTACAGAATTTTCTTATGGCATGATGTTAAGGCAATATCAAGATAGAACAAACTTTTAAATTTAGAAAGATAAAAGTAAATTTCTGGGTAAACACAAAGATAATTGATAATCCATATCACCAAATTAAAAAGAAGATAATTATACAGATTCAGTAAACACAAATCAACAAAATAAATCAAAAATCGACAGCAACAAAGAAAATGAAAAGAAAATCTAAAACAAAAATCAAGTCAGCACAGAACAATACATGTGACAAAGGGGCAGGGAGGCCACATCTTCTGACCTCCTCTATCCCCACAAGAGAAAGACAGAATCACTATCAGTAGCCCAAGGCCTATTACTGTGAGGCCAGATGTGCTACCTCCCTCCAGCCCTTTCACCAACCCTGACACCAACCGTTCCTCCCGCAGCACCCACCATCCTTCTACTGGGTTTGAGAATTCGCTGCAGTGGCCACACAGAACTCACAGATTATGGGGTTAAGGAAGCAGCAGGCTACAATTCAAGTTCAGGAACAAGGCTCAGTCTCTCTCAAACCGCTATCTCTCAGCCAACAGTGTCTCTCAGTCTCTCTCCCAGCAGTGTGTGTCTCTCGGTGTCTCTCTCAGCAATGCATATCACTCAGGAGTGCGTTCTCTCAGCCAGCAGTCAGAGAGATGCTCCTTCTGCCTCTAGGAGGGCTCCTTTTGAGCCTGGTAGAGGGGTCAAACTAACCAATCATAACATCAGAATTCTAAGCACCTGAGAGACAGCAAAGTTCCCAGAACATTGCTTTGTGCCACTGCTCAACAGAAATACCCCAAGTGGATACCTTTAGCAATCAGGAGCTCCTCAGTTGCTCATGGCAAATTCCACCTCAGAGTTTACAAAGACTTATGGCTATAAAAGGCCATACCAGGTAATTTACTACAACACAATATGGAATAACAATATAATTACCACCACACCAAAAAAAGCACAATAAAATAACAGCAATAAATTCATATATATTGATAATTACAGTGAATATAAATGGATTAAATGCATCAGTCAAGAGACAGAAAGTGGCAGAATGAATTAAAAAAAGAAAAGGAAAATGACCAAACACGTAACAAGAGACACACCTTAAACACAAAAACAAAAATAAGCTAAATATTAAAAGGGTGGAAAAAAATATTTCTCAAGCAAGCGGCAACTAAAAAAGAGCAGGAGTGGCAATATTAATCTCTGATAAAATAAACTTAAAGGCAAAAATCAACATAAGAGAAAAGGAATACATTATATAATGATTAAAGGGTTGACCCAACAAGAGAACATAACCATAACTAATATCTATGAACCCAAAGAAAGAACTCAAAAAATATATATGTTG
>NW_006921834.1:1474115-1475324 GCF_000298275.1 Orycteropus afer afer
CATATTCTAAGTTTGGCAGAATTCACAGTTTCTCCCCAATGATAATATATTTATTCTATTCTGTTATCTATTAAAAGCGAGATGAACCATATGGAGTCGCCAAGCACTCTGAGACCAAATCAAGCTTTAAGTCCTTTAATTCCAGGGTCGAGAGGTGGCTCATGCCAGAAGGGACTCTCGACCCAGAAGAGAAGCTTCACAGGGTTTATAAAGACAAAACCCATGAGCGGGTGGGATGTAATATTGAGTATCTCTTTTCTATCCTTTGCAAGCAATCTTTTACAGAAGCAGAAAACAATGTTAAACCTAATCTAGCAAATAACACCTGTAGAGAAACTCCTTGCTTTGGTGGTTGGGCCTCATCAGCTACGAGGGCTTCACTAGGACTCAGCTCTTGCAAGCAGACTTTCACAGAAGCTGAAAAAGCATTTTACCTGCTCTAGAAAGTCACACCTATAGGCACCACCTAGCATTGGGGTCTGTCTCTGTGGGGCATAGGAGCTTAACTAGGTCACCATGTTCTGCCAGAACGGATGGGGTGGTCTACGTCTGCAGCCTTTCAGTTGAAACAGGAGGGGGTGGTCTAGACCTGTAGCTTAAGGGAAAAAAAACTTGATGAGGGTATCAGCATGTCAAAATGGAGTCAGTTAAGCTATCTGGCTCATCATAATTCAACCAGAAATTGGACACTATAAAGTATCAGTACTATGCCAAACAACAGTTCAATCATAGGATAAAAAATTCCGTAACAATGGGTTTTGAAAGCACAATCTATCCTTAGAATGGACATTGGAAGTGAAACAGCTTTTGATTGGTGTGTTTAGAACGTTCATGCTTAATGTACTTAATGATGTGGCTGTATTTATATATGCTGTTTTGCTATTTGTTTTCTATTTTTCCCCTGATTTTTGTTCCTCTGTTCTTCCTTGACTGACTTCTTTGGTGATAAATACTCTTTTATGTATCATTTTATTACATCTATTGTCTATTGTTTATTGTTTATTACTTCTATTGTTCTCTGGCAGCTCAATGCTTAAGTGCTAGGCTACTAACCAAAAGGTTACCAATTTGAACCCACTCCTCGGAAGGAAGGTTGGAAAATCTACTTCTGTGGTGATACTGACTCAGAAACCCAAGGAGGGTTTGATATGAGTCGGATCTGACTCAACGGCAGTGAGAGTGGCTCCTCAGGAGAAAAGACTTGGCAAT
>NW_006921834.1:1475424-1476742 GCF_000298275.1 Orycteropus afer afer
AGCCAGATTGGTGAACAAGAAGTAAAACGATCTCTTTTTGCAGATGATATGATCATTCACATAGAAAATCCCAGAGATTCTACAAGAATGTTACTGGCAGAAAGATTTAGCAAAGTGGCAGGGTATACGATCAACATACAAAAATCAGTCAGATCCCTCTACAATAACAAAGAGAACCCTGAAAAGGAAACTAGTAAAACAGTACTATTTGCCATAGCCACCCACAAGATGAAATGCTTAAGAGTAAACCTAACAGTGTATGTGTTCTGGTTACCTAGTGCCACTCTGACAGGAATCTACCACAAATGGGATGTCTTGAACAAACAGGAGTTTATTCTCTTACAGTTTGGAGGCTTCAAGTCCAACTTCAAAGTGCCAGGCTCTAGGGGCTATGTGAAAGCCCCTCTACCTTGTGCTTCAGCTCTGACTCCTGCTCTTGGCCCACTGAAGCTAGAGGCCTCTCTTCACTCAGGCAGCTCCTGGCTGATGAGGCTAACAAGCCCAAGGTCAACAAATAAAATGGCACAGTCCCGATGTTATACCAAACCACACGACAGGCCATTAATTCAAATCCATTGAAAGTCCCAAGGTCGACAGAGCATAGCAGGCTGCTGAACAGCGACAAAGCTACATGCAGGGTTCAAGGGTGCCATAAGCTAGAGACCGTTTCCCAAGGTTTCTCCTTATATACAGGAAGCAAACCACATCCTTAAGGCAGCTACTCAGCTGCCCACAGTAGATACCACCACCATGGAGTTAATTACCAGTCTCATTATGGGGAATACTACATCCAGCTGCCCAGCCACTCAACCAGAACCAGCCAATCTGACACACAAACTTAACTACCACACTATGTAAAAGATTTACACCAAAAAAACAAAACACTATTGCAAGAAACCAAAAGGGACTCACATAAATGGAAGAACATAACATACCCATGGATAGGAAAACTTGACATTGTGAAAACATCAATAACTCAAAGCGATCTATAGATATAATGTAATCAAGATGCAAATTCCATCAATTTTCTTTAAAGAGATGGGAAAACTAATCACCACCTTTGTATTGAAAGAAAAGAGGCCCCAGATAAGCAAAAACTACTTAAGAAGAAGAAAAAAGTAGGTCTCACACTTCCTGATCTCAGAATCTGCTATACAACCTGATAGTCAAAAGAGCCTGGTACTGTACAATGACAGACAATAGACCAGTGGAGCAGAATTGAGAACCAAAAGTAAGTCCATCCACCTATGGATACCTGATCTTTGACAAAGGGCTAAAATCCATTAAATTGGGAAGAGATAGTCTCTTTAACACATGG
>NW_006921834.1:1476842-1477659 GCF_000298275.1 Orycteropus afer afer
CTATTTATCATGATGATGTTTATTAGTCCAATTGTGAAGATTTTCATTTTCTTTATGTTGAGGTGTAATACATACCACAGACTGTACTATTTATATACTTCTTCATACACTTCAGCTTCTCAGATCATTTGTTCAGCATACAGATTGCATAAATTTGGTGAAAGGATTTAACCCTGAGATGCACCATTCCTGGTTTTAAACCATGCGTATCCCCTTGTTCTGTTCAAATCATAGTCTCCAGGTATATGTACAGGTTCATCACGAGCACAATTAAGTGCTCTGGAATTCCCATTTTTCTCAGTGTTATCCATGCTTTGCTTTGATCCACACAGTCAAATGTTTTTGCATAGTGATTAAAATACAGGTAAACATCTTTCTGGGATTCTTTGCTTTCAGCCAAGATCCACCTGAAATCAGCAGTGATAACCCTCATTCCATGCCCTCTTCTGAATCCAGTTTGCAGTTCTGGAAGTTCTCTGTCAATATACTGCGGCAACCATTTTTTATTTATCTTCAGCAAAATTTTACTTCTGTGTCATATAAATGATATTGTTCAATAACTTCCACATTCTGTGGGATCACTTTCCTTGGAATGGGTACAAATATGGATCTCTTCCAGTCAGTTGACTATGGAGCTGCCTTCCAAATTACTTGCCATAGACAAGCAAGTGCCTCCAATGCAGCATATTTTTGTTGAAACATTTCAATGGATGTTCTGTCAGTTCCTGGAGCCTTCATCTTTGCTAATTCCTTCAGTGCAGCTTCAACTTCTTCCTTCAGTACTATTGGTTCTTGATCATATGCCATCTCCTGAAAC
>NW_006921834.1:1477759-1479268 GCF_000298275.1 Orycteropus afer afer
TTCCGAGGAGTGGCTGGTGGGTTTGAACCGCCAGCCGTCTGGTTAGCAGGCAAGTGTCTTAGCCACTATGCTACCAGAGCTCCCTAATTAGCCATTAGAGAAATGCAAATCAAAACAACAATGCAATATTATCACATCCCTGGCAAAAACAGCAATGACAAAAAAGAAAAAAGCCGGTGAGACTGTGGGAAGATTGGAACTCTCATAGACTGCTGGTAAGTTTTTTAAATGATGCAACCACTGTAAAAAATGGTAGGACACTTCCTTAAAAGGTTAGAAAGATACCTTATGGTCAAGCAATCTCACTACTTGATATATATCCTAGAGGAATAAGAGCTATGACCTGAATTGATATAAGCACACCCATGCTCGTCACAGGAGCTCTGGTAGCTTAGTGCCTAATGCATTTGACTGCTAACCAGAAGCCTGGTGGTTCAAACCCACCAGCCACTACTCGGAAGGACGATGAGGCAATCTACTTCTGTAGTAATACTGCCTCGGAAACCCAAGGAGGGGTCGCTATGAGTCGAGTCCAACTTGACTGCACATAACAACAACAACATGCTCATCACAGCATTATTTGCAAAAGCAAAAAGAAGATGGGAACAACCTAAGTATCTACCAATGGATGAATGGATTAAACACTATGAGATACCACACAACGGAATACTACACAATCTTAAAGAATAACAGTGAATTCATAAAACCACTCACAACATGGATGAACCTGGAAGATATTATATTGAATGACATAAGTCAACCATAGAAAGACAAATATTGTAAGAGACCCCTATTATAAAAAGTCAAGAAAAGGTTTTCACACAAAAATGAACATTCTTTGATGGTGAGCTGAGATGGAAGGGAGAAGGAGGGAAAATCACAAGCTACATACGATGAATATATTCACTTGCACGAAGGGAAAAGCAATACACAGCAAAGGGGAAATCAGCATAATATGACCAAGGTAAGGAAGACCCTGGGAGGTAGGCAAGAGTAAAAAGCAACAACAGTGAGTATTATTTCCAACATAAAGGTGACCCACAGGAAAAACAAAGATGTTGAAATAACTTTGGTCTCCAGTTGTATTTGTCAATAAAAGAAAATGAGATCTCTCAGAAATGAACAACACTACCTCACATGCACTATGTGTCACAAGGGAAAGGAAAAAATGGTATTAAATACAATAAGATAGCTATTATTATGAGCATATCTTATACTGTATTTTTTATTTCATAAACCCAATAATTTTATTTTAATAAAAAACATTGAGATGTAAACTACATGATATAAACATTGCTGTTCAGTGGTAGAATTCTCACCTTCCATATGGAAGACCTAAGTATGGTTCTCAGCCAACACATCTTATGCAAATCCACCAAACCTCTGTCAATTGTGGTTTGCATGTTACTATAATGGCAGAGATCCTCCTAATGAAGGGATATTACAAAACAGCATACCTTGTATGAACAAGAAGAACTTTTAGCAGTTACAGTCATTGAACCACATGAA
>NW_006921834.1:1479753-1481336 GCF_000298275.1 Orycteropus afer afer
ATCTATATCAGAGTCTAGATCTTGAAGCTCAAGACCTTTCCAAAGGGCCTCCAGCTGAGTTGTTGATTTTCTAGTAGTTGCTCTGAGTGCCAACACTTCCTGGTATTCCCTGACTCAGATTCAGATCTGGCAGCTCCTGATAGGTGCGCTCTGCCCATATAGTGTTGGGATCTGGAATCCAGAGTCAGCACCTGATCTCCTGTGCTCTGATAATTTCCTGCTTGTGCCTCCTGCTCTGTTCTTCACCATCATGAAGCTCTTGGTTCTTCTAGTCCTGATTGGAGTTTCCACTGTCCTGGTCTCTGGCCGTAAGTAAAGAGTCTTATTTGAAAATAAGGTTTGGAGCGCAGGACATCAAGATATCCACTGTGCATGGAATTGGGCAGTAAGAGCACATTCTGGCACCTTTAAGCACTTAGCTCTGTTCCCAAGCTCCACCACCTTTTAACTTCCCATTCAACAGTGGTGTCTCTACTGGAATGCTTCACCCAATCAAGTCAGATTTTGCCCTGCATTAGGTTCAATATCAATCAGTCCATGACTCCGGAAGCCAAGTTCATTGTTGTTAGTGTTATTGAAATATGTTTAGGAAGGTAATCAGACATTCATTTTAGAACAGTAAAGGTGACCGTATATAAGGTATTTTAAGTTTTTCCCTGGTATTTTATATTAGTGAACCTGTTTGCCTTCAACGTGAGTTGAGGGCAAACAGCCTGCATTGGTGCAAGTATGTAACTCTTATGCTGGACTTCATTTCACTTTCTACTCTTTACTCTTTCAGAGAATATTACAACGGCTGCTCCGTCTAGTACTGGTGAGTTGGCACTTGCACTTCATCTCGTTCCTAAGATGATCTTTTCCATTCCCCGCCTCTTCTCAGTAAGCTTCCATGGGGAATATCCATGTTATAAAGGATTCCCAAAGAGAACATTGGAAGTTATAGTGTGGATTTTAAAGTTCTTGGCTACAAATACCAAATCTGCTGATTAATTTATTCATGTATTAATGTTGTATTTGATGCTTTAATAACTTTCCACAAACTTAGTAGTTTAAGACAACACAAATGTATTATCGTTCAATTCTATAGATCAGAAGACCGGCATAGGTCCCACTCAGCTAAAGCCAGGTTGCTGGAGGACTATGTCCCTCTAAAAGCTCTGGAGGCAAGATTGTTTCCTTGCCATTTCCTGCTTCTAGAGACCTCTCACATTCCTGGCTCATCCCTTTACTCCTCCATCTTCAAAGGCAGAGATGTTAAATTTCTATAATGATTTTTAAGTGGTCATATCACCCTCTGACTCTTTCTGCCACTTCTAAGGAATACATTGCAACTGCCCCCTTTTGCCTCAATAATACAAGATAAGTAAGCTCTCAACTTAATGCCCTCAAATAAACAAAATCTACAAAATATGTTTGTCTTTGATCATAAATACTTACTGGTTCTGAGGATCTGGACATGCACAAATTTGGGTGTTTATTTTTCTGTCTACCAATTTCTCCTTCACTGTTGCATACAGTGGCTGCAACAATGGGCTCAGGTAGAGCAAGGATCACGGGGCTGGCACAGGACCAGGCAGTGTTTC
>NW_006921834.1:1499697-1506741 GCF_000298275.1 Orycteropus afer afer
AGGAAGATTGAACATTGTAAAAATGTCAGTACTACCCAAAGCAATCTATACATTCATTGCAATCCCAGTCCAGACCCCATCAACATTCTTTAAGGATATGGAAAAAACAATCACTAACTTTAGACAGAAAGAAAAGAGATCTCGGATAAGTAAAGCACTATTGAAGAAGAACAACAGTGTAGGAGGCCTCACACTCCCAGATCTCAAAACCTACTATTGTTGTTGTTGTTGTTGTTGTTGTTACTTGCCATTGAGTCTGACCCAACTCATAGCCACCCCTCCTTGGGTTTCCAAGGAAGCATCACTACAGAAGTAGATTGCCCACAGTAGTCAAAACAGCCTGGTGCTGGTACAATGACAGACACAAAGACCAATGGAAGAAAATTGAGAACCCAGAAATAAATCCATCAACTTATGGTCAGCTGATTTTTGAAAAATGGCTGAAATCCATCAAATGGGCAAGAGGTGATCTCTTTAACAAATGGTGCTAGAAAAACTGGATGTTCACTTTGCAGAAAAATGAAACAAGATCCATACTTCATACCTGACACAAAACCTAACTCCAGATGGATCAAAGATTTAAATGTGAAACCTAAAACTATAACATCCCTCAAGGAAAAACTAGGGGCAATCTAGGGGCCCTAATGGTGGCATAGTGCCTAAAGTATTTGACAGCTAACCAGAAGACTGGTGGTTCAAACCCACCAGCCACTCCTCAGAAGGAAGGTTGGGCAATCTACTTCCATAGTAATACTGCCTCAGAACCCAAGGAGGAGTCACTATGAATTGGATCCAACTCAATGGAAGTGAGTTTGGTTTTGTTTGGTTTTAATTTATGGCATAAATAGACTGTCAAGCATAATCCAAAATGCACAAACAGCTGGAGATAAACTAGATGAATGGGATCTTCTAAAAATTAAATTTTTATTTGATTCCAAAGACTTGTCCAAAAGAGTCAAAAGAGAACCTACAGATTGGGGAAAAAAAAAACATTTCACAATGACATATATGACAAGGGACTTATCTCTAAACTTTATAGAAAATTCTAATATCCCAACAACAAAAAGATTAACAACAATCCAATTAAAAAATGGGCAGAAGACATGAATAGACACTTCACCAAAGAGGGTATTCAGAAGGCCAGCAAATACATGAAGAAATGCTCACGATCAGTAGCCATCAGACAGATGTAAATCAAAACAACAACGAGATACCATCTCACTCCAGCATTAATGGCAAAGTTCAAGATAGAAAATAACAAATGCTGGCGAGGATGTGGAGAGATTGGGACTCTTATACACTGCGAGTGGGACTGTCAAACGATACAACCACTGTGGAAAGCAGTATGGCAATGCCTTTAAAAGCTGGAATTAGGAATATCATTTGACTCAGCAATCCCATTCCTGGGTACATAACCTCAAGAAATGAGACCTAGGACAAGAACAGATATATGTACAACCATGTTCATCGCAGCACTATTTAGAGTAGCAAAAAGGTGGAAACAACCTACATGGCTATCAACAGAAGAGTAGAGAACCAAATTATGGTATATACACATGATGGAATACTATGCAACACTAAAGAATAATGTAGAATCTGCAAAACACCACATAACAAGGGTGAACTTGGAGGACATTATGCTGAAGGAGATAAGTCAATCACAGAAAGACAAATATCATATTAGTCTATTATTGTAAAAAGTCAAGCAAAGATTTATATATGGAAGGAAACTTTCTTTGTGGATTACCAGGTGTGGAAGGGGAGGGGAGGGAACACTGAAAAAAAAATTCATTGACCCATGTCTCTTTAGTTTTGTGTATTTCACTGTACATAAATTATATTTCAATAAAAATGATTTTAAAATAAAAATTTTAAAAAGAGGGAAAAAAAAATAATTATCTGGGAGATCATGAGAGGAATGATTTATATGTGATTAGAAGAATCCGAACAGAAAGAGACAAACAAACAAAAAACAGAAAATTTTCAAAGATTTGCTGGCAGAAAACTTCCTTAATATCATGAAAGATGGGAAGATACACATCCCAGAAGCTTAGCTAACCCTAAAAAAAGGTAGACCTCCAAAAGAAATTCACAAGACATATCATAATCAACCAAACTACCAAAACCAAAACAAAGAACCCTGAGATTAGGAAAAATGAAACGCTACTTACAACGGGGAACAAATAAGACTAAACTGATTTCTTGGCAGAAAATATGTGGGCAAGAAGGCAATAGGATGACATACATATTAAACCATGAAAGAAAAAGAAAAAAAAAAAAAAACACTGTTGTTGGTGGGAGGTGCTGTCAAGTAGGTTCTGACTCATAGCTACACTGTGTACAACAGAATGGAACACTGCCCAGTCCTACACCATCCTCACAATCACTGCTATGCTAGAGCCCAGTGCTGCAGCCACTGTGTCAATCTCTCTTGTCGAGGGTCTTCCTCTTTTCCACCAACTCTTTACTTTATCAAGCGTCATATCCTTCTCCAGGGGGTGGGCCCTCCTGACAACATGGCCAAAGTATGAGAGGCCAAGTCTCAACATTTTCACTTCTAAGGAACATCCTGGCTGTTCTTCATCCAAGACAGATTGGTTTGCTTCCTGGCAGTACTTGGAATATTTAATATTCTTCATAAATTGTGCTTCGGGTACAAAGTTACCAAGCAAATTTGATTTACATTCAACAGTTAATGCACATTTTATTTCAAGGCCTGATTACCATCCCCAACCAAAGCAAAGTCCCCTCACCTCCTCTCCCTGTGACTACTCCCTCCCTGTGCCCTTCTTAACTGTGCATTCCTGCCTGTCCAGCTTCACTCTGTGTGAATGCTATCCCTCTGGTGTTTCATAGCTCAATGATCTAAGAAGCGCATCTCCCTAGAGTAGGTGGGTGCATCGCCTTGGACAAATCCATAATTTAAATGCATCGATTCTTCTCTCTTCCTTACTCACTGTCCAGCTTTCACAAGAATATGAGTTGATTGAAAATATCATGGCTTGGGTCAGATGCACCTTATTCTTCAAAGTGACGTCCTTGCGCTTTAACACTTTAAAGAGGTCTTTTCAGCAGATCTGCCCAAAGCAACACGTCATTTGATTTCCTGACTGCTGCTTCTGTGGGTATTGATTGTGGATTCTAGTGAAGTGAAACCTTCACAACTTCAATGTTTTGTCCATTTTCATGACTTTGCTTATTGATCCAGTTGTGAGGATTTTTCTGTTCTTTATGCTAAGGTATAATCCATACTGAAGGCTGTTCTTTGATCTTCATTAGTACCTGCTTCTAGTCCTCTTTCAGCATTCAAGGTTGTGTCATATGCATATCATAGGTTGTTAATGAGGCTTCCTCCAATCCTGAGGCCAAATTCTTCTTCTTATATAGCTCAGCTTCTCAAGATCATTTTCCAAGCATACGTAGCATATAAGGCATTTCACTGCTAACCAGAAGGTTGGCAGTTCAAACCCACCAGCCACTCCATGGAAGGAAGACTGGGCAATCTACTTCTGCAATGATTTACCACCTCAGAAACCCAAAGGAGGTTGCTATGAGTCAGAATCTACTCAATGGCAGTGAGTTTAGTTTTGGTTGTATACACTGAATAATTATGGCAAAAGGATAAAACCATGACACACAGCTTTTCTGATTTTAAACCATGCAGTACACCCTTGTTCTGTTCAAATGACTGCCTCTTGGTCTTTGTACAGTTTCCAAATGGGTTCAAGGAAGTGTTCTGGAATTCCCTCTCCTCACAATGTTACCCATAATTTGTTATGACTGACACAGTCAAATGCCTTTGCATAGTCAATAAAACACAAGTAAACATCTTTCTGGTATTCTCTGCTTTCACCCAAGATTCATCTGCCATCAGCAACAATATCTCTCATTCCACATCCTCTACTGAATCTAGGCTCAATTTCTGACAGTTCTCTGTCTATGCACTGTATCAATGGTCTTTCAATTATTTTCAGCAAAATTTTACTTGCATGTGACATTAATCATGTTATCTGATAATTTCCACATTCAATTGGATCACCTTTCTTTGAGATGTACACAAATATGGATTTCTTCCAGTCAGTTGGCTAGGTATCTGTCTTCAATATTTCTTGCCTTAGACAAATGAGAACCCAGTGTTGGATTCATTTATTGAAACTTTTCATTTTGTATTCTGTCAATTCCTGGAGCTTTGTGTTTTTTTGCCAATTCCTTCCGTGTTGCTTGAATTTCTGCCTTCAATACCATTGGTTCTTGGTCATATACTACCTCCCAAAATGGTTGAATGTCAATTGATACTTTTTGATACAGTGACTCTGTGTCTTCCTTCCATCTTCCTTTGATGCTTCCTGCATCATTCAAGCCAGGTCTGCCTGTGAAACATACCATCTATTGCTCATTTGGAAGTTCAAGTTGAAGCTGAAGAAAATTGAAACAGTCCATGGGAGCCAAACTACAACCTTGATTATATTCCACTGGAATTAAAGACCACATTAAGAATAAATTTGACTCACTGAACACTAGTGACTGAAGACCAGACAAATTGTGGAATGACATCCAGGACATCATACATGGAAGAAAACAAAATGTCATTGAAAAGACAAGGAAGACAGAAAAGTTCAAAAAGGATGTCAGAGAAGACTCTGACTTGCTATTGTCCATAGCATAGTGTGATAGTTAAGGCTGTGTCAGGTTGGCATGGCGTGGTTGAGTGGCTGGGCAGCTGGTGGTAGTTATTCCCCATGATGACCTGGCAACCAGCTCCATGGTGGGATCTACCACAAGGAGCTGAGTAGCTGCTTTAGGGATGTGGTCTGCTTTCCATATATAAGAAGCAGCTTTGGGAATGATCTCCGGCTTATAGCATGCTTGAGCCCTGCATGTAGCCGAGTCACCGTTCAACAGCCTGACATGCTCTGCCAGTCTTGGGACTTTCACTGGACTTGAATCAATGGCCTGCCATGTGGATTGGTAACATTGGGACTATGCCATTTTATTTGTCAAGCTTCGGATTGTCAGTCTCAGCACCCAGCAGCTGTCTGAGTAAAGAAAAGCCTCCAGCTTCAGTGGGCCAGGAGCAGGAGGCAGACCTGAAACCCAAGGTTGAGGGGCTTTCACCCAGCCACTAGAGAGTGCCACTTTGAACTCAGACTTCTAGCCTCCAAAACTGTAAGAGAATAAACTCCTGTTTGTTCAAGCCATCCCGTTTGTAGTATCTTCTGTTAGAGCAGCACTAGGTAACCAAAACATTTAACTAAAGTGAATGGCAGAAATGATGAAGTAAAAGAGCTGAACATATGTTTCCCAAGGGTAGCTCAAGAAGATCAAGTCAAGTACTATACTGAAATGTACAAGGAACTTCCAGCTGGAGTTAAAAGACCAAAAGAGAAAAACATCTTCAGCACTTCTCAAGCTGAAAGAACTAAAGAAAAATAAATCCAAGCCTCAGGTTGCAATATGGAAGAATGCTAAGTAAAGAACTGCCAACTAAGAATTATATATCCAGCAAAATTGTCTCTGAAACACAAGTGTTACATTTCCAGAAAAACAGAAATTAAGGGAATTTGTAAAAATCAAACAAATCTTAAAAGAAATACAAAAGGCAGTCCTTCAGATAGAGAACCAACAACATCATACAACAACCCAGGATTAAGACACATGGAAACTGAAAAACAAAAAGAGGGAATAAATAGTGTAGTTACAGAATTTTCTTATGGCATGATGTTAAGGCAATATCAAGATAGAACAAACTTTTAAATTTAGAAAGATAAAAGTAAATTTCTGGGTAAACACAAAGATAATTGATAACCCTCATCATCAAAATTAAAAAGCAGAAAATTATGCAGATTCAATGAACACAAATCAACAAAATAAATCAAAAATCGACAGCAACAAAGAAAATGAAAAGAAAATCTAAAACAAAAATCAAGTCAGCACAGAACAGTACATGTGCCAAAGGGTCAGGGAGGCCACATCTTCTGACCTCCTCTATCCCCACAAGAGAAAGACAGAATCACTATCAGTAGCCCAAGGCCTACTACTGGGAGGTCAGACATGCTACCTTCCTGCAACCCTTTCACCAACCCTGACACCAACCATTCCTTCTGCAGCACCCACCACTTCTCTGCTGGGCTTCATAATTCGCTGCAATGGCCACACAGATTCACAGATTATGGGGTTTATTAAGGAAGCAGCAGGCTACGATTCAAGTTCAGGAACAAGGCTCAGTCTCTCAGCCCACTGTCTCTCAGCCAATAGTGTCTCTCAGTCCCTCTCCCAGCCATACGTGTCTCTCGGTGTCTCAGCAATGCATGTGTCTCAGGAGTGCAATCTCTCAGCAGCACATCAGCCAGCAGTCAGAGAGACACTCCTTCTGCCTCTAGGAGGGCTCCTTTTGAGCCTGGTAGAGGGGCCAAACTAACCAATCAAACATCAGAATTCTAAGCACCTGAGAGAAGCAAACTTCCCAGAACATTGCTTTGTGTCACTGCTCAACAGAAATACCCCAAGTGGATACCTTTAGCAATCAGAAGCTCCTCAGTTGCTCATGGCAAATTCCACCTCAGAGTTTACAAAGACTTATGGCTATAAAAGGCCATACCAGGTAATTTACTACACCACAATATGGAACAACAATATAATTACCACCACACCAAAAAAATATCACAATAAAATAACAGCAATAAATTCATATCTATTGATAATTACAGTGAATATAAATGGATTAAATGCATCAGTCAAGAGATAGAGAGGGGAAGAATGAATTTAAAAAAAAAAAAAATGACCACTAATGCAACAAGAGACATACCTTAAAAACAAAGACAAAAATAAGCTAAATATTAAGAGGGTGGAAAAAATATTTCTCAAGCAAGCGGCAAGTAATAAAGAGCAGGAATGGAAATATTAATCTCTGATAAAATAAACTTAAAGGCAAAAATCAACATAAGAGAAAAGGAAGACATTATATAATGATTAAAGGGTTGTACAACAAGAGAACATAACCATAATTAATACCTATGCACTCGAAGAAAGTATTCTATATATATA
>NW_006921834.1:1507776-1515019 GCF_000298275.1 Orycteropus afer afer
TCACTGATGAATTCCACCAAACATTCAGAGAAGAGCTGACACCAATTATATTCAAACTATTACAGAACATATGAAAGGATGGAATACTACTGAATTCATTCTATGAAGAAACATAGCCCTGATATTAAAGCCAAGCTGACACCACTAAAAAAGAGAATGATAGACCAATATCCCTCATGAACACAAATGCAAAAATTCTCAACAAAATCCTAGCCAATAGAACCCAATACCACATCATGACCAAGTAGAGCTCTGGTGGCATAGTGCCTAAGGCATCTGACTGCTAACCAGAAGGCTAGCAGTTCAAACCCACCAGCCACTCCTTGGAAGGAAGACTGGGCAGCCTATCTCTATGACACTACCTTGGAAACCCAAGGAGGGGTCGCTATGAGTCAGATCCAACTCAACAGCAGTGAGTTTGGTTTTGGTTTGATGCTAGGAAGATTCAACTCTAGAAAATCAATCTACATAACCCATCACATAAACAAAACAAAAGAAATGAATCACATGATCATATCAACCAATGCAGAAAAGCCATTTGACAAAATCCAACACCTTTCCCTGATAAAAACTCTCACAACATAGGAACACAAGGGGAATTCCTCAACATAATTAAAGGTAAATACACAAACCAATAGCCAATGCTATTTTCAATGGAGAAAGTCTGAAAGCATTCCCCCTGAGAAGAGGAATCAGAAAAGGATGCCCTTTAACATCACTCTTATTTAATATTACAGTGAAAGTCCTAGCCGGAGCAAAAAAGCAAGAATGGGACATAACTGGCAGCCAGATTGGTGAACAAGAAGTAAGATGATCTCTGTTTGCAGATGATATGATCATTCACATAGAAAATCCCAGAGATTCTACAAGAATGTTACTGGCAGAAAGATTCAGCAAAGTGGCAGGGTACACAATCAACATACAAAAATCAGTCAGATCCCTCTACAATAACAAAGAGAACCCTGAAAAGAAAACTAGTAAAACAGTACTATTTGCCATATCCACCCACAAGATAAAATACTTAAAAATAAACCTAACGATGCGTGTGTTCTGGTTACCTAGTGTCACTTTGACAGAAATGTACCACAAATGAGATTTCTTGAACAAACAGTAGTTTATTCTCTTACGGTTTGGAGGCTTTAAGTTCAACTTCAAAGTGCCAGGCTCTAGGGGCTATGTGAAAGCCCCTCCACCTTGGGCTTCAGCACTGCCTCCTGCTCTTGGCCCACTGAAGCTAGAGGCATCTCTCCACTAGGCAGCTTCTGGCTGCTGAGGCTAACAAGCCTAAGGTCAACAAATAAAATGGCACAGTCCCAATGTTATACCAAACCACACGGCAGGCCATTAATTCAAGTCCATTGAAAGTCCCAAGGTCGGCAGAGCATGGGAGGCTGCTGAACAGTGACATAGCTACATGCAGGGGTCCAGTGCTAGAGACCATTCCCCAAGGTTTCTCCTCATGCACAGGAGGCAGACCACAACCTTAAGGCAGCTATTCAGCTGCCCACAGTAGATACCACCATGGAGTTAATTACCAGTCTCATTATGGGGAATACTACATCCAGCTGCCCAGCCACTCAACCAGGACCAGCCAACTTGATGCACAAATTAACTACCACACTATGTAAAAGATTTACACCAAAAAACAAAACACTATTGCAAGAAACCAAAAAGGACTCATATAAATGGAAGAACATAACATTCTCATGGATAGGAAAACTTAACATTGTGAAAACATCAATACTACTCAAAGCGATCTATAGATATAATGCAATCAAGTTGCAAATTCCATCAACTTTCTTTAAAGAGATGGGAAAATAATCACCAACTTTGTGTTGAAAGGCAAGAGGCCCCAGATAAGCAAAAACTACTTAAGAAGAAAAAAGTAGAAGGTCTCACACTTCCTGATCTCAGAATCTGCTATACAACCCGGTAGTCAAAAGAGCCTGGTACTGTACAATGACAGACAATAGACCAGCGGAACAGAATTGAGAACCAAAAGTAAGTCCATACACCTATGGATACCTGATCTTTGACAAAGGGCTAAAATCCATTAAATTGGGAAGAGATAGTCTCTTTAACACATGGTGATTGCAAAGCTGGATATCCAGTTGCAGAAAAATAAAATTGGATCCATATCTCACACCATATCCAAAACCTAACTCAAGATGGCTCAAAGCCCTAAATATAAAACCTAAAACTATAATAATCATGGAGGGAAAAAAACAGAGTCAAACTTATAAGCCCGAAAACATGAAATAAAAACCATCAAACATAAGAAACAGAACACATACTAGATAAGTAGGATATCTAAAAATTAAACACTTATGTGCATCAAAAGACTTCTCCAAAACAATGAAAAGAGAACCCACAGACTGGAAAAAAAGTTTAGCAATGACATCTCTGATGAGGGAATAGCCTCTAAAATTTATAGAAATCTTTAACACGTCAACAACAAAAAGACAAACAATCCATTAAAAAAAAGGGGGGGGGGCCAAAGGACATGAACAGACACTTCACCAAGTAAGATATTCAGGTGACCAACAAATACATGAAGAGTTGTTCATGATAATTAGCCATTAGAGAAATGCAAATCAAAACAACAATGCAATATTATCACATCCCTGACAAAAACAGCAATGACAAAAAATAAATAAATAAAAGCCGGTGAGACTGTGGGAAGATTGGAACTCTCATAGACTGCTGGTGGGTTTTTAAAATGATGCAACCACTGTGAAAAATGGTAGGACACTTCCTTAAAAGGTTAGAAAGATACCATATGATCCAGCAATCCCACTACTAGATAAATATCCTAGAGAAATAAGAGCTATGACATGAATTGATATAAGCACACCCATGCTCATCGCAGCATTATTCGCAAAAGCAAAAAGAAGATGGGAAAAAACTAAGTATCTATCAGTGGATGAATGGATTAAACACTACGATACGTCACACAACAGAATACTACACAATGTTAAAGAATAACAACGAATTCATAAAACCACTCACAACATGGATGAACCTGGAAAACATTATATTGAATGATATAAGTTAATTACAGAAGGACAAATATTGTAAGAGACCCCTATTATAAAAAGTCCAGGAAAGGTTTTCACACAGAAAGGAACATTCTTTGATGGTGACCTGAGATGGGAGGGAAAATCACTAGCTACATCATATGCATATATTCACTTGGCTGAAGGGAAAAGCAATACACAGCAAAGGGGAAATCAGCATAATATGACCAAGGTAAGGAAGACCCTGGGAGGTAGGCAAGAGTAAAAAGCAACAACAGTGAGTATTATTTCCAACATAAATGTGACCCACAGGAAAAACAAAGATGTTGAAATAACTTTGGTCTCCAGTTGTATTTGTCACTAAAAGAAAATGAGATCTCTCAGAAATAAACAACACTACCTCACACACACTGCATGTCACAAGGGAAAGGAAAAAATGGTATTAAATACAGTAAGATAGCTATTAGTATGAGCATATCCTATACTTTTTTTATTTGATACTCCCAATAATTTTTTTTAATAAAAAACATTGAGATGTAAACTACATGATATATATATATATATGTTGTTGTTGTTGTTGTTTGCCATCGAGTCGGCCTCAACTCATAGCGACCCCTCCTTGGGTTTCCGAGGCAGTATCACTATGGAAGTAGGATTGCCCAACCTTCCTTCCGATACATTCTGTATCTCCTGCTGTTCAGTGGTAGAATTCTCACCTTCCATATGGAAGACCGAGGTATGGTTCTCAGCCAATACATCTTAGGCAAATCCATCAAACCTCTGTCAGTAGTTGTTTGCATGTTACTATAATGCTGAACACATTTCAGTTGAGGAGCTGTGGTGCAGTGGTGAAGGCATTTGGCTGCTAACCAAAAATTTGGTTGTTTGAACCCACTGGTCACTCCATAGGAGAAATATGAGGAAGTCTGGTTCTGTAAAGATTTACAGGCTTGGAAACCCTAAGGGGCATTTCTACTCTATCCTACAGTGTATTTATGAGTTGGAATCAACTTGATGGCAGTGGGTTTTGGTGTTCTAGACTGAGATAAACCAGGAAGAATGGCCTGGTGATCTACTTTCAAAAATCAGCCAATGAAAACCCTATCAATCAAATTGGATTGAGCTGTAACCAGTCATGGGACAGGAGGACAGCAGGTCAGGGAGGTTTTGTCCCATTGTGCATGGGTTTACCTTGAGTCAAGAGCTGACTCAGCAGCTAACAACAACATTAACAAATAATACCGTATTTAAAGGGACATAAGTCAGTATGACTCTGAAAAAGTAAGAAATCAGAGTTCTTAGCTTTATTTAAAAAAAAAAAAAATTCCTAATAGGACCAAAGAAATTCAGAAAAGTACAACATATCATTAAGAGGTTGGGAAAAAATGGAAACACACAGAGAAAACTTCTAGGAAAGAGTGCATAAGGTATAACCTGAAAAGAGATGTCCATTCTGTTTCTCTAGACTGATCATAAGCCTCAACAACCAATTGTCCTCACCTTACACACCTCCAACCATGCACCCTGCAGGCTCTCAGGAGATAGCTGAACTCCTCTGCTAATATTTCCTCTAATGCCAGTGCGTCTAACTTGGGTAGTGATGAACCAGGTAGGGTTCAGAATTGTATGAAAGCAGGCATGAATTGTGTGGACAGAAGGGTTCCCTAAGGTCATCAGATGTCTTGGTGGCAGGTTGCCCACTGCTAGAGGTCTTGGATCTAAATCATTATTTTCTTGGGGTTGACAGATAGAAGAGAGAACCAGAACACAGCATGAACTGGTTTTTTTCCAGATAAAGCTCAGGCCCAAGACAAGCTGACTGTGTGTGTCATGGAGTAAGTCTCCTTCATGCTACTGCTGAAGTTCCTAACAACTTCCCTCAGACTGTGATTCTGAGCCCCTAAGACAGTCCAAGAGTGAAGGAACATAGCCACAGCTCCACTTTTCACTTTTCACCATATTCATGGTTCCAGCCCTTAATATATATATATATATATATATATATATATATATATATAGTTAAAGGATCCAAATTATAAGAATTTCCACTGGGGAAAATTATTTAATAAAAAAAAAAATTGAATAGGGAGGTAAGGAAGGAAACAAAGTTTCCAGAATCCTACAAGCCTATACATTTTCTATTTTGAAATTTCTTTTTCTATTACAATCCAGAAATTCTAATAACTTTCTTGTTCAAAACCTGTGGATCTCTTCCATGTTATCAATCTATAAATCTTCACCCATACTGCAATGAGGTCATATCTGCTCCATGATCTCAAAAGGCTTCTCTTCAAACTAAAATCACAGTTAGCATAGGGCAAGAGATCTGATCCTTGTATTTTCCAGCCATTGTGCTCTTCATTGGAATACATACATCCCTATCATTTTCATACTTTTGGGCTCAATTCTGAACCTGAATCATTTTCATCAACCCTTCAACTAATTGCAATCTCTTCACTACAATCCACAATTTAGATTCACTTAAGCATGATTCCTTGTAGAAAGACTTGTGTGATCTTCAATGGTTCAATGAGGAACATCTTCTGCTCCCACATTACCTTGGCTATCACAGTTACATCATACTTTACTATAAATATTAGGTTTCTAATTATTTTTTCTCAGAACATTTCACAAAGGATAAGCTGAATGTATCAATAAACATAAGAAGTAGAAAAGCAAGGAAGAAATAAGAATTGAAAAAGAGAAAAGGAAAGGAAGGAGGAAAGGCAGGAAAATGAAGATAAAAAGAAAAATTAATTTATTCAATCCATTTCTGGTGCATAATTCATATCTATAGGAAATTTCAGTTGCTCAATTTCCCATCTCATTAGGGCCTCAGATTATGACAAGTCACCTCAGGACATTATAAACCATGCCCTAAATCCCAATTTTCCCACTCCGAAAAGCACAACCAAGGCTCCAGATCTACATCTAAACAAAAATTCATGTATTTCAATGCATAGGCAGGTAAGTGAAGTTATCATAATACATTTTGTAAATTGAAATTATTATTAAACCCCCAGTTATTAGAAGCACTCAAGTACATCAACTCAACCCAAATGCTCATGCTTCTGCCCACACTTCTGCAGGTATAAGGACAATGCCACTCCACTCACTTTTCCAGTGGGTCACAAGTAGGCCAAGTGGGGGCCCTATTTATCATAGAGAAAACATAATAAATCAGAGTAGGATTGACACCACCATATTTAACAAATATATATCTTTTACCTACTGATAATTCTTCAAAAGCCTAATGAAATTCATTTCAACTAGAGACATACACGCGTACAGTGTAGGTAGGGAAATGCTAAGAACCTTTGCTTTGTTCAAATTCCATTCGTCTCTGTGGTCTGAAGCTGTAATGTAACACCATTATTAATTTTTAAAAATAAAGAAGAAAAAAATTAACTTCTATTTTAGGCAACATATTACTAGCAAAGCTCCATTGGAGGAAAATGATAGCATAGAAAGCTCAGAACTGAGTTGTGGATTTGTGCTGACCCTTCTGGGATTCCTATGGTCTCCAGACCTTCAGAGAAAAGGCCTGTGGACTTGAGTGAGGCTATACTGTGTACTTCTCTGGCTGAGAAGCAGGTCTATTTGGTACAACATACGTGTGATATATCAACAATAAAACTTATAATAGCATGAAGGGATGTGTAAAGAAATTGCAACATCTTGATTTCGTGACATACTAAGCTATAATCAGATCACGGCACAAGTCTGAGATGAACAACATTTTCCAAAGGTCTATTTATTTCTTTCCTATTTAACGGAAATGTTCATGTCTTGTTTATTTTTGTGTTCAGTGATTTGTACAAACTTTGATGAGTAGAAAAAGAAAAAAGAAAAAAAAAACACTGCCATAGAGTCGATTTTGACTCATAGCGACCCCTCTTGGGTTTCCGAGGCAGTATCTCTATGGAAGTAAATTGCCCAGTCTCCGTTCCGAGGAGTGGCTGGTGGGTTTGAACTGCCAGCCTTCTGGTTAACAGTCAAATGCCTTAGGCACTATACCACCAGAGCTCCTTTGATGAGTAGGAGTTGCTCAAAATATTTCTATTAAATGGATGAATGATTCATTTACAAAGGGAGAGATGAGGTTTCTCTCTCCTTTGGCTAATTGAGAAGTGAGCATTTCTTCATATGTTTGTTGGCCACTTGAATATCCTCTTTGGTGAAGTGTCTATTCATGTCTTCTGCCCATTTTTTAATTGGATTGTTTG
>NW_006921834.1:1537287-1547526 GCF_000298275.1 Orycteropus afer afer
TGTGATGTAGGTTATTCCCATGATGGGACCAGATGTATATGTTTTGAGCAGCCAATCTGTTGAAAGGTGTTTCCCTAGGGGTGTGGCCTGCTTCCAATATATTTATGGACATCCTGAGAGAAGAGACACTCTTCTGTGGATCAGGATCCTGTTGTGCTGCCTACAACTGTCCATGAGCGAACAATCCACCATTCAGCCTGGAGATCTTGGATTCATCATGCATTGGAGTTAACAGTAGTTATACTGCCTGCCAACCTTGAGCTCATAAGCCTGTGCAGCTGCATGAGTCAGGGAAAGCCTGCAGCTTGACGTTTGATCCAAGAACTTGGGACTTGCCACCTTCTATAAGTGTATGAGCCATTTTCCTAAGATAAATTTCTCTTTCTCTATATGTATATATAAGCTTCACTGGTTTTGCTTCTCTCTAGAGAACCCAGCCTAACACATTTCATACCAGAAGTGGTTCAAGAGAGACAAAATCATAAGGATGGGCCTCCTAAACTGGTTCTCACTGATTCTGTTTTGGTTCTCCAATTTGATTAATTATAAAGGCACTGGTGACCCTAATGTCATTAGTAAAGAGGGCCCTGCTAATCCATGGCATGAGGTGGCAACATTAATGTGCAAAATAGCACCACCAATAGATCAAGTACTTTTGAGAAGTGAGGCTCTGGGTGATCGCATATTTGATACTTTTCTGCAATTTTGACAGCATGAGGAGTATAAAGATGCTGGTTAGCTGGTCCTACTTACACTAGACAAAGTGGTAAAAGAGAAAGATGAGTTCAGGGCTGCTGAGTTACACCTTAAGTGCCACATAAAAGACCTCAATATTTCCAGCTGTGCTCTGAAGAAAAAGCCTTATTTCTTCTAGTAACAGAGCTGATATTGCCAAAAACCAAACCCAGAGTCTTATTGTAAGGGTGGCTGAATTACAACACCAATTAAATTCCCAACCCAGAATGGTGTCTGAAGTTAAAGTGAGGGTATTTATTGGAAAAAAATGGGATCCTGAAACCTGGAATGGGGACATATGGGCAGATAGTTAGGAAGATCAGGACATGGAGCCTGTAAATTCTGTTGAATCCCTCCCATCTGAAGGGGTTACTATAAAACCATTATCCCTTCCACCTCAGTTTGATGGGATTAACCCAACTGTTCCTGCTGGGTCATTGCCTGAGGCAGAGACCATGGAAGACATTGCTGAGGGTTCTCGGGAACTGCCCCAACCACCCATTGCTGCTGCTAGACCTATAACTAAAGTTAAGTCCAAGTGAGTGCCAAAAGGTGAAATACAAAGTGTGACTGAGGAGGTGGTACCCTACGCCTGAAAAGACCTACTTGATTTTACTAACATGAATAGACAGAAACCTGGAGAATATGTATGGGAATGGCCACTGAGGATGTGGGATAAAGGTGCAAGGAATGTAAGATTGGATCAGTCTGAGTTTATTGATTTAGGCCCACCAAGTGTGGATTCTTCAATGTTTCAGCTCAAGAGGTTAGGAAAGGATCTAGGGGAGCTCTGGTAGCATAATGGCTAAGGCACTTGACTGCTAATCAGAAGGCTGGTGGTTCAAACCCACCAGCCACTCCTCAGAAGGAAGATGGAGCAATCTACTTCCGTAGTGATACCACCTCGGAAACCCAAGGAGGGGTCGCTATGGGTCGGGTCCAACTCAACAGCACATAACAACAACAACAACATGTTAAGTCAAGTTGAAGTACCAGACCTGCTTGGTATAATGTAGAAGAAGATATCCAGAGGCTTAGGGAAATTGGCCTGTTAGAATGGATTTATCAGATTAGACCCTTAGATCCAGAAATGGAGAGTCCAGAGGACACGCCTTTCACCAGTATGGTGAGGAATAAATTTGCGAAGGGAGCCCCAGCATCCTTGAAGATTGCTGTGGTTGCTATTTTATGTAAGCCAGATTTGACCATTGGAACTGCCCTAATTGAACTAAGACACTTAACTACTCTAGGGCTGATTGGATCCCATGGTAGTAGGGGCCAAGTGGCAGCAGTTAATCAAAAAAGGCAAGGTGGGTGTGGTTACCATAATGAACAGCAGAGTCGGAACAGTAATCAGAATACTCTGACTCATGTGGAATTATGGTATTGGCTACTTAGTCATGGTGTTCCTAGTAGTGAAATACATGGCAAACCTGCTAAATATTTACTTGATTTCTATAGACAGAAGAATTCTAGGTCACATGAACAGTAGCCTAGACTGAATCACCAGAATACAAGGTCATGGCCTCTCAATCAATTCCCAGACTTGAGTCAGTTTGCAGACCCATAACCCCTTGAATGAAGGGGAGGCTTAGTTCCATTGAGGAAGGACCCCACTACATTGCCAAAACTTTATAATGTCAATCTTTCTCCTAGCCTTCCCCAAAGGAATCTGAGGCCTTTTATAAGAGTGACTGTTCACTGGGGAAAAGGAAATAATCAGACTTCTCAGGGATTACTAGACACTGGCTCTGAACTGACACTAATTCCAGGAGACCCAAAGTGTCACTGTGGTCCACCCATCAAGTTACTGATGGAGTCTTAGCTAAGGTGAATCTCACGGTGGGTCCAATGGGTCCCTGAACCCATCCTGTAGTGATCATCCCAGTTCCAGAATGCATAATTGGAATAGATATACTGAGCAATTGGCAGAATTCCCACATTGGGTCCCTGACATGTGGAGTAAGGGCTATTATGGTAGGAAAAGCCAAGTGGAACCCATTAAAACTGCCTCTATCTACAAAAATAGTAAACAAAAAGCAATACCACAACTCTGAGGGGTTGCAGAGATTACTGCCACCATCAAGGACTTGAAGGATGCAGGAGTGGTGATTCCCACCACATCCCCATTTAATTCACCTATTTGGCCTCTGCAAAAAAAAAAAAAAAAAAAAACAGATGGATCTTAGAGAATGATAGTAGATTATCATAAACTTAATCAGGTGGTGACTCCAATTGCAGCTGCTGTTCCTGATGTGGTTTCATTGCTTGAGCAAATTAATACATCTCCTGGTACTTGATATGCAGCTATTGATCTGGCCAATGCCTTTTTCTCAATACCAATTTCAAAAGACCATCAGAAGCAGTTGCCTTCAGCTGGCAAGGCCAAAAACATACTTTCACAGTGCTTCCTCAGAGGTATATCAACTCCCCAGCACTATGTCATAATTTAGTCTGTAGGAATCTTGATTGCCTTTCCCTTCCACAAGACATCACACTGGTCCATTATATTGATGACATTATGCTGATTCAACCTAGTGAGGAAGAAGTATAGATGGCTCTGGACTTACTGGTGAGACATATGCATGCTGTTGTTGTTGTTGTTATGTGCCATCAAGTCGGACCCAACCCATAATGACCCCTCCTTGGGTTTCCGAGGCAGTATCAGTATGGAAGTAGATTGCCCAACCTTCCTTCCAAGGAGTGGCTGGTGGGTTTGAACTGCCAGCCTTCTGGTTAGCAGTCAAGTGCTTTAGGCACTATGCTACCAGAGGGTGGGAAATTAACCCAACAAAAATTCAGGCACCTTCCACCTCAGTGAAATTTCTAAGGGTGCAATGGAGTGGGGCATGTCGAGATATTCCTACTAAAGTGAAGGAATAGTTACTGTATTGGCTTCCCTCACAACTAAAAAGGAGGCACAACATATGGTGGGCCTCTTAGGATTTTAGAAGCAATATATCCCTCATTTGAGTGTGCTGCTGCGGCCTATTTATCAAGTGACTCAGAAAGCTGCTAGTTTTGAGTGGGGCCCAGAACAACAGAAGGCTCTGCAACAGGTTCAGGCTGCCATTCAGGCTGCTCTTCGGCTTGGGCCATATGATCCGGCTGATCCAATGGTGCTTGAAGTGTCTGTAGCAGGTAGAGATGCTGTTTGGAATCTTTGGCAGGTCCCTAATGGTGAATCGCAATGCAGACCCTTGGGATTTTGGAGCAAAGCCCTGCCATCCTCTGCAGATAACTACTCTCTTTTTGAGAAACAGCTTTTGGCTGCTTACTGGGCTTTAGTAGAGACTGAACACCTAACGATGGGCCACCAAGTGACCATGAGGCCTGAGCTGCCCATCATGAAGTTGGACATGCACATCAGCACTCCATCATTAAATGGAAATGGTATATCAGAGATCGGGCTAAAGCAGGACCTGAAGGCATGAGGTAAGTGGCGTGATGAAGTGACCCAAATGCTATGGTCTCCACTCCAGTCACATTACCTTCCCTTTCCCAGTCTGCACCTATGGCCTCATGGGGAGTTCCTTATGATCAGTTGACTGAGGAAGAGAAAACTCGTGCCTGGTTTACAGATGGTTCTGCACGACATGCAGGCTCCACTCGAAAGTGGACAGAATTGGCAATGCAGCCCCTTTCTGGGACTTCCCTAAAGGACAGTGGTGAAGGGAAATCCTCCCAATGGGGCAAACTTTGAGCTGTGCATATGGCTGTTCACTTTGCATGGAACAAGAAATGGCCAGATGTGTGATTATATACAGATTCATGGGCTGTGGCTAATGGCTTAACTGGATGGTCTGAGACGTAGAAGGAGCATGATTGGAAAACTGGTGACGAGGATGTATGGGGAAGAGGTATGTGGATAGATCTCTCTGAATGGGCCAAAGGAGTAAAGATATTTATGTCTCATGTGATTTCCCACCAAAAGGTGACCTCAGCAGAGGAGGACTTTAACAATCAGGTGGATAGGATGACATGTTCAATGGAAACCAGTCATCCTTTTCCCCCAGCTATTCCTGTCATTGCTCAATGGGCTCATGAACAAAGTGGTCATAGTGACAAGGATGGAGGTTATAAATGGGCTCAGCAACGTGGACTTCCACTTACCAAGGCTGATTTGACTACCACCCCTGCTGAGTACCTAGTCTGCCAGCAGCAGAGACCAACACTGAGTCCACGATATGGAACCATTCCTCAGGATGATCAGCCAGCTTTGGGCTGGGTAAAGCCACAGCCTCTCACACCTCAGCTGGCCACTCACTACTCACAGACACTCAGCATTGTTATGGGCCCAGGACTCGTTTTCTTTTCTTTTTTTTTTTTTTTTTTGAATTGTGGTTTGGTGAAAGTTTATAAAACAAATTAGTGCTCCATTCAACAATTTATACACATTTTGCTTTGTAACATCACTTGGAATTTCTTCACTGTAACAGCACTCTTCCCATTACCTCCCTGGGTTCCTTGTTTCCATTCACCATTCTTTCCTGCCCCTTCTCACTTTCTGAATTTTGGTTTTAGGCAAAAGTTACCCTTTTGGTCTAGTATGAGCCAAGGAGTACTTCATCTGAGTATTATTGTTCACTTTATAGGTCTGTCTGTTGTTTGGTTGCAAGGCTATCCCTGAGAGTCTGTTCAGTTTCAGGCTTGAAAAGTTTCTAAGGGCCATAATGTCAGGGGTTCCACCAATCTCTGTCAGACCAATAAGTCTAGTTTATTTTATGACTTTGAATTTTGTTCTACATTTTGCTCCCATTCTTTCCAGGGCCTTCTATTGTGATCCTGATCAGAGTGGTCAGTAGCGGTAGCCAGGCACCATCTAGTTCTCCTGGTCTCAAAGAAGTAGAAAGTGTGATTCATGTGATCCGTTAGTCCTTTGGACTAATTGTTTCCTTGAGTCTTTGATTTTCTTCCCTCTTCTTTCCTCCATAAAGGCAAAGGCAATAGTTGTATCTTAGATGACCACTCACAAATTAAGATCCTAGTCACTATACACCTCAATAGGTTGTAGAACATTGTCTTTGTGAACTACGTTATGTCAATTGATTTAGCTGTCCCCCGAGACTATGATACTAAGCACCCAAGCCCAGTGACTCATTCCCACAAGGTATTTGGCTATGGTTAAGAAGTTTGTGTAGCTTTATCCACTCTTTGTTTCACTATATACAATAATGTATTTACCACACATTCAAAACCTATAGAAATATTTTCTGTCTACCCTATGGTCATGGGTGTAGTCCTGTTCACCTACCCACACCTGTCCAGCTTGCATGTCTGCCTATGTATCCATGCATACATTATTGTTCGTTTTTCCTGATACCGGAGGATTGTATATGTAATAGTATTTATCTTTGTTGTCTGTAACTCTTGTGCACCTCTCAGTGTCTTCCTTCACTTTAGTCATATTGTACTGATCTCTCCCTTATGGCATATTGCCTTCCCCTTCACTCAAACTAATATAAGCCTATTATCTAGTTAGTGATTTTCCTCCCTTCCTCCCACCTCTCATTCCTGGTAACCATCAAAGAATGTTCTTTCTCTGTGTAACCTTTTCTGGACTTTTTATAATAGGACTTTTTATAAAAGGACGAATATAATATATTCATCCTTTTGTGACTGACTTCTTTCATTCAGTATAATGTCATCTATGTTCCTCTCATTATGAGGTGCTTCAAGAATTGTTTGTGATTCCTTAACGTTGTGTTGTATTCCATTCTGTGTATGTGCCATGATTTAGCTATCTTTTCATTCACTGATGGACACTTAGGTTGTTTGCATCTCTTTGCTATTAAGAATAATGTTGCAATAAACATTGGTGTACATATGTCTATTCTTTCCTCGTTTTTATTTGGGCCCAGTATGTCTTAAGGGAAAGAACAAAAACGTTTTCTGGAAAGGATCAAATAATAAACGTTTTCAATTCTGCTGGCCAATAGTCTCTATGGAATTACTTACTCTTCAATTATAGCACAAAAACAGCCATAAACAATATCTAAACAAATAGCCATTGTCTGATTTAGCCCAAGACAGACAGAATTTCATATAGGGCATTAATTTACTAAAGTAACAGCCAAAAAAAGTCCTAGACAACAATCATGCCCTGATATCTGAGCAGATGAGGGGGAAATTTTGGCAAAAACAACAACAACAACAACAATATATATATATATATATATATATATATATATTCTCTAATAAACATCTATAAATCTGGGAAAAGTTGGTTAAAACAACTTATTCAGTACCCAGAAATTGACTAAAGATAAAGAAAAATCTAAGAAGCATTTGTACTTGAAATATTACTGAAATCTGAAGAATAACAGTATGTTATTCTTGACTGGGATGTTCACATTTCTCCAACAAAGTTCAGAAGCACAGAAATTTTTCTATGGCGGGAAAACAGAGGGGCTGTTATGATACACAGCAACATACTTGATTAGGAGTGGTGGGTGATGTCCATGTCATGTGGTATTATCAATAGAAAGTGACTGTATTGGTGGAGACCTATCTGAGAGGCATATCAGCTTTGCTAGCTTGAGGATGTGGTCATGGTTGCAATAGGCACAATGTTGGCTTACATGGTTCATTGAATTACTTGTATGGTTTTTCTAGCCATGGTCTTTGTGACTCCCACCAGATTACTGGGTGGGACCATGCAAATGTGTATGGAACTCTAGTGTTGGGATTGGTTAGTCTGGTCACTCTGCCAATTTTAAAATGAGCCTTCCTAGAGGCAAAAAGGGAGCTCTGGTGGTATAGTGCCTAAGGCATTTGACTGCTAACCAGAAGGTTGGAGGTTCAAACCCACCAGCCACTCCTCAGAAGGAAGGTTGGGCAATCTACTTCCATAGTGATACCACCTCAGAAACCCAAGGAGGGGTCGCTATGAGCTGGATCCGACTCCACGGCAGTGCATTGCATTGCATTAGAGGCAGAAAGAGGGATTTCACTGCCATGAGGAAAAAAAAGCTGGAGGTGGGGTAGAGCGTATCCTTGGACCTAAGATCTCTATGCTGGACCTCCTCAGCAGAGACGCCTAGCAGAGAGATGCCCAGCTCAGAGCATGGGCTGAGACGACTTGCCGGCAGAGTGGGGAGCATATTGGTGTACCTATCAGCAGAGCTAAAAGAGCTTTGTAACATTTGCCCAAGCAGGACAGAGGCCAGGCAGAGAGGCCAAGGGTCAGAGAGGCATGCCTGAGGACACAGCAGAGGAGAGACTGTCCTGATTGAAGATATGTGTGCTGAGTGCTTTCCTGAACCTGAATTGTAGCCTGTTACTTCCCTAATAAACCCCATGATTGTGAGTATGGTCTGTGAGTTCTGCGTGGCCCTTGCAAAAAATTATCAAACTTACTAGAGAAGTAGTGAGTGCCGTAGGAGGGATGGCTGGTGTCAGAGTTGATAAAAAAGCTGGAGGGTGGTGACTTGTCTGGCCTCAAAGGAATAAGCTTTGGGCTACTGATAGTGATTCTGTCTTCCTCCTGTCTTAGAGTTCCATATTTCACTATAAAGTCTCAGAGAACTCACAAACTTCCAAAGAAACAGTTCATGCGGTGGTGGTGGAGTCTGGGAGTCTGGCAGTCTGGCAAGTCCCAAGAGTGTGAGTAGGTCTGGAGGATTATCCCAACTCATGTGCTTTCAGTGATTGGCAAACCCAAATCAGCGGGCAAGATGACAGCTGCTGTCTCAAGTCCAGGGGTGAGATAATAATGAACAAAAGCAGGACTGGAGCAAGAAAGCAAACTTTCCCAGAGCATTCACACATATAACCCCTCAAGGAAACTAAGGGTAGTGACTTGAATCACACTCTTCAGCAAGATGGGACTCAACATACATCCTGCTCTAAACAGGCATATGCAAAAAAACGCAACCACTGCTGTGGAGTCGGATCCGACTCATAGCTACCCCTCCTTGCATTTCTGAGGCAGTATCTCTACGGAAGTAGATTGCCCAACCTTCTTTCCAGGGAGTGGCTGGTGGGTTTGAACCATCAGTCTTCTGGTTAGCAGTCAAATGCCTTAGGCACTACGCCACCAGAGCTCCCCTAAACAGGCATAGTGACTGGGATTTACAATACATCACAAAATGGACAGCAATAACTAGAAGGGCTATATTAAGCAATTCACTGTACTGTAGCTTATACTGCATACATACAAATCAGAGACTGGATAGGGCACAAGCTATTGACACACCTCTAGCCAATGCTGAGACTGTACACAAAGATATATGAGCTGAGAAAGAGAAGACTAGGTAGGAAGTAAAACCTGGGCAGAGTTGAAAATGGACTGAACTTTGAATTTGCTTCTCCTCACACACGTAGATCCATGTGAAAAGAATGGAAGCATTGCTGGCTTAGTTGCTTTAGTACAATTTCTGTCCAATAATGGCAGTCCACTAAGCTAAGTAAACCCTGGGGTGATTGCAAGGAAGCCAGGCTTGAAAATAAAAAATAAATTTATAAAAAGAAAACCAAATGGAGACATCAACAGCTGCACACTACGAGAGAAAGAAATCACAGATTGAGTCTATGCAAGTTAACCATAGAAATGAAAAAAGAGGGAAAAAAAAAATCTAAACTGAAACAACCTTTAGCAGAGAAGATCCAGAATCCAATGTTTCTGAAATACAGTGTTTAGGGTGTCTAGTGTCCAACAACAACAAAATAACATATATAAAAATCAGGAAAGTGTGACTTATACACAATAAACAAAAAATAAAAATAAAAATTCAATAAATCCTGAGTTTGAGGGTCCAGAGATGGTAGATTCAGCAGATAATAATGTCAAAGCAGGAGCTCTGGTGATGTAATACCTAAGGCACTTGACTGCTAACCAGAAAGCTAGTGATTCAAACCCATCAGCCACTCCTCAGAAGGAAGACTAGGCAATCTACTTCCGTAGAGATACCGCCTCAGAAACCCAAGGAGAGGTCGCTATGAGTTGGAACTGACTTGAGGGCAGTGAGTTTGGTTTTGTTGGTTTGATGTCAAAGCAAGTAAAGAAAACCATATACCAAAAAAATATACCAACATATTGAATATATTTTCAGTACAGATATACAAACATTAAAAAGAACCAAAAAGATATACCTAGAGTTGAAGAAACAATAAATGAAATAAATACTTCACTAGAAGAGATGAGCTGACATAGGTAAGGGGAGGGATGGTATAGAAAGAGTCTGTGACTACCATGATAACATTAGGAAAAGGGAGGACACCAAATTGTGCACATAAGATATAGACAACAGACACTAATGCCAACCAGTATATCCAGATACTGCATTACCATTAACACCAAACACCAGGCTACAGATAAACACATAAACATCTGAGAAGATCAAATGGGGGTCAGTGAACAGGATTATACTCTAGACCAAGGATAGATTCAGCTGAGGCTAATCTTGCACAGATACCAGTGATACAAAATACCCACAATCCTTACAGAAACAACAGAAGACAGATACAGAGTAATCCCTCACAGACAGCCAGACACTGGGGGAG
>NW_006921834.1:1547882-1549395 GCF_000298275.1 Orycteropus afer afer
TATCATCAGAAGCGAAGAAAAGTGCAAAAGAAAAAAACAAAAAAAAAAGGGCATTTGGAAGCAATCAGCCCTAGGACATGATGGACCTCAAGACCAGAAGAACTAGATGGTACCCAGCTACCAATGCCAACCACTCAGGGAAAGATCAGATCTGGAGATCCTGGACAGAGTGAGAAGAAAAATGTAGAACAAAATCCAAAACCACAATAATGATCAAAATTACTGGTCGAATAGAGTCTGGTGAGACCCCCAACACTATGACCCTGTGATACATTTTGGGCCTGGAATAAAACCCACTCTCAGGGGCTGGCTCTCAGCCCAATAGTAAACAAGATGTACACTCACCACTCAACCCAGGGTGACACACCCACATACTCTACGGAAATACATCCCTTGGAGCAATTGACCACTTTGCACCAGAGAGGCAACATTTGCATGGGGGAAATGCAAGACGCACAGGAGTGCATAACTATGGGGGAGAGGCGGTTACTGGGCAGGGAGGGGAGGAGACTCGGGTAGGATTGGGGATGGTAAATGGAGAGTGAAACTAAATGTACACAAAATGTTGAATGTAAAACAAACTCTGCTATGTAAACTTGCGCCTAAAATACAATTTAAAAAAAAGAAGAAGCTTTTCATGTGGTTCAGTGGCTATAACTGTTAAAAAATTCTTTTTGTTCATACACATTATGCTTTCTTGTAACATCTCTTCATTAGGAGGATCTCTACCATCTTGAGGAACGCTGAATGTCTGTTCTTTCTCTTACAGAAATACCCATCAAGCAACAACCACCACTACATTTGATGAAAGTTTACATTTAAAATCTTGAAAACTTACTGATAAAGACAAAATCTTAAAATCAGTCATAGAAAATCAAGAAACCACACAGGATGGAACAACATTATAATTTACCACATACTATTTCCAAAGAAAATATCTTTGATTTAGGAAGACCAGAATGAGCATGAAAATGCAAATACTCAGGAGCAAGGCACGCCCCTAAACTCTGGGTTTGGAATAGCCTCATCATACCTCCTAGAATCAATTCCCCGTGTCTGTCTCTATGTTATAGGTTAGAACCAAAACACCAAACCCTCTGTCATCAAATTGATTCCAACTCCATGATCCTTTAGGGCAGAGTAGAACTAACCCTACAGGGTTCCCAAAGCTGTAAATTTTAAGAGAAGCAGAGTCCCTCTTTCTCCTGCAGAGCAGTTGATGGGGTTGAACCACCAACCTTTTGGTTAGCAGCCAATTCCTTTAACCACTACACCACCAGAGCTCCTTGATATATGAGAAGAGATAATGAAATATTACACAGGTGCTTTCATATTTCAATGAATTGTATCTCCCCAGAATCTTCCAGCTATATTAGTTACTGAATCTTGGGTCACCACATGTAGCCAATGTTTCTTTATTTTTTTTAGGATTTGGGTGAAGATTTACAGAGTAAATTCACTTTTCATACAGCAGTTCACATATACTTTGTCTCATGTCATTGACCAAAATTTA
>NW_006921834.1:1555960-1562810 GCF_000298275.1 Orycteropus afer afer
GCAAATTCTTCTGCTAGTTGGGGTTTAGTCCAAATCTGCATCCTTTCCTTCAAGGCTCAGGGGTCCAAGATTATCTTCTGTGTCTGTATTTATTGGTTTCCCTTTTCTTTGTTGAAGAGGGTCTGTGCAATCCTTCTGCCTAGTCCGCCATCTTGCCCCGCCTCTACATGTAGCCAATGTTTCTATAGTCAACAAGGAAACATTTCTACGTTGGACACATCTACATTCTTCCTTACCATTTATCTGCTTTGCATATGCACACACACAGAAAATCACCTTTTGTTCCCCTAACTTCCTGCACAGGCTGTCATTTAAGTCCATGTCCAAAACAGGAACTAGCCCAGATATCCATCAACAATACAATGGATAAATGAATTGTGGTCTAGTCATACAATGAAATATTATACATAAGTGAAAATTACTGAAGTACAGCTACACATAAAAATACAGAGAAACTGGTAAACTAATATTGACTGAAATAAACTGGACATAAACACATACATTGTAAGTTTCTATCCAGATAACATTAAAAACTGAGCAAAAATAAACTATATTGTTAGAAATCAAAATAGTTGTTATTTGGAGATGTGAAAAAGGTCTGGTAGTTTAAGGTTGTGTGTCAACTTGCCTGGGCTGTGATTGTGAGTGGCTTGGCAGCTGAATGTAGTTACTGCCCATGATGAGACTGGATGTGATGTGATCATCTATATGATGGAATCTGCTGTGAGCTATTAATCAGTTAAAGGGGAGTTGCTTTCAGGGTGTGACCTGCTTCCAATATATATGGAAAAGATCTTGCATTTGGTATGCTTGTCTTCATTACTACTTCCTGGACTTGAACCAATTGTCTGCTACACTACCTGATGATCTACAGATTGTTGCCTCCACAGCCTGGGAATCAGTGGGCCTGGAAGGCAGAGCCTTCACCCAGCCCCTAGAGGTGGCATTCTTAACTCAGATTTCTAGCCTCCTAAACTATAAGTTGATAAATTTGTTGGTTAAAGCCATTGAGTTGCAGCAACACTGGAGAACTAAGATGAAAGGCAATGATGAAAATGGCAAAGAGGTTTCTGGGGTGCTGCCATTTTTCTATTTAATGACCAGGTCAGGGGTTTCATACTCATTGATCTATAAATTTGTTAGTTATGCTTTTCTTTGTGTGAATCATACTTCACAATTTAAAAAAGCTTTAAAATTATAAAAATGCATTAAAAAGCAAGATACATTTGACTATTATAAAATTAATAGATGTTCAGCAAAAAAAAGAGGAGATGTTCAATGAGATTCATTGACACAGAGGCTGCAACAACAGGATCAAGCATGGCAATGATTGTGAGGATGGCGCTGGACCAGGCAGTGTTTCATTCTGTTGTATATGAGGTCGCTATGACTCAAAACCAACTCAAGAGCACCCAACAAGAACAATTATTGGGTCTATATGGAAATACTCATAATAACTGGTACTCTGTACAGCACTATTGGCTTGAGATTATAATCATGTAATAGATTCTCTGTCTTCTTTGTGTATTAACTTACTGCTTTTTGCCCATGCTCATCTATGGTGTGGATGAGGTAGTTTGGTATATCATTGATGTTTTGTGGTTATACCATGAATGAACATCTATATGAGAAAAAGAGTTTATTGTCAATATTCCACTCCTGCATATAGAAATATCTGCAAACACAACTCCAGAAGAACATCAGGAAGAATGGACTAAGTCTCAGAAACAAAGATTCACTAAGTTATGTCAGAATAAAAAAGAAAAAAGTTGAACTGGTGACCACAACTTTGTCCAAAAAGAGTTGATAATGAATAGGCATAGGGCTACTGGGAGAAGGCACATGGGACAAAAAGAAAGGAAAGCTTTAGACTCACCATTAATTTAAAATGACACAAGTGGAGAAAGAACTAAGTTGTCTAAATGGATTTATGACACATTCAAGAACAGTGAATTATCTCCAAATAATCAAAACAAAACTACTCAAAAAAAAAAAAAATTCACTGTCATCGAGTCAATTCTGACTCATAGTGACCCCCTTTGGATTCCTGAGGCTGTAGATCCTTACAGAAATAGATTGCCCCATCTTCCTTCCATGGAGTGGCTGGTGGGTTTGAATCACTGACCTGGTTAACAGCCAAATGCCTTAGCCACTATCCCACCAGAGCTCCACAGGGTTTTCTAGGTTGTAATTTTTGTGGGAACAAATTGTCAGATCTTTCTCTTACAGAGCTGCTGGGTGATTTCAAACAGCCAATCTTTCAGTTAGCAGATGACCTCACCTGTTGGGCCACTAAGGCTCCTTACTGATAGTTAAAAGTTTCGGCACTAATTCATTTTAACATAAATTCTGAAAATTTTCCTTTAATTTCATTATTTTTTCAATAAAATTAAAAGTGACAAAGTTACTTGGTAATATTTTTATTAAAAAGATGGATTTTGTGGTTTGGCAGTTTCTCATAAAGTTAAACATACACTTACAATATGATTCATCAATTCCACTTCTAATATTTACCCAAGAGGAATGAAAACTCATGTTTATGCAAAAATCTGCACATAAACGTTCATAACAGCTTTGTTTGTGATCATTGAAAGCTGGAAATAATCTCAATATACATCAATAGGTAAATGGATAAGGAAATGGTGGTGCATCTAGTATGTAAATCAGCACTAAAGAGGAAGAAAGTATTATACACTAAATAATTTTTGGATAACTCTCAAAGACGTTATGCTGAGTGACAGAGTCCAGCTTCAAATGCTACAAATGGTATGATTCCCTTTACATGACATTTTCAAAACACAAAACTGTAATGATATAAAACAGATTAGTGGTTGCCTGGAGTAATGTGTGGGGACTACAAAGAGACAACACAAGGAGTTTTTTGTGGATTTTTTTCAGTGATGGACCTGTTTTATACCCTCATTACAGTAGGGGTTACACAAATATGCGCATAGATCTATACAAAACTCATAAGACTATACACTAATAAGAAAAATAATTAAGTTTGCTCAATTTTAAAAAGAAATTTAAAATGGGAGAAGGAAGAGGCCATGCACTTCTCAAAACAAAATTGGCCAGTGAAAACCTTATTAATAGCAGTGAAACACTATCTGATATATTACTGGTGATAGGTTTAATTTTTAAAACAAAATTTTAAAAAGAGGTGGATTTTATAGTACAAAAAACAGAGGCTGTAGGACCAAAATGGATGTAAAAGGGGACTCTGTGATTGCTCTTGAACCCAGAATACCTAAAGTGAAAAAAAAAAAAAAAGAAATGTTGAAGGAAAAGAGCTGAACAGAAGATTTCAAAGGGCAGCTTGAGAAAACAAAGTAATGCATTATAATGAAATGTGCAAAGACCTGGCTTTAGAAAAACAAAAGGGAAGACCATGTTTTATATTTCTCAAGATGAAAGAACTGGAGAAAAAAATCAGCCTTGAATTGCAATATTGAACGATTCTATGGGCAAAATATTGAATGATGTAGGAAGCATCAAAAGAAGATGGAAGGAATACACAGAATCACTGTATAAAAAATAGTTGGTAAACATTCAACCATTTCAACAGGTAATATGTGATCAAGAACCTGTGGTATTGAAGAAAGAAGTCCAAGCTGCATTGAAGGAATTGACAAAGAAAAAAAGCTTCAGGAATTGACAGAATACGAAGTGAAATATTTCAACAAATGGATGCAACAATGCAGGTGCTCACTTGTCTACCACAAGAAAATTTGAAGCCACTGACTGGAAGAGATCATTATTAGTGCACATTCCAAAGAAAGGTGACTCAACACAATGTGGAAATTATTGAATAGTATCATTAATCTCACACACAAGTTAAATTTTCCAGAAGATAATTTAAAAGTGGTTGCACTGCTACATGGACAGAAAATTGGTAGAAATTGAAGCCAGTGTCTGAAGAAGATATGGAACTAAAGATATCATTGCTAATATCAAATGGATCTTGGCTAAAAGCACAAAATACCAGAAAGATGTTTAAATGTGTTTTATTGACTATGTAAAGATATTTGACTGTGTGGATCATAAAAAATTATGAATAACATTGCAAAGAATGGCAATTACAAAACATTTCATTGTGTTCATGAAGAACCTGTACATAGACCAGAAGGCAGTCATTCAAATACAACAAGGGAATACTGCGTAGTTTAAAATCAGGAAAGGTGTATGTCAAGGTTGTATCCTTTCACAATACTTATTCCATCTGTATACTGAGTAAATAATCTGAGAAGCTGGACTATATGAAGAACACAGCATCAGGATTGGAGGAAGATTCATTAACAACCTGTAAAATATAGATGGCACAATTTTGCTTGCTGAAAGTGAAGAGGACTTGAAGCACTTACTGATGAAGATCAAAGACTACAGCATTCAGTATGGATTACAGCTCAACATAAATAAAACAAAAATCCTCAAAACTAGACCAATAACCTGAATAACAATAAATGGAGAAAATATTGAAGTTGTCAAGGATTTCGTTTTATTTGTATCCACAATCAACTCCCATAGACGTCGCTATTAAGAAATCCGATGTCATATTGCACTGGGCAAATCTGCTGCAAAAGACTTCTTTAAAGTATTGAACAGCAAAGATATCACTTTGAAGACTAAATTGCATCTAATCCAAGCTATTTTCAATTGTCTCATGGGCACATAAAAGCTGACTAATGAATGAGGCAGACCAGATAGAAATAATGCTTTTGAATTGTGGTGTTGGCAAAGAATATTTAACATACCATGGATTGCCAAAAGAATGGACACATCTGTATCGGAAGCAGTACAGCCAAAATGCTCCTTAGAAAAGAGGATAACAAGATTTCACCACATGTACTTAGGACAAGCTACAAGAAGGACCAGTCCCTGGAGAAGGGCATCATGCTTCATAAAGTAGAAGGTCAGCAAAAAAGAGGAAGACCCTCAATGAGATGGCTTGACACATTGGCTAACGATGGGCTTAAACGAACAATTCTGAGGATGGTGCAGGACTGGGCAGTGTTTCTACAGGTCACTATGAGTCAGAACAGACTTGGTGGCACCTAACAACTATAGCAGTAACTCAGATAGAAAGAACCAGTGTACAAAAACTGATCATGAAAAGTGGTGACAATCAAGTCTCCTCTCAACATGCCTAGAGGGACCTTGTATGAGGAGCACAGCAACCTGTACAAACTCACCTGAGCACTAAGAGAAACTCAGAGAAAACAAGAGAATGAGGAAATTACATTAAGGAAGGCTTCCAAATCTAAAAAGAAGTTGAAGGAAACTTCTCAAAGGGACTGTTTGATAACTGGGCTATACAAGAGATGGGACGCAGGGAAAAGAATGTAATTACCCAATGTTTGCCCAGGCCCCAGAACTGGCAGAATCAGTGCTGGGCAAAGTGAGAACAAACAGCATGTATCCTAGGAGCAAAGATATCCTGCTCCTAAGAATACAGTGTTTCTGTTCTCATAGACCTTGAGAGTGTGTTAATCAGGACGCACCCTGGGAACCAAGGCAGATTTCCCTACAGCAAATGATAGAGATGCCAGAAGTAGGAATATGAAAATTATATTGATTAATTATTATATTTATTTATATTAGCATATCTGTTGCCATCAAGTCGATTCCAATGCATGTTGACCCCATGTGTTGCAGAATAGAAGTGTAGTCTACAGAGATGTTTTCATGGCTATGACCTTTCGGAAGTAGACGCCCGACCCTTTCTTGCATTGCATCAATGGGTAGACATGTATTGCCACCCTTTTGGTCAGTAGCCAAGTGCTTAACTGTTTGCACCACCCAGAAACTCCTTATATTAGTATAGCACTTTATTTTTATATAGAGAGTATACACATAGTAGCTTGTTTAATGTTCATAAAAGGACACGATATTATTGTTTGCAAGATTTTAAAAATTGGGACAGTGAGATAACAGACTAGGACAGAATACCTGGATTTGTTCAAAGTAATAATAAATGTAATAATAATAAATAATAAATCACTGAAGCTCAAACCTCAACCAGGCCTTGGAATTTTTTTCCAGTTTAGCACAGCTTGGACTCTCTTAGGTTAGAAGTGGAGGCCCACTTACAAGATACCTGTGGTCTTGGGTCAGGAATATACTTGTCTTTTTTCTACATTTTCTCCATCTTACAAGATCCTAAACACAAAGTCCTTGATTTCTGGGCATAGTATCACATATCTCTCTTCCCTTTTCCTCCTCATAGTCTACTCCTTCCCAATTGGCTACAGACCCCTAGGAATATTTCTCATGAACTTTTATTATTACCCTACTTCCTGACTTTAAGCAATATCACAACCCAAATTTGGAGAGAAGGGGGCTACGGCCTTCAGGGCTAAGAACAGAGGGTGAAAGGGCTGTCTCTGATAGGTATTTGGAGGGAATCAACATGTAAAATAAGAATAAAGGTGGAAATAAAAACATCCACTTTATTACTGACAGAGTATAAACTGTAGAATTAGCATAGTGTGAAAACCAAATATGTCTTATTTGGAACCCCAGAACTAGGCAGAGGTATCGACACAATGCAAGGCAGTAGTGTCCTAAATAAATACCCCAAATCTGCACCAAATCTGTCACATCACTGCCTCCCATTATCACAGTGTGGACCCAGAAACAATCTATATTTTGAAGGAGCAGAAGAATTGCACCCTATTAACAACAGGGACATAGTTGAGCCAAGTATGCTCAGTTATTCCACCAAAAATACCAATCAGGTAAGACAAGAATCCTAACCCTGAGAATGCAACCACTGAAGTTACATGAAGACTTCATGGGATCACTGTTCTAGTTGTCATGCCTTAATGTACATCCCTACTCTCCTTTCCTA
>NW_006921834.1:1563150-1571248 GCF_000298275.1 Orycteropus afer afer
ATTGTGGTAAACTGTGGTCAATGACATGAGACAAAGTATATGTGAACTGCTGTATGGAAAGTGAATTTGCTCTGTAAATCTTCACCCAAATCGCAATTAAAAAAAAAAAAAAAACTACATCTGAAATTGAATCTTACTGTAGTACATGGGGGTGGAGGATGCAGTGGCTCAGTCACAAAGCACTTGGCTTCTAAGGGAAAGATCAGTGGTTTGAACTCAATAACTGCTCCACCAGAAAAAGATGTGGCAGCTTGCTTACATAAATATTATAAGCTTGGAAACCATATTAGGTGGCTCTGCTCTGTCTTATAGAGTCACTATAAGTTGGTGGCATAGTGCCTAAGGCATATGACTGCTAACCGGAAGGCTGGAGGTTCAAACCCACCAGCCACTCCTCGGAAGGTTGGGCAATCTACTTCCGTAGAGATACCTCCTCAGAAATCCAAGGAGGGGTCACTATGAGTCAGAAATGACTCAAAAGCAGTGAGTTTGGTTTTTTTGGTAGGAGTTGGAACTGGCTCAACAATAACAAGTTTGGTTTGGGTTTGGTATAGTACATTGATCACATTAGGTTGAAAAACCACAGCACTCCCTAAGTAAAATAAAAAATATTGATTTTATTGATGAGAAATTTTTAATTGCTTGATAAGTAACCCCTTGCAACTCAGATGGCTTTCAATTTTTCCTTACTCAAAACTGATGGAGGAATTAATTAAATAGTGTGTGATATATTATTAGATATATTTTTATGACTATACTATGTGATAAAAGAAGCTCTGGTAGTATAGTGCCTAAGGTATTTGACTGCTAATCAGAAGGTCGGTGGTTCAAATCCACCAACCACTCTGTGGAAGGAAGACTGGGCAATCTACTTCCATAAAGGTTTACCCATTACCCACTGCTGTCGAGGAAGATCCGATTCATACAGACCCCTCCTTGGGTTTCCAGGGCAGTATCACTACAGAAGTAGATTGCCCAACCTTTCATAAAGATTTACTACCTCGGAAAGCCAAAGGGGGTCACTATGAGTCAGAATTGACTTGATGGCAGTGGGTATCACTATACGATGCTTGGAATTTAAGTTCAAAGAGATAAAAGAAGGATATTACTATAGATAAAATCATTTCATTGTCATCTGCATATTTATATGAGTGATTTATTTATTCTTGTCTACCTATTTCTCTGCATTTAGTGTTACAAAACCAAAAGTTAAGAAAGGATAACTGCCAAAATACTAATTACTTGTACCATTAAGTGAGGTGTCGGAGCCGACTTGACGGCATATAACAACAACAACAATTAAGTGAGGTGTAGGTATAATCAGTCAGGTTAATCTTACCAATAATTCCACTATTACATCAAATGGTAGTTATCCTGTGATTTAGACTGAGGTCATTATAAAATAAATAAGTTCAAATTACAATAGTATTTTTAGTTTTCCTGACAAAACTAGCCTTTCTCCATATACTCAGTGCTATCATATATGAGGAAAGCAAAACATCATTAAAAAGACAGGAAAAGAAGAAAAGACCAAAATAAATGTCAGAAAAGACTCTGAAACTTACTCTAGAGTAGCTTAAGAAAATGAAAGAAATGATGAAATAAAAGAGCTGGACAGAAGATTTCAAAGAGCAGCTCAAGATAAAGTAAAGCATTATAATGAAATGTGCAAATGTCTAGAGTTAGCAAACCAAAAGGCAATAACAAACTCAGAATTTCTCAAGCTGAAATAACTGAAGAAAAAATTCAAGCCTCAAGTTGCTCTACTGAAGGATTCTATGGACAAAATATTGAATGATGCAGGAAACATCAAAAGAAAATGGAAGGAATATACAAAGTCACTTTACCAAAAACAATTAGTCAATGTTCAACCATTACAGGAGATATCATATGATACAGAACCAATGGGTTTGACAGAAAAAATCCAAGCTGCACTGGAAGAATTTGTGAAAAACAAGGTTCCAAGAATTGACAGCATACCAAATGAAATGTTTCAACAAATGGGTCCAGTGCTGGAGGTGCTAACTCATTTATGCCAAGAAATTTAGAAGTCAGCTACCTAGCCAAACAACTGGAAGAGATCCATGTTTGTTCCCATTCCAAAGAAAGGTGATCCAACAGAATGCACAAATTATCAAATAATATCATTAATACAACATGCAAGTAAAATTTTGTTAAATATAATTCAAAAATGGTCACAGCAATACATTGGCAGGAAAATGTCAGAAATTCAAGCTGGATTCAAAAGAAGATATAGAATGAGAGATATTATGGTTGACATTAGATGGATTTGGGCTAAAAGCAGAAAATACCAGAAAAATGCCTGTGTTTTGATAGACTATGCAAAGCCATTTGATTGTGTGAGTCATAACCAATTATGGATAACATTTTGAAGAATAGCATTTCCAGAACACTTAATTGTGTTCATGAGGAACCTGTAGTCATTCAAACGAAACAAGGGGTTACTGCATGGTTTAAAATCAGAAAGGTGTGTGTCAGAGTTGTATCTTTTCATCATACTTATTCAATCTGTATGCTGAGCAAATAATTGAAGAAGGTGGACTATATGAAGAAGAATGGGGCATCAGAATTAGAGGAAGACTCATTAACAACCTGTGATATGCAAATGACACCACTTTGCTTGCTGAAAGGGAAGAGGAAGTGAAGTATTTATTGAAGAAGATCTAAGACTACAGCTTTCAGTATGGATTACACCTTAAAACAAAGAAAACAAAAACCCTCACAACTGGACCAATAAACAATATCATAATAAGCAGAAAAAATATTGAAGTTGCCAAGGATTTCATTTTACTTGGATTTACAATCAATGCCCATGGAAGCAGCAGTCAAGAAATCAAATGACAGAGCTTCCAGCAAGATGGCAGAATAGGCAGACCCTTGACAACTAAGAAATAAGAAGTTAATTGAAGATAAAATGATAACCCTAGAACTCTGAGCTTTGAAGAAAAGTATAACAAAGTGGATTAAACACCAGAAGAAAGTATATGAAAACTGTGAAGAAGGAGAACAACAGAGTTTTGAACTGTCAACTGGCCTGACTGTGCAACCAATTTGAATTTTCCAAGGGGTGTTAAAATCAGGGCAGAACCTGATAATTGGCCCTGCATGATGAATATTACACTGGCACCCACACAGGTGGCTAATAACCAGAAAATAATCATGCCCACACAACCCAATAATATCCACACCTCCAGCAGCTCCAACTACTGGGTGAGGGCCACCAACTGCTTCTGCATCAACTGATCAACGATAGACAGCAGCCACTACCAGCACAAACCACCCACAAGTGCTCAATAAGAGCAGCAGAGAACTGTGCACACATTCTCATCCCCCATCATACCCTGCAGGGGACAGGTGGTGAGTGTCTAAGTGCTGCCTAGGTAGTGAACAGAGTAGCACACCAGCCCCACTCACTCAGATAAATAAAAACAAAATAAAGTGGGGTGGGGGAGATCACACCAAAATACAATCACCAACTAAATACAAATACAATGACATCACAATTTCTCAGAGACAAGTGACAATCCTAGTTCACAAAAAGAAACAAAATAAAGTAGTACAAAAGAAGGACCAAAATACAGAGCCAGAAAACCTCTCTTAGGAAGAAATAGCATTGGAAATAGCTGAAAAGGACTTCAAAAGAATTATATTTAGTCATCTTCAACAGATTGAGAGCTAGCTCAAGGAAAACACAAAATTTAGCAAAATACAGACAAAACTCTGAAGAATTCAAGAAAACAATACAAGAACAAACTGATAAAATAAATGAAAAATTAGAAACCATACAAAAACAGCAACTGGAAATCCAGATGATTGATACTAAGATTTCAGAAATAGATAACACATTGAAAGGGCAAAGGAGTAGAACTGAATCAATGGAAGACAGAATTAGCAAGGTTGAAGATAAACCTCTCAATATTACTTTATAAAGGAAGCAATCAGAAAGAAGAATGGGGGGGAAAATTGAAAAACCCTAAGATTTGTGTGTTATTCCACAATAACTTATCCTAAATTAAATTATTAGTCCATAACTTACATGTGATCAGAATTCCAGAACAGGAAGAGACAAATAAAATCACAGAGAAAATTGTCAAATATTGGTTGGAAGAGATCTTCCCTAAAATGATGGAAGATGAGAAGATATGCATTCAATAAGTTCAGTGAACCCCAAATAGGATAGACTTACAAAAAGAAATCACCAAGACACATCACAGTCAAACATTCCAAAACCAAAGTAAAGGAAAGAATCCTGAAAGCAGCTCAAGAAAAAGGAAAAGTTACCTACAAGGGAAACCAATAAAACTAAGCTCTGATTTCTTGGCAGGAACCACACAAGCAATAGGGAAATTGGAAAATAGACTAAAAATATAAAGAAAAAAAAAATTGCCAGCCAAGAATTTTATACCCAGAAAAATTTTCCCTCAGATATGATGGCAAAATTAAGACATTAAGGAAATTTGTAAAACTAGGCCAACATTACAAGCGATGCTAAAGGGAATCCTTTAGACAGAGAACCAACAATAGCAGACAGAAACTTGTGATTAACACACATGACAACATCACCCAGAAACCAAGCCAGATACAGAAGTGCCCAAAGTAAAATAAATTTACAAGATTGATAAAACGGAATCAGAGACAATAATCTGTAAACAAAGACAACTACAAAGCAAAAAGAGGGAATAAATAGTGTAGTTACAAAACTTCCATATGGAGATGAAGTCAAGATTATTTTGAGATACAATGGATTTTTTAAAACTTGGGAATAAAATGATAAATTAAAGGGTAACTTCAAAGAAAATTAACAAACCTTCTCATCAACATAAAAAAGAAGAAAAGTCATAAATATTTAGCAAATACTAAAACAATAGCAACAAAGGAAATTATTTTTAAAAATCATAAACAAAATGAGCACAGCACAGAAAATAATATGGAACAAAGAAATTAGCAACAATACAGAAAAAAAAAGCAAAATGACAGCAATAAATTAATAATTGTCAATGATTACACTTAATGTAAATGGATTAAATCCACCAATCAAGAGACAGAAAGTTGAAGAATGGATCAGAAAACATAACCCATCAATATGCTATCTATGAGAGACACATTTTATTCACAAAGACAAAAGTAGACTAAAAATCAAAGGTAAGCAAAAATACATTAAGAAAATGGCAATCAAAACAGAGCAGGGGTGGCAATATTAATTTCTGATAAATAGACTTTAAAACAAAAATCACCATGAGAGAAAAGGAAGAACAATATATAATGATTAAAGAGTCACTCAAACAAGAGGATGTAACCATAATAATTATCAATGTACCCAATGAAAAAAACCACAAAATACATAAATGAAACTTTAATAGAATTGAAAAGAGATACAGAAAACTCCATAATAATAGTAGAAGACTTTAATATACCACTCTCAATGAAAGATAGAACTGGAAAGAATCTTAATAAAGACACAGAACTAAACAATATAATCAACCAACTTGACCTTATAGACATATACAGAGCACTTCTCCTAACAACACAATATACATTCTTTTCCAGCACACATGTAACATTCTCCAGAAAAGACCATGTGTTAGACCACAAAGCAGCCTCAATAAATTTAAAAACATCAAAATACTGCAAAACACCTTTTCAGATCACAATGCTTCAAAATTATAAATCAACAATAGAAAGACTGAGGAAAAAGAAGCAAACATAGGAAACTGAATAATACCTTACTTAAAAACTACTGGGTAACAGAATAAATTTTAACAAAATGAAAATAAATTTCTTGACTCAAATGAGAATGAAAATGAAACATGAAAAAATCTCTGGGACAAAGCAAAAGCAGTGCTCAAAGGGCAATTTACAGCAACAAATGCACACATCAAAAAAGAAGAGCCAAAATCAACACTATAACCAAATATCTCCAAAATTAGATAAAGAAAAAAAAAAAAAACTACAGACACCAGAAGAAAAGAAGTAATAAACATTCAAGTAGGAGTAAATGAAACAGGAAACAGGGGAAAAAAATAGAATTAGTTCTTTGAAAAGATTAATAAAATTGACAAACTACTGGCAAATTTAACAAAGGAAAAGGAAGAAAAGATGCAAATAATATGAATAAGAAATGAAATGGGTGACGTCACAACCAAAATAAAAAAGAATAATATCTGGATACTATGAAGAACTGTACTCTGACAAAATTGAAACCCAAAGGAAATAGACATAATTTTAGAAACACATTACCTACCTAAACTAACACAGATTGAAGTACACAATATGAAAAGATTCAAAACAAAAGAAAAAAAAAAAGAACAGGTCATTAAAAAAAAAATAAACCTACCAACAAAAATATTCTAGCCCAGATGGCTTCACTGGCAAATTCCACCCAACATTCAGAGAATGGCTCACACCAATTCTATTCAAACTATTACAGAATATAGAAAAGGAGTTCCCAAATTCATTTCATGGCAAGTGTAAATCTGATACCAAAGCCATGCAAAGACACCACTAAAAAAGAAAATTATAGACAAATTTCCCTCATGAACATAGACATAATAATTCTCAACAAAATTATAGCCAATAGACTCCAACAGCAAATAAAATAAAAAAAATAAATACAGCATGACCCAGTGGCGTTCATACAAGGTACACAAGGATGGTTTCACTCTAGAAAAACAATCAATGTAATTCATCACATAAATAAAACAAAAGAAAGGAAAAAAATGCATTGACCCATGTAACTTTAATTTTATGTATTTTACTTTACATAAATTATATTTCAAAAAAATGCATTTAAAAAGAAAGAAAAGAGTCACATGATCATGTTAAGCAATGTCAAAAAAGCATTTGACAAAATCCAACATCCATTCCTCATTTTAAAAATGCTAAACAAAATAGGGATGAATATAAACAGAGACAAAAAAAAAAAGTCCTATAAAAACAAAACTACAAAACACTATAAGAAGAAACCAAAACAGAGCTACATAAATGGAAGAATATACCATGCTCATGGATAGGAAGACTTAACATCATGAAAGTGTCAACACTACCCAAAGCGATCAACAGATATAATGCAATCCCAATCCAGATTCCATCATCTTTCTTTAAAGAGATGGAAAAACTAATCAACAACTTTATATGGAAAGGAAAGAGATCCAGGGTAAATAAAGAACTACTAAAGAAGAAAGTAGGAGGCCTCACACTCCCTGACCTCAAAACCTACTATACAGCCATGGTAGTTAAAACAGCCTGGTACTGGTACTATGACAGACACATAGACAACTGGAACAGAATTGAGAACCCAGAAGTAAATCCCCCCACCTGTGGACAGCTGATCTTTGACAAAGGGCCAAAATTCATTAAATGGGGAAGACATAATCTCTTTAATAAATGACACTAGCAAAATTTGCTATCCATTTGCAGAAAAATGAAATAGGACTCATATCTCACACCATATGCAAAAATGAATTTAAGTTAGGTCAAAGATCTGAATATAGAACCTAAAACAATGAAGACCATGAAAGAAAAATAGGGACAAACTTAGGGGCCCTTACACAGGGCATAAATACACTACTGAGTATAACTAAAAATGCACAAATACCAGAAAACAAAATAGATGACTGGGACCTCCTGAAAATTAGACACTTGTGTGCATAAAAAGATTTCACCCAAAGAGTAAAAACAGAACCCACAGACTGGAAAAAATTCTTGGCAATGACATTTCAGACAAGGGGCTAATCTCTAAAACTTACAGAAAACTTCAACATCTTAACAAAGAAAAGACAAATAATCCAATTTAAAAATGGTCAGAGGACATGAAAAGATACTTCACCAAAGAAGACAATCATGCAACTAACACAGGAAGAAATTCATCTCTTAGGCTTTAGAGAGATGCAAATCAAAACCACAATGAGATATCATCTCACTTAAGCACTAATAGCAAAGTTCCAAAAAACAGAAAACAACAAATGCTGGTGAGGGTGTGCAGAGATTGGAACACTCATACACAGCTGGTGGGAATGTAAAATGATGTAACCATTGTGAAAAATAGTATGGTACTTCCTTAAAAAAAAAAAAAAAAAAA
>NW_006921834.1:1571719-1579934 GCF_000298275.1 Orycteropus afer afer
TACCATATGATCCAGCAATCCCACTACTAGGAATATATCCCAGAGAAATAAGAGCCATGACATGAACAGATATAAGCACAACCCTGTTCATTGCAGCACTGTTCACAATAGCAAAAATGTGGGAACTAACTAAATGCCCATCAATGGAGGAATGGATCAACAAACTATAGTACATACATACAATGGAATACTATACAACAATGAAGAACAATGATGAATCTGTGAAATATCTCATACCATATGAATTTAGAGGACATTATGCTGAGTGAAATCAATCACAAAAGGACAAATATTGTATGAGACCACTATTGTAAAGAGTCAAGAAAAGAGTTTCATAAAAAATACATATGTATATTCTTTTATGATAATGACTACCAGCGGTGGATGCAGAAGAGAGGATAAACCACTAATTAGAGGGTAGACACATATTAACTTGGGTGAATGGGAAGGTTAAAATAATAATAACAATATAACAAAATTTTCTTAGACAGAAAAAAATAAATAAAAAAGGAAGAATAATTCATACTTCCCCAAAAAAAGAAACAGAAATCAAATGATATTTTTGCATTGGGTAAATCTGCTTCAGAAAAACCTCTTTAAGTGTTAGAGGAATGATGTCACCTTGAGGACTAAGGTGTGCCAGAGCCAAGCCACAGTATTTTCAATCATCACATATGCATGAGTAACATGGACAATAAATAAGGAAAACCAAAGAATTGATGTCCTTGAATAACAATGTTGGCATATACCATGGACTGCCAGAGAACAAACAAATGTGTCCTAGAAGTACAGCCAAAATGCTTTTAGAAGCCAGAATAGCAACACTTTATCTCACATACTTTGGCCATGTTATCAGGAGGGACCAGTCCCCGGAGAAGGACATCTTGCTTGGTAAAGTAGAAAGTCACCAAAACAGCAGAAGACCCTCAATGAGATGGACTGATACAACAGCTGCAACAATGGACTCAAACATAAAATGACTGTGAGGATGGCACAGGACTGGCAGTGTTTCATTCTGTTGTATATGAGGTCATTATGAGTCGGAACCTACTCGATGGCACATACCTTCAACAACACCATCATGAACTGGAATATAAATCAAGAGGCAAGCCTCGGTTAATTTTGGATTCCAAGTCTCTCTGGGTCTAGCCACATGCCTTTTTTTACTCTTTCCCAGGATAATGTCATATGAGTAGTAGTCATCTCCAAATGACTGCTTTAGTTTAAGAATGCCAAAGAACTTCCCATAGGTGTGCTCAGCAGACGTTGGAGTTATCAGTAGTAGGTCTTTAAACCCATCAAATCACCCTTAAACTGACATTGTTTCCTTGTCTTGATTGTTGCCACTCATCCACAAAAACATAAAGGATAGGCATTAGAGCACATGACACTATAACAAATCAGGCACACAGTTGATACTTTGTGCCCATGTAGCGGGTCATCTTCCTCAATAATTCATTCCTAAATTCATAGTTGCACAATGATCTGTGACTGAGTTGTTGAACAAAGCTCTTGTTTGCATCCAGAAGGAAAATTTTCCCACCTGTTACCTATCAAAATGGGTGCTCTGTAACATGTAAACCTACAAAACAGGACCAAAACACAAAGCTACGCTGGAATTTTTCCAGGTGTTCATCCACAGGTGCATCCATGGAGATGATGCCACATTGAATTCTTTGTAAATCCACTAGGTCCCATTGTGGACCTTCTACTTCAAACTAAGGAGGAGGATTCTGCATACAAATAGCATCACTCTTATGGGCAGCTGTAAGTATAGCTAAGAAATTGTATCATTCTCTTGCTCTCAGTCTCTCACAAAGCACCAAGGTAATTTTAAGCTTTTTTCTTTTTGCATGATATGTTTATAGGCATCCTTCCCAGTAGCAACCATTTCTTCCCATTTCTCATTTATTTTCACCTAAATTCTCCCCTGGGATAGAACCCATACAGTTGACAGCAATGAGTTTGGCCAATGCTTCCCCTTCTATCCATTCCCAGTCCTTTGAAACAGGGTTGGATAAGTACAAGCTTATAAGATTGTCTCATCTACTAGGTAGGAAATAAGAATACTAACTTCAAACATGAATAGACAGTGAATAAGGAAGACCAAAGAAGAAATGATGCCTTTCAATTATGGTGTTGGAGAAGAATATTGAATATACCATGGGCTGCCAGAAGAATGAACAAATCTTCTCAGAAGTACAGCCAGAATGCTCCTTAGAAGCAAGGATGGCAAGACCTCGTCTTTTGTTGTTTTGGAAATGTCATCTGGAGGGACCAGTCCCTAGAGAAGGACATCATGCTTGGTAAAGTAGAGGGCCAGCAGAAAAGAGCAAGACCTCAATGAGATGGATTGACACAATGGCTGCAATAATGGGTTCAAGCATAACAACTATTGTGAGGATGGCACATGACCAGGCAGTGTTTCATTCTGTTGGACATAGCGTAGCTATGTGTAGGAACCAACCTGGCAGAACCTAACAATACCTAACAACAACAGCTCAGACAAGAAGGAACAATCCATCCTGTCATAGCCTATGAAATTCAGAGGGTAATATTTTGAAGAATTATCACAAGGTCATGTCTAACAATCAACTATCCTTCCAGAACTCTGAAGTGCAATCTAGATCTGACACATCAGGATCAGGTAGAGAAAAAGAAAACTTATTAAAAGTGGGAACAAGTGTACTGTATAAAGTTTCCTGAACCATTCCCCACTCTTTCTATCCTGTTATCCTCACAATATCACATCAATCTATGCAATGGTGAACCCCCTCTTTTGGGGTAAGGCAAGAAAGGGAAATCAAAGGCATCCAAATTGGTAAGGAAGAAGTAAAACTATCCCTATTTGCTGATTATATGATTCTATACATAGAAAACCCAAGAGACTCAGAAAGAAAAAAAAAAAAAAAAAACCATTGGAAGTAATTGAGAGATTTAGCATAGTGGCAGCCTATGAGATCAACACACAAAAATCAATTGGAATCCTCTACACCAGCAAAGGTTTCAATGCCTGGTTTTGGGGGGATAAATCACCAAGCCTTTCTTCTGAGGCACTTCTGAGTGGACTCAAGCCTCCAACCTTTCAGTTAACAGCTGAGCACATTAACCATTTGCTAGGATACTAGGAGCTCTGGTAGCATAGTGCCTAAGGCACTTGACTGCTAACCAGAAGGATGGCAGTTCACACCCACCAGCCACTCTTCAGAAGGAAGGTTGGGCAATCTACTTCCATAGTGATACTGCCTCGGAAACCCAAGGAGGGGTTGCTAAGAGATGGGTCCGACTCAACGGCACATAACAACAACAACAGGATACTTACTCCAAGCTAGCCTAGTCTTTGTTTAAGCAGAAGAGGAACTTAATGAAAATAGTCAGATAGTTCCTAAAACCATTAGGAAGCCTGGAAAAACAAATGAACTCTAAAGTTGTGAGAACAATACCAACAACTCTGCCACAGGTCTGATGAAAAAACTGGCTTTGTGGCCATTGATGGTGCCAAGCACTAAGTGTTAAGAATCCTACTACGGTGTCTTAGACTGTTGTTGTTGTTGTCATTTGCTGTCAAGTCGGCCCCGACTCATAGCAACCCCTCCTTGGGTTTCCAAGGCAGTATCACTACGGAAGTAGGATTGCCCAACCTACCTTCCGAGGAGTGGCTGGTGGGTTTGAACCGCCAGCCTTCTGGTTAGCAGGCACTATGCTAGGTGTCTTACACTAGATGCTCTAAAGAAGCAACACCAGTGAAGCTGAGACAGAGAGAGAAATTTATCTCAAGGAAATGGCTTATGCAGTTGTAAAGGCTGACCAGTCCCAAGTTTGTGGAACAAACGTCAAGCTGGAGGCTTCTCCTGACTCATGCAGCTGCAGGGGCTGACAAACTCAAGATGGCAGACAATACAGAAAACTTCTGGCTTCCAAGGCTGACACATCCAAGACGAGCAGGTAAAATGGCAGATTGTTAGCTCACAAACTGCAAAGGCAACAACCCTAAGATCGGCAGGCAATATGGCAGGTCACTGATTCAAGCCCCAATGATGATGAGATGCAGGACCTGGAGCAAAAAGCCAGAGATCTTTGCCAGCATGTCCATATATGTTAGAAGCAGGCCATACCCCTGAGGAAACTCTCTTTGAAATGATAGGCTGTTCATAGCAGATCTCATCATGGAGTTGATTACACTACATCAGAACTCATTGTGGAGAATCACTACATCATACTTGCTAAACCACTAAGAATCATGGCCCAGCCAAGCTGCACACAACCTTAACTATCACATGTGGTGAGTAACAACTGGGGTCTCAAAAGCTTGTAGGCAGCCATCTGAGATACAACTACTGGTCTCTTCCCTTCTGGAGCAAAGAAGAGTGAAGAAAATCAAAGGCTCTAAACAATTAGGGACTAAACAATTAGTCCAAAGGACTGCTGGACCATGCAAACCATAGCCTCCACTAGTCTGAGACCAGAAGAACTCATGGTGCCCAGCTACCACTACCAAGCAATCTGATTGGGATCACAATAGGAGTTCCTGGACAGAGTGAGAGAAAAATGTAGAACAAAATTCAAAATTACAAAGAAGGCCAGACTTATAGGTCTGATAGGAACTGATGGAACCCCTGAGATTATGCCCTTAGACACTTTTCAAACCTGGAATTAAACCCACCTCAAAATTAAAATCAAGCCCATTGCCCTTAGTTGATTCTGACTCATGGCAACTCCATGTGTTACAGTATTGAACTCCTCCATAGGGTTTCCTTGGCTGCAATTTCTAAAGAAGTGGGCCTTTCTTCTGTGATGCTGCTGGGTTAGTTCAAACTGACAACCTTTAGATCAGTGGCCAAGTCAAACTGATAGCACCACCCAGAGACTTCTCATAAAACAGAGACAGAGAAACTACGATGTGTCAGTTTTAAGAACTTATAGATTATTTGGGGTTTTCTATATAAGTTATCCTACCAACTGCAAATAATGACCAAGGGAAACTATGAAAGGCAAAGGAAAGACAAGGCCATTTAGACCTGAGGTCAAAGAAGATGCCCCAGTGGCCTCGCACAGTGATCCCTGAGCAATGTCCCCTAAGAGGACTTGGAAAAAACTACTTATTCTCTAACACATCTTTAAATTGACATTTTAGATTTTTGAGAGAAATTATTTAAGTTTAAATGGTTGCAAATGATATAACTTCCAGCAAATTATAATACTGACATTTTAAATAAAACTGTTACTTCACTCTTTTAAATGCGTCCAGTGATGCATCCTAAATGCCATAGCAATTTGACACCCACAATCAAACATTTTAAAAAGACAAGATACTTTTTAAGCTAAATTTTTTTACAAAATTCCTTTTTCTCCTTGAACTTGTATTTACATTCCACTCCCCCATAGACTTTTATCTTAGAATATTTTTATGCTTCCAAGAATTTTGATTATTTTATTATATTCTTCTGTACACATAAAAATATGTATACAATATAAACATTCTCTATAACTATAAAGTTCCAACTGCTAAAAATTTACTTCTGGATTTAGCAACTATTACAAGTATTATTTGTTCATTATACAAGTGGACCTCACCAGATGGAATATATAGGTATCAAATTGACTACATCTGTGGAAAAAGACTATAGAAAAGCTCAATAGTATCAGTGAGAACAAGTCAGGGGCAAGTGTGGAACAGATCATCAATTGCTCATATCCAAGTTCAAGTTGAAGGTGAAGAAAATTAAAACAAGTTCACAAGAGCCAAAATACAACCTTGAGTATATCCCACCTGAATTTAGAGGCCATTTTAAGAACAGATTTGACACACTGAAGACTAACGACTGAAGACCAGACAAATTGTGGGATGACATCAAGGACATCATACATGAAGAAAGCAAAAGGTCATTAAAAAGACAGGAAAGAGAGAAGAGACCAAAATGGATGTCAGAAGAGAACTCTGAAACTTGCTTTTGAATGTAGAGTAGCTAAAAGGAACTGAAGAAATGATGACATAAGACAGAAGATTTTAAGGGATAGTCAGAGATGACAAAGTAAAGTATTACAATGAAAGATGCAAAGACCTGGGGTTAGAAAACCAAAAGAGAAGAACATAGCATTTGTCAAGCTGAAAGAACTGAAGAAAAAAATTCAAGACTTGAGTTGTAATATTGAAGGATTCTATGGGCAAAATAGTTAATGACACAGGAAGCATCAAAAGAAGATGGAAGGAATACACAGAATCACTGCACCAAAAAGAATTGGGTGACATTCAACCATCTCAGGAGGTAACATATAATCAAGAACCAATAGTATAGAAGGAAGAAGTCCAAGCTACACTGAAGCCATTGGCAAAAAAAAAAAAAGCCAGGAACTGACAGAATATCAATTGAAATGTTTCAACAAGTGGATGCAACACTGGAGGTGTTCACTAGTCTTTGTCAACAAATTTGGCCAACCAACTGGAAAAGATCCGTATTCATGCCCATTCCAAAGAAAGGTGACCCAATAGAATGCAGAAATTATTTAAAAATATAATTAATATCTCATGCAAGTAAAATTTTCCTGAAGATAATTAAAAAACACTTGCAGCAGTGCATTGACAAGCAACTGCCAGAAACTCAAGCTGGATTCAAAAGAGGACATGAAATTATGGATATCATTGTTGACATCAGATGGATCTCAGCTGAAAGCAGAAAATACCACAAACATGTTTACTTGTGTTTTATTGATTGTGCAAAGGCATTAGACTGTGTGGATCATAAGAAATTATGGATAACATTTCAAAGACTGGGAATTCCAGAACACTTCATTGTGCTTATGAGGAACCTGTACGTAGACCAAGAGGCAGTCATTTGAACAGAACAAAAGGATATTGCATGGTTTGAAATCAGGAAAAGTATGCATAATGGTTGTATCCTTTCACCATACTTATTCAATCTGTATGCTAAGCAAATAATCTGAGAAGCTGGACTATGTGAAGAAGAACATCAGATATTAGGACCAGAAGAAGACTCTAATAATCTGCATTATGCAGATAACATAACCTTGCTTAAAATTGAAGATAACTTGAAGCACTTACTGATGAAGATTAAAGACTACAGCATACAGTATAGATTATACCTCAACATAAAGAAAATAAAAATCCTCACAAATGGACCAATAAAAAAATATCATGATACATGGAGAAATATTGAAATTGTCAGTATTTACTTGGAACCAAAGTCAATGCCCAATGAAGCAGCAGTCAAGAAATCAAATAACGTATTGCACTGAGCAAATATCATGCAAAACATATTTTTAAAGTGTTAAAGAGCAAAGATGTCATTTGGAAAACTAAGAGGACCCTGACCCAAGTCATGGTATTTTCAATCACCTCAGCTCTGATAGCATAGTGCCTAAGGCACTTGACTGCTAACCAGAAGGCTGGCAATTCAAACCCACCAACCACTCCTGAGAAGGAAGGTTGGGCAATCTACTTCCATAGTGATACCGCCTCGGAAACCCAAGGAGGGGTTGCTATGTGTCAGGTCCGACTCAACAGTGCATAACAGCAGCAGCAACAACAACATATGCATGCGAAATCTGGTTAATGAATAAGGGAGACAAAAGAAGAATTGATACCTTTAAATTATGATGTTGGTGAAGAATATTAAGTATACCATGGGCTGCAAGAAGAACAAATAAATCTGTCTTGGAAGGAGTACAGCCAGAATGCTCTGTAGAAGTAAGAACAGTGAGACTTTGTCTCACATACTTTGGATATGTTACCAGGAGGGACCAGTCCATGGAAAAGGACATCATGCTTGGTAAAGTAGAAAGTGAGTGGATAAGAGGAAGACCCTCAATGAGATGGATTGATCCAGTGGCTGTAACAGTTAGCTCAAACATAGCAACAATTGTGAGGTTGGCACAGGACCGGGCAGTGTTTTCTTCTGTTGTGCACAGTGTCACTATGAGTCAGAACTGACTCAGTGGCAACTAACAACAACATTGATCATTGATCGAAATAATACATATAAATTATAAATCATGACAAATATCAAAAATTAAAATATATTATTATACATGCATCTGGTAGGTGGAATTTTTTCCCATTAGTTCATGTGTCCAAGAATAAATATTACTTAATGACACAGTACCAAACAGTGTTTCTTTGCTATTCATAAGGTTTTCCCTGGCCAATTCTTTCAGAAGTGGACGGCCTCTTCCTTCTTCCTAGTCTGTCTCAGTCTAT
>NW_006921834.1:1582064-1583167 GCF_000298275.1 Orycteropus afer afer
ACAGAAGTAGGATTGCCCAACCTTCCTTCCGAGGAGTGGCTGGTGGATTTGAACCGCCAGCCTTCTGGTTAGCAGTCAAGTGCCTTAGGCACTATGCCACCAGTCATAGTTGAGAAATATTCTATATGTCACTACAGTTCAAATATTCTTCTGTTTGATGTCCTAAGAGGTTTCTACACATCAGGGCAATGCATCTAATCTTCATAAGAGAGTATTCTTAAGTTTTTATGAGATTTAAAAAAAAAACAAAAAAACTCCTCCTTGGAGGCTGGCAGCCATCATAAATGATAGGACAAGCCTAAGTATCCTCAAGGTCCTTCAGGAAATGGAGAAACAGAGATCCCAGACCAGGTGTTTTAGGCTGTAGGTAATATGGGACCCAGGTGGTTTTCATACATAAAGCCTTCAGCATCAAGATCCAAAATACATGAAACGTGAGGAGAGGAGAAAAATTAGCATTTTAAGTCTCACATGTGCATAAGGTTGTTGTTGTTATGTGCCGTGGAGTGGGACCGGACTCATAGTAACCCCACCTTGGGTTTCGGAGGCGGTATCACTGTGGAAGTAGATTGCCCAACCTTCCTTCCAAGGAAGGAGAGCTCAGTAAATCCCTGGGGATTAAAGACAATATTAGTGCTTTTAATGCAATTATTTGAAAAATGAACTATTCCCCGCTCCCTGTGTGCCCCCCCCCCCAGTGATTAGTTATGTTGAAAGGTCAACAGGTTTCTTAATGTGGGTGCTGAAAGAGTGAAAACATAACCTGTAGAAGCCAGCCCTTGCAGCTGCTCGTCGGCCCCATGTTCCACCTAGGCTCCTAGCCCAAAGATTCATGTACCTGTAACTGAGAAAAAGAGAAATATTCTCGACAGCTCCTTTCTCTGTGGACAAAGAGGGCAGAACATTCAATTTAAGGGCATTATTTATGTGAGGAGACATGAAAAAGGGAGGAAAGCAAACCGAATCAATGGAGGGTGTTTTGTATTGCTGGCATTGTATTAAGTTAGGCTATACTGCCATCTGGTGGTCATGGAAAAATTGTGCGGTGGCCCAAGATCCTGGACGTAATAAAACATAGAAACAGGGAGAGGGAACAAGCAGAA
>NW_006921834.1:1583677-1594614 GCF_000298275.1 Orycteropus afer afer
GACCCCAAGGTTGAGGGGCTTTCACCCAGCCCCTAGAGCCTGGCACTATGAACTTGGACTTAAAGCCTCCAAATTGTAAGAATAAACTCCTGTTTGTTGAGGCCATCCCATTTGTTGTATATTCTTGTCAGAGCAGCACTAGGTAACCACAACAATCACCAATCACTTTGGTCTCAGGTGATAATCACTTACTTTCCACAGTATCCATTACTTCACCACCAGCTTGGTATAATGTATGCAGGCTCTAAAGTCAGGCTGCAGGCATTGGAATATCTAGAACAAGTTATTTAGTTTCCTTTAATCCCAGTTTCCTCATTTGAAAGTAATTCATTTGAAACCTAATTCAGAGGACCACCACCCATCTGTAAGTTTGTTGTACTGTGGTGGCTTAGGCTATGATGCTGGAAGCTATGCCACCAATATTTCCAACACCAGCAGGGTCACTAGAGTGGACAGTTTTCAGCAAAGCTACCAGACTAAGACTAAGAAGAAAGGCCTGGTGATCTACTTCTGAAAATTAGCATGGGACCACCATGACAGCATTAGGAAAAGGGAGGACACCAGATTGTGCACATAATATATAGACGACAGATGCTAATACCAACTAGTATATCCACTATACTGCATTACCATTAACACCAAACAACAAAAAAGAAAACTTATGGGCACAATAGAGCATGGCCCAAAATAGTGCTGAAAGCTGAGCCCCTAATTTGGAAGGCACATGGCATAGTGCCTAAGGCATTTGACTGCTAACCAGAAGGCTGGCTGGTTGAAATCCACCAGCCATGCCTCGGAAGGAAGATTGGGCAATCTACTTCCATGGTGATATTGCCTCAAAAACCCAAGGAGGGGTTGCTATGAATCAGATCTGACTCAACAGCAGTGAATTATACGATAGCCCCACCACTTATCTGTCAGTTTGTCATACTGTGTTGGCTTGTGTGTTGCTGTGAGGCTGGAAGCTATGACACTGGTTTTTCAAATACCAGCAGAGTCACCTGTCATGGACAGGTTTCAGCTGAGTTTCCAGACTAATACAGACTCAGAAGAAGGAAGGGGCCATCCACTTCTCAAAGAACTGGTCAGTGAAAACCGTATGAATAGCCATGAAACACTGTCTGATATATTACTGGAAAATTGTATGAATAGTCCTGAAACGTTGTCTGATACAGTGCCAGAAGATGAGCCCCTCAGGTTGGAACCAAAACCCAAAATCCAAACTCAGCACCTTCGAGTCAGATCTGGTTCATAGTGACCCCTCCTTGGGTTTCCAAGGCAGTATCACTACGGGAGTAGATTGCCCAGTCTTCCTTCCGAGGAGTGGAAGGCAGTCAAAATACAACTGGGGAAGAGCTGCCTCTTCACAGTAGAGGGAACTTCAAAGACGTGGATGGTGTAAAGGTTTCAGGACCTCCATTTGCTGATGGGCACAATTCAAAAGGGGAAGAAACAGCTTTAAACACTCATTAATAATCAGAATGTGGTATGTAGGAAGTATGAACTAGGAAAATTGTCAAATATTAAATGAAACACATAAAGATTGACATCCTAGGCATTAGTGAGCTGAAATGGACTGGTTTTGGCCATTTGGAATTAGACAACCGTGTGATCTATTATGGCAGGAGTGACAAATTGAGGACGAATGGTGTCACATACATTGTCACAAAAAATGTTTCAAGATCTAATCTGCAGTAAAATGCTGCCAGTGATAGGTTAATATTCATATACCTACAGAAAAGATCACTTAATACTACTATTATTCAAATTTATGCACCAACCACCAAACCAAAGACAAAGAAATTGAAGATTTTTACCACCTTCTGCAGTCTGAAATTGACCAGACATGCAATCAAGATGTGTTGATTATTACTGGTGATTGGAATGCAAAAGTTGGAAACAAAGAAGAGTCACCAGTAGTTGGAAAATATGGCCTTGGTGATAGAAATGATGTGGAGATCACGTGATAGAATTTTGCAAGACCAACAACTTATTCATTGCAAATACCTTTTTTCAACAACATAAATGGTGGCGATACATGTGGACTTCATCAGATGGAGCACTTAGGAATCAGATCAACTACATCTGTGGAAAAAGTTGATGGAGAAGCTCGGTAACTTCAGCCAAAGCAAGGCCAGGAGATGATTGTGGAACAGACCATCAACTCCTCATATGCAAGTTCAGGTTGAAGCTGAAGACAATTAAAACAGTTCATGAGAGCCAAAATATGACCTTGGTTATATCCCTCCTGAATTTAGAGACCACCTAAAGAATAGATTTGACACATTGAATACCAATGACTGAAAGCCAGAGGAATTGAGGGATGGCATCAAAAATATCATCCATAAAGAAAGCAAAAGGTCATTAAAAAGACAGGCAAGGAAGAAAAGACCAAAATGGATGTCAGAAGAGACTGAAATTTGCTTTTGAGCAGAAAGTAGCTAAAGTAACTGGAGAAGAGCTGAAGAGAAGATTTCAAAGAGCAGCTCTAGAAGACAAAGTCAATTATTAAAATGAAATGTGCAAAGAACTAGAGTTAGAAAACCAAAAGGGGAAATCACACTCAGCATTTCTCAAGCTGAAAGAACTGAAGAAAAAATTCAAGCCTCCAGTTGCAATATGGAAAGATTCTATGGGCAAAATATTGAATGATGCAGGAAACATCAAAAGAAGATGGGAGGAATACACAGAGTCACTGTACAAAAAATAATTGGCTGATGTTCAGCTACATCAGGAGGTGGCATATGATTAAGAACCAATGGTACTGAAGGAAGAAGTAGAAGCTGCCCTGAATGAATTGGTGGAAAACAAGGCTCCAGGAATTGATGGAATACCCACTGAGATGTTTCAACAAACAGATGCTGTACTGGAGGCACTTACTTACTATGCCAAGAAATTTGGAAGACAGCTACCTGGCCAAATGACTTTAAGAGATCCATATTTGCACCCATTCCAAAGAAAGGCGATCCCACAGAATGTGGAAATTATCAAACAATATCATTAATATATTGTATTAAAGTAAAATCTTACTGAAGATAATTCAAAAATGGTTGCAGCAGCATACTGACAGAGAGATTCCAGAAATTCAAGCTGGATTCAGAAGAGAACGTGGAATTAGGGATGTCATTGCTGATGTCAGAGGGATCTTGGTTGAAAGCAAAGAATACCAGAAAGATGTTTTATTGACTATGCAAAAGCATTTGATTGTGTGAATCAGAACAAGTTATGGATAACATTTTAAAGAATGGCAATTCTAGAACACTTCATTGTGCTCATGAGGAACCTGTTACATAAACCAGGAGTCTGCCACTTGAACACAACAAGGGGATACTGCATGGATTAAAATCAGGCAGGGAGTATGTCAGGGTTGTATCCTTTCCCCATACTTATTCAATCTGTATGCTGAGTAAATAATCTGAGAAGCTGGACTATATGAAGAAGAATGTGGCATTCTTGGAGAAAGACTTCAGATATGCAGGCAACACAACTTTGCATGCTGAAAGTAAAGATGACTTGGAGCATTTACTGATGAAGATTAAAGACTACAGTCTGCAGTATGGATTACACCTCAGCATAAAGAAAATGAAAACCCTTACATGGGACCAATAAGGAGCATCATGATAAATGGAGAAAAGATTGAAGTTGTCAGTGATTTCATATTACTTGGTTCCACAGTCAATACCAAAGGAAGCAGCAGTCAAGAAATCAGAAGATGTGTTATTCTGTGCAAATCTGCTGCAAAAGACCTCTTTCAAGTGCTGAAGAGCAAAAATGTCTCTTTGAAGACTGAGGTGCAGCTAACCCAAGCCATGCTGTTTTCAATCACCTCATATGCATGTGAAAGCTGGGCAATAAATAAGGAAGACCAAAGAAGAATTAACACTTAGAGAATACTGAAAGTACCATGGACTGCCAGAAGAACTGAAAAATCTGTCCTGGAAGAAGTGCAGCCAGAATGCTTCTTGAAGTGAGAATGACCAGACTTTGTCTCATGTTCTTTGGTCATTTTGTCAGAAGGGACCATTCCCTGGAGAAAAATATCATGCTTGATAAATTGGATGGTCAGTGCAAAAGGGGAAGGCCCTCAACAGGATGGATTGACACAGTGGCTGCAACAATGGGCTCAGGGATAGCAAGGATTGTGAGGCTGGCGAAGGACCAGGCAATGTTTCATTCTGTTGTACACAGGGTTGCTACAAGTCGGAGCCAACTCAACAGCACTTAACAAGAACAACAACAACACAATAGCTGTAACAATAAACTGTAGCATATTAACCACCATGAGGATGGAGCAGAACCAGAAAGTATTTCATTCTGTTATATATAATGTTGCCATGAGTCGGAGCTGACTGACAACAACCAAAAACAATTCAGAGTATAATTTTGAAGATTGAACTAATTCATACATGTAAATTGTTTAGAACAGTGCCTAGCACATAGTAAGTGATCAATAATGTTAACTGTTACTCCTCCAATAGGTTCACCATCAGGTTTGTTAAACTCAATAGGATATCAAGGGAAAAAAATAAATGTGTACACATCCTCTCTTCATTCTTGCCAAAAAGGAAAAATATGGTTATTATTTGTCAGATTGCAGGATGCTAGTTGGACACAGTGTCCAGTAGACAGAAAATAAGGATATGAACAGATCTCTAATGATGAGTGTCACTAGTTCAATTTCTACTGATTATCTTGGTTTGGTTGTTATTAATTGAACTGTAACCTAAAAAAATATAGGTTGAAGTCCTAACCCCTGGTATCTGTGAATGTGAACTTGTTTGAAAATAGGGCTTTGAAAATGTTATCATTTAAGTTAACATAGGTCATAATGGAGTAGGGTGTATCCTCATCCAACACGAGTGGTGTCCTGTAATAGAGAAGTAACACAGAGAAGAACACATGGCAACAGACGAAATGATTGGTATTACTCTGCAGCTGCCTTGAGAACCCTATGATGCACAGTTCTAAACAGGCACTGTTGTAAACAATTTGCACGTCTGGATAAGCTTAATCTTCCAAATTACCCTCTGAACTGTTACTGTTAATTGCTGTCAAGTGAGCTCAGTGCAAGGAATGTCTGGGGCTGCCAGAAGATGGGAAAAGTAAGAGGGAATCTTCCCCTAGAGCTTTGGAGACAGCTTGACCTTGCTGACACCCTGAATTCAGACATCTAGGCTCCAGAACTCCGAGACAATAAATTTCGATTCTTAAAAGCCACTCACTTTGTGGCACTTGGTTATGGCGGCCTTAGGAAACTAACACTGTACAGTGGTTTTTCATCATCAGAGTCCTTATGCGTGGCTTTGAGCTTTGGAAGAAACAACTTTGAAAACCTCCAGTGCCTTCCCATCTCACAAAGTCCTATGGAATCTGATCTCCAGACACCTCTCTGATCTTGTCCATTCCCACTTTTCCTTTCCTCACCTCTCTCCAGCCACAGCGGCCTCCTGGCTTCTATGGAAAAAGCACTGTCTGCATGAGGGATTTTGTACTTGCTGCTCCTTCTGCCTGGATCACTTCCCAGTACCCCTGTAGCTCTCTTCCTCACTTCCTTCCAGTTATTGTTAGGTGTCGTTGAGTGGGCTCTGACTTGTAGTGACCCCATGCACAACAGAACTAAACCTTGGCCAGTCCTGCTCCATCCTCTCCATCACTGCTGTCTGAGACACTGATTGTGTCAGTCCATCTGGTTGTTGGTCTTACTATTTTCCACTGACCCAGTGGCAGGGAGATACAAACCACACTGGGTGACACTGTCAGAAAGGTGACACCCAAATGACTATAAAATTTTTGTGCAGTGTTTCAGCAGAAATAAAATTATCTTTTATTTAAAAAAAAATCCCTGTAGATAGTTATAACAAAAAAAAAATTTGTAAGCCCAATTACATGCATCAATATGCCTACAAGACGAAAACTCTACACAAATTTACTTTTTGAACCTTCTAATGCACTCCAGTGCATACAAAACACTTAACACACTGTTGTTTTTGTTGTAGCTGGTATTTTTATGGTCACTGATTTTGTCAAATTTTGGTATTTCAGCTGTAATATTGTGGTAAATACTATTCATGAACCTATATCAATAAGGTTTTTTAAGAATAAAGCAGTAATGAAAGGAAATATATATATATACTTGTTGCCTTCAAGTCACAAAGATGAAAATCAACATAGGCTTCTGCCCAGTTACTAATAATGTTGTAACTAATAATGTTATAATTCAGTGGAGATTTTACAAAATAATTTTGTTGTTAGTATTCACATAATCTAAGAAATATTACATTTAAGCAATTTACAACTTTATCACATTTTATTCTATGATTCAGATTGATAATAACATTACTAAAGATTCTGTATGCTCTGGCACAGAAGGAGGCCCATGCCAGGGGAAAGGGTGATGTCACTGAGTGACACCAACTTGAATGATGCCACTATGCTGACCCTCTATTTTGCCAAGCAATCTCTAGGGATTTGTCCTTCCTAATAATGTAACAATAATGAGGAAATAATAAAGCTGAACAGAAGATTTCAAAGGGTATCTCGAGAAGACAAAGTAAAGAATTATAATGACATATGCAAAGACATGGAGTTAGAAAATCAAAAAGGAAGAATATACTCAGTATTTCTCACACTGAAAGATCTGAAGAAAAAATTCAAGCCTCAAGTTGCAATATTGAAGGATTATGGACAAAATATTTAAATGACACAGGAAGCATCAAGAGAAGATAGAAGGCATGCACAGTCACTGTACCAAAATGAATTGGTCAATGGTCCACCATTTCAGGAGATAGCATATGATCAAGAAATAATAGTATTGAAGGAAGAAGTCCAAGTTGCACTGAAGGAATTGGTGAAAAACAAGGCTCCAGGAATATACATTGACATCTTTCAACAAATGGATGTTGTGTTGGAGGAACTCATTTGTCTATGCCAAGCAATGTGGAAGACAGTTGCCTGGCCAACTGACTGGAAGAGATCCATGCTTGTGCCCATTGTAAAGAAAGGAGAGCCAACAGAATGTGGAAATTATCAAACAATATCATTAATATAACATGCAAGTAAAATGTTGCTGAAGATAATTCAAAAGCAGTTGCAGCAGTATATTGACTTGAGAACTGGCAGAAATTCAAGCCACATTCAGAAGAGAATGTGGAATGAGGGATATCATTGCTGATGTCAGATGGACTCTGGCTGAAAGCAAAGAATACCAGAAAAATTTTTACCTGTATTTTACTGACTATTGCAAAAAAGGAAGTGGGGCAGCTTCCTCTAACCTCCTAATTCCATAAGGTGAGAGAGAATCACCATCAGCAGCCCAAAGCGGAAGTCAGACATATCTCCACCCTCCAACCTTTTTACCAATTCCAACACTAATCTACCTTCCATGGCACTCTACTTCTCTGCTGGGTTCAATCATTTGTTGCAATGGCCACACAAAACTGACAGATAATACCCACAATTATGATTATGAGGGAAGTAACAAGTTACAGCTCAGGTTCAGGAATACTCAAGCTACAATTCAATCAGGACAGCCTCCTCTTTGCCATGCCCAAAGGCTTGCCTCTCTTTGGCCCTTGCCTTCTCTGCCTAGCCTCCACCCTGTTACAAAGCTCTTTTAGCTCTGCTGATAGGTGCACTCACCTAGGTGCATCCCACTACACCAGGAAACCTCCTCCCCAAAGGCACTCAGGTTTCTCGCTCTGTGGGCCAGCAAGTTCCTCATTCTCTCTTGTGTCAGTCTCTCAGTTCTGCTGCCTCTGCTGCCACCATCTCTCTGCCATCTCTCTGCCCTTGTCTCAGTGCAGGGATCTCAGGTCCAAGGATGTGTTCCACTCCATCGTCAGCTCTTCTCTTGATGGCAGTGAGATTCCCCGTTCTGTCTCCAGGAAGGCTCATTTTAAGCCTGGAAAATGACAAAACTAACCAATCCCAACATCAACATTAGGGTTCCATACACCTTGTTTGCATGGTCCCAACTCCACAAGGGTGGCTGCGCACCAAATTTGCATTACTCACAAGCTATCCAATCCCCTTGGTAGGCCACAAGCACCTTTAATTTACATAGTTCCACCCAGTCATCTGGTGATTCACAAAGACCATGGTTTGAAGAGCCATACCAAGTCATTCACTGCACCGCAGATCCCCATTTTCTGCCTCTGAGGGGGCTCATCTTAAGCCTAGTGGAAGGAAAAAAACTGACCAATCCCCACATTAGGGTTGCATACACCTTATTTCCATGGTTCCACTCTCACAAAGTGCCATGTACCTTTTTCACATTATTAACAAGCTATCCGATACACTTGGTAGGCAGCAAGCACCTTATACTTGCATAGTTCCACCTAATCATCTGGTGAGAGTCACAAAGACCATAGCTTGAAGAGTCATAACAAGTAATTCACTGTACCACAACTATGCAAATGCATTTGACTGTGTGGATCATACAAAATTATCAATAACATTGTGAAGAATGGAAAGTCTTCATTGTGTTCATGAAGTACATGTACATAGACCAAGAGACAGTCATTCAAACAGAACAAAAGGATACTGCATGGCTTAAAATCAGAAAAAGTATGTGTCAGGGCTGTACCTTCTCACCACACTTATTTGATCTGTATGCTGAGCAAATAATTCAAGAAGCTGGGCTATATGAAGAAGAACACAGCATCAGGATTGAAGGAAGACTCATTAACAGCCTGTGATATGCAGATGATATAACCTTGCTTGCTGAAAGTGAAGAACACTTGAAGCACTTACTGATGAAGAGCAAAGACTACAGCCTTCAGTGTGGATTACACCTTAACATAAAGAAAACAAAAATCCTCACAATAATAATCCTAGACCAGTGGGCAATATCATGATAAATGGAGGAAAGTTTGAAGTTGTCAAGGATGTCATTTTACTTGGATCCACAATCAATGCCCATGGAAGTGGCAGTCAAGAAATCAGACGTCATATTGCACTGGGAAAATCTGCTGCACAAGACCTCTTTAAAGTGTTAAAGAGCAAAGATGTCACTTTGAAGACTAAGGCATTCCTGACCCAAGCCATGGTATTTTCAATTGCCTCACATGCATGTGAAAGCTAGACAATGAATAAGGAAGACTGCAGAAGAATTGACACATTTTAATTGTGGTGTTGGTGAAAGATAATGAAAATACCATGGACTGCCAGAAGAACAAACAATTCTGTCTTGGAAAACTGGAAATGCTCCTTAGAAGTGAGAATGGCCAGCCTTCATCTCATGTACTTCAGTCATGTTGTCAGAAGGGACCAGTCCCTGCAGAAGGATGTCAAGCTTGATAAAGTAGCGGGTCAGAGAAAAGGGGAGGACCCTCAATTAAATGGATTGATACAGTGGCTGTAACAATGGGCTCGCGCATGGCAACGACTGTGAGGCTGGCACAGGATCAGGCAGTGCCTCGTTTTGTTGTCCATAAGGTTGCTGTGAGTCAGAACCAACTCAATGGCACCTAACAACAACAATAACGTGTCCAGAGTAAATGAGACAAACTTGTCTTCCTACCTTCTAAGGAGCATTCTGGATGCATTTCTTCCAAGACAGATTTGTTCCTTCTTCTGGCAGTCCATGATATTTTCAATATTCTTCACCAACACCATAATTCACTTCCTTAATATCACCCCTTAAATGTCATTCTCTCTGAGAATTCTTCCCTAATCACACCAGCATAAAGAAAATGTCACATTCTGATTCTGCCTTTCTTCAAAACCACTTAAAAAAAAAAAAAAAAAAAAAAAACTGCTATCAAGTCTACTCCAACTCATAGTGACCCTATAAGATACAGTAGAACTGCTCCATAGGGTTCTGGCTGTGAGCTTTACAGAAACAGACTGCCACATCTTTCGCCTGTAGAGCATCTGTTAGATTCAGATCCCTGACCTTCCGTTTAGCAGCTGAGCCCTGAACCCCTGTAACACCAGCATTTAACCACTTGATGTATAGTTACTTGTTTATTTGTTGTTGTCTATCCTCCTGCACTAGTATATAATCTTTATGAGGGCCAAACTCTAATAAGGTCAAACACACACCTTTCCACTTTTGCCTAAACCTATCGGCAAGGCCAAACTCAGAACCTCCAACTTCCTGTACTTTGTCTCAAGATGGATCAGTTAAGATTAGAGCTATTTGTTATGACTGAACAGCTCTGATTAGAAGTGTGTCCCCATGAAACTAGCTAACCACAGAGAAAAACTTCTTTTTCAAATTACTGACTGAGAGTCCCCCTGTTCACAAAACGACCCAACTGTAAATCATCCCACCTGCAACTTGTTTATCCCTCCCTATGAAAATCTAAGGCAAAAATAATCCTGCTGAGACACTCTGATCTTCGGATTGGGAATGCTTTCTCTATAGCAGTAATATGAATAAAACTCCATCTCCTTACTCACCTGATTTTTGTTAATAAAAACTCCTTGTGATAGTTTTAGTTGTATGTCATCTTGGCTGGGCCGTAACTCTAAGTGGTTTACCAGTTATAGTTAGCAGATATAGTTATCACCTCCATGATGAGATCTCCCATGCTGTCAATTACTTGAAAGGAAGTTTCTTTCAGGGTGTAGCCTGCTTCTAGTATGTATGGAAAAGCTCTGGGAAAGATCTCTGCCTTTTTGCTCAGGATCCTGCATCTGGCTCCTCATCATCTAGACCTGGACCAGGGAGTTTGCCTGCCACTCTTGAGATTGTTGCCTTTGCAGCCTGTGAACAGACAGGCTGCCATTTTACCAGCCGATCTTGGATTTGTTAGCCTCTGAAGCCAGCAACCTGCTGTATTGCCTGCCAACCGTGTCAGCCCCTGCAGCTTCATGACTCGGAAAACTCCAGCTTCACATTTGACCCACAGACTTGGAATACGCCAACCTCTACAACTTCTTAGCCATTCTCTTGAAATAAATCTCTCTCTCTTTTTCTGTGTGTGTGTATG
>NW_006921834.1:1599211-1603041 GCF_000298275.1 Orycteropus afer afer
TATATATATATACACACACACACAGATATATATACATATATACATACACACACACAGAAAAAGAGAGAGAGATTTATTTCAAGAGAATGGCTAAGAAGTTGTAGAGGTTGGCGTATTCCAAGTCTGTGGGTCAAATGGATTGATAAGGTGGCCGCAATGATGGGCTCAAGTATAGCAGGGATTGTGGGGCTGGCACGGGATCGGGCAGTGTTTCGTTCTGCTGTGCATGGGGTCTCTATGAGTCGGAAAAGACTCGAGGGCACTTAACAACAAAACAACAACTTGCTCCAGGTCCTTGTTACACTTGGAATTGTCTTATTTGTTTTTTAAATTCCTCTCAGTGATGTGAGTGGGTATTCATTGTGGTTTTATTTGTGTTTTCTTCATGCTTAATGATGTTAAATATCTTGTCCTCTATTAATTGACAATTGTTTGATTTTTTTAAGATTAAATTAACCTTGCATTCTTTGACTAACACAACTGGGTCATGAAATATTACCATTTTTTATATTTCTAGATTTAGTTTGCTAACGCTTTGTTTAAGATTTCTGCAACTATATTCCTGAGACTGGACTATTATTTTCTATTCTCCTAATGTTCTTTTCCCACTCCCACTCCTCGGAAGGAAGATGGTGCAATCTACTTCCATAGTGATACTGCCTCGGAAACCCAAGGAGGGGACGTTATGAGTCAGAGGCGACTCGAAGGCATATAACAACAACAACAACAACAATGTTCTTTTCAGTGTTGAAAAAAAAATGTTATGCTGGGCTTATAAAACAAGTTTGAAAGATTCTTTTAGTAGTTTACTGTGATGAATTATGTAATACATTGCCTAATGTTAAGTAAGTGATCTCTCGATGTGGTCATGTTGTTTTTACACTCTGCTAGATTTGGGTTGCTAATGTTTTCTTTTGTTGTTTTATAATTTATTTTATTTTTGTTGTTGTTGCTAATACATACAGCAGATTATATGCCAATTAAACAATTTTTACATATACAATTCAGTGACATTGATTACATACTTAGAGTCATGCAACAATTCTCATCCTTCTTTTCCGAGGTGCTCCTCCTCCAGTAACATAAACTCACTGCCGCCTAAATTTCCTATCTAATCTTTTGAATTGCTGTTGTCAATTTGGCCCCACATAGATACTTTACTAATGTTCTCTTAAGGAATGTTATGTACATCAATGTACATAAATGAGAATCACTTGTGAAATTCCATTCTTACATTGAATTGGCTTGCTTTGTTATCAAGATTGTGTTAAGCTCACAAAATGATTTAGGAAATATTCTTTTTTCCTATTCTCCAGTAGTTGACATACTATTGGAATTATCTAGTCTTTACTTCCTGATAAAAACTGGCAGAGCATGTTTTGGGTATTTTTGTTTGTCTTGTTGGGTTTTTTGTGGATAGATTTTTTTTAACTGCTATTTATTTATCTAATGATTAAACCCAAACCCTTGATTATAGGGTTATTCAAATTTTCTGTTTCTTCTTGAGAACTTGACCATTTCCTTTAAATTTTCAAATATTTTGCCCTGAAGTTAGTCCTATATTCTCTTATTATCTTCTTAATCTATGCTATATTTTTAGTTTTGTTCCTCTTATTTTGGCCCCCCCAAAAAATAAAATACTTTTTATTTGTTATCTTTTTTTATTTTCTTGATTAATGTTGCCACAATTCGGGGTTTTGATTGTGTTTTTGTTTGTTTGTTTTTAAAGCACCAACTTTTGGTTTTATTGGTCCTCTATATAACATATGTTTCTATTTTGTTGATTTTTGGTCTTATTTTTACTTTCTCCCTTTAATTTCCTTTGAATTGTGCTTCTTCTAAATCCTTAAGCTACACACAAATTTCATTAACAAACTCCCTTTAATTTTCTTTACCAAAAAGAGACCATATGTTTCATTTGAAGTACACTATGAATTGAACATTTTGTCTTTACATTGGGATTTTCTTTATCACTATAAAATTCATTTTGTCTTGTTATCTATGTAGTTAGGAGTTCTGGTAGCATAATCCCTAAGGCACCTGAGACTGCTAACCAGAAGGCTGGTGGTTCACACCTACCAGCCACTCCTCAGAAGGAAGGTTGGTCAATCTACTTCCATAGTGATACCACCTCGGAAACCCAAGGAGGGGTTGCGATGAGTCAGGGCCAACTCGATGGCACATAACAACAACAACAACATCTATGTAGTTGGATGCTAATATGGTTTCAGTTAGTATTTACTTAATATATCATCCAATACTTTTACTTTAAACCTTTCTGTCTCTCACTTTTAAGGGGGCCTTTTTAAACAGCAAATGTTTAAAATATTTTTTATTCAATCTCACAATCTCTTTATTATGCTTACTAGTATAATTGGAATTATTTCTTTGCTATTATGTGCTGTTTGTTCTGTTACTTGTATAGGTCTTTCTCCTTTCTTAGCTCTGGTGGTGCTGTGGTTAAAGCACTGGGCTGCCCACTAAAATGCCCATGGGAGAAAAATGAGGCAGTTAGCTCCCATAAAGATTTACTGCCTTGGAAACCCTGTGAGGCAGTTCTACTCTGTCCAACACGGTCACTACGAGTCAGAATTGACTTAATGGCAGTGAGTTTTGGGTTTCTCCCTTCTTGTCTTCTTTTAAATTGATTATTTATATTATTCTCTCCCTTAGAGTTTTAGAAGCTAGATACTCTTTTATACTTCCTTAGTGGTTACCCTTAAACTCTTGCAAACTTATGTCTAAAGTTCATCTGCATTTCTATACTAGTCCTGAATAACCAAAGATCTTAGACATTTTATCTCCAATCATCCTTCCCATATTATATTATTCTTGTCTAATGCTCTAATTCTGTCTTGAGTTTTGTCCTCAAAAGTAGTCATCAACATTATTGTTTTACAAAATAAATACTTGTTTAGATTTGCTCCATGTTTACCTGTTTCTTTGCTTGCCATTTCCTCTTGCATCTCAAAGTTTCCATCTGGAAGAATTTTTCTTCTTCCTAAAGCACATCCTTTAGAAGCTTCTTCGGTGCTGCCTCTTGGTGGTAAGCTCTCCCAGCTTTTGTTTATCTGAAAATGTTGAGAAAGGAAAAATTAGCTCAGACTTAGAAAGTGAAAATCGACCCTGCCATTCATCACACTAGGATAACAAACACAGATCTCGCAGCTGCAAAGTTAACAGGAAACAATATTTCTCTCAGGCACATGCTGCAGCTGTGGAGTGTCATACCAAACCCCATCCATGCTTTCTTACTCAGTTAGAAGCTTTGTTCTCTGAAACCTTAGACTATCAGGAACTTTGCTGTTTGAAACTATATCAGTACGAATGAATCATTCCAAGGAGTTCCACTTCCAGAATGAGAATGTAAGGATCTTTGCAGACCCACTCCCCAGTGGGTCTAAAGAATAACATAGAATCTGCAAAACACCACATAATGTGGATGAACTTGGAGGACATTATGCTGAGTGAAATAAGTCAGGCACAGAAGGACAAATATTGGTAAAAAATATTTTTAAAAAAAATGAAAGTCTCTGCAAATGGTGTTAAGGGCACACAGCAAATAAAAGAAAATTATTCAAGAAAATCTACTAAAACTCAGTAAGAGCAGCAATCGTCTATGGTATTTGAACCACCAACCTTTCCCTAACTTCTTCCTTTCATCCCTGTATGACAGAAACTTCACTCCAGGTGGATTCAGCCAAGAACATGGGGCTCTCTCTCCCCTAAGCTTCCAGTTGAGAGTTACAATAACTTCCAGGAAGACAGAATATCAGTATTTCTCATCCAGCCCCTCAAATACTTGTTGCAAAAGCTAAGTTCCCAATGAA